>NC_079192.1:373917326-374227048 GCF_029499605.1 Hyla sarda | reverse complement strand
TCCCTCGGTGTTATCCTCTAGGCACAATATCTAAAGGTGATCATGTCACTGTTGGTTACATTTCTAATATAACACTGGGTAACGGCACATGCTGCTCTTCTCTGTTACTTTTTTTTCTCTCTTTCTGGACATATCTGAAGAGCTCAGCTGAGTGCTTGCCCACTTATTTTCATTTAGCAATGCTCAGATATCCTCAGACAGCAGAACATACCATGCACATATTTATAGAAAGTCTCCTGGTACTACTCTTTGTGGAGAACTGAGCAGTTCTGAGTGCTTCTGTCTGTTTATTTTGTCAATCGATTGGTATTACATCTCCCAGACCCCAAAGAACCCGCCATTTATGACATTTGGGCATAGTGTTCCATTGGTTGCACATAAAAAATGTAAGAGTGTTTTTTTAAGGTTCAGGCTATATGTAAAGTTAGGCCAATGATTACAGTGTTGCATGGTAGTGTTGCAGGTAATGAAAGTGAATGTGGATGGATTACTGTCAGGTGGCGGTTGTGGCAATTTATGTGCCACAACACAGCTATTCAATTTAATTAGTTGCAATGTTTTACAATGTAGGCAGCACGATACTGTGATCTTTGGCCATGTGATGTGTTCCGCAGCCAAACCTGCCATGTAACCTGAGCCCAACAGCTAAGGCACTAACCGTTTGTGACTTTTCAGGTTTTTGTTTCCACCATTATCGGATACTGGGGCTTTTCCATCATTTGCCTTTTTAGTCAAAATGTTGGTTATTTTTTCAGTTACTAAAATGATAAATGAATATTAGTTGATACAAGAGTAACAGTGAAATTTCAGCACTAAAACATAACATCATGTATTATTTTTAAAGAGTCCACCAGCATAAACATTTCATTACATCTGCCTGATATCAGCCCTTCGCTTGTCCAACCTTTAGTGGATAATTCTTGGCATTTTATTTCTTTCAAAGATGGCAGCACATCAGCTCTGTACACGAGGCGATATGCTGCCAACTAATGATGGCTTTTTTGGCTTAAAAAAAACAGAATCAGCCGATCAACAAGACTTTTCTTGTTTCTCAGCTGATCACTTTGGCTTTTATACAGGTCAAATATTGGCCCGTTCGGCCAATAAACACACCATGGAGGGCCTTTAGATAGCAGATGTACAGGTGGATCCTTGCTTCTTTTGTTTTATAAGATAGTTGTTTTTCAGTTTCAAAAACCCATTTTCAAATACCAAATTAGTGAATTCTGAGTGAAAATATGGCATCCTCAGTTCAAGGTCCTCCTCTCATAGGCCAGAGTGGAGAATGGTCTCACTCAGAAGGACATTTCCTATAATATGAATAACCCATAGATTTTAGTGGGAACTGTGTAATGCTACATTTCTCTGCTGGTGGCGCTGCAGGGAAATTGAGCACTTAAAGAAGACCAGTGGCCAACCTCAAAAATTGAGTTTCTATTGTCATTAGAAAGCTTAGGAAACCCTGATCACACACCTTTTTAAAGTTTCTTGTTACTTTCTCCCAAAATATGCGAGTTTATAGTTTGTCTGACAATTCAGGGATTGCCTAATACACACCTCCTGACTGTATAATCCTGCCCATCACCTGATATTCACTCCCATTACTAAAATTATATTCACACCAATCTGAAAGATTCCATAAATTGGCAGACTCAATGTAAACCAACATATCTCAGAAACAGAAGGGTATATCAAGAAACTATAAAAAGATCTGTCATCAGGGTACCCTAAACTAGTTAATAATGATACCTAATATCTCATTTGGGGTTAGGCCAAAGGTCTCCTCTTTAAGATGACCGTACACATTAGATTAAAGTAGGTTGATGGTTGAACGACAGCTTAGGGCTCACTCTCCCTGTCCACTCCGTTGGTCATGACAGATATCCTTCTGTCGGAGCATCATCAGAGTTAGGCTTTAAGTTGACTTCACCACCAATATTTATATTACAATTATTTCTCACTTTATTTTGGACGATAATAGTCAGTAGGCTTAAAGGGGTACTCCAGTGGAAAACTTTATTTTTTATTTTTTTTAAATCAACTGGTGCCAGAAAGTTAAACAGATTTGTAAATTACTTCTATTAAAAAATCTTAATCCTTGCAATACTTATTAGCTGCGGAATACTACAGAGGAAATTATTTTCTTTTTGGAACACAGTGCTCTCTGCTGACATCTCTGTCCATTTTAAGAACTGTCCAGAGTAGGAGAAAATCTGCATAGCAAACATATGCTGCTCTGGACAGTTCCCAAAATGAACATAGATGTCAGCAGAGAGCACTGTGCTCATGATGTCAGCAGAGAGCTCTGTGTTCCAAAAAGAAAATCATTTCCTCTGTAGTATTCAGCAGCTAATAAGTACTGGAAGGATTAAGATTTTTAATAGTTATAATTATAATTTAAAAATCTGTTAAACTTTCTGGCACCAGTTGATTTTAAAGAAAAAAAGTTTTCCACCGGAGTACCCCTTTAACACGATTGTTCATTTGTTATGGGTTACAGAATAAAACTTACCAGGAAAGGGTAAAATACCTTAATATGTATAGGAAGATAGATGAGACAGAGGGAATATGATAAAAATGTTTGAATACATAAAGGAAATCAACAAGGTAAAGTAGGAGAAGAGATTGAAAAAACTACCACAAGGTGGACATATTTTTTAAAAGAGAGGGGCAAAGGATTATGTAGTAATTTCTGGAAGTATTACTTTACTAAGAGAGCAGTTGAAGCCTTCCTATAGTGGTGGCAGCTGCAAATACAGGGAAGGAGTTTAAAGGATAAGTCTCATGCTCAGAAACTTATCCCCTATCCAAAGGATAGGGGATAAGTTTTAGATCACAGGGGGTCCAAACGCTGGAGCCCCCCTCGATCTCCTGTTTGGAGCCCCCGTGCGATAACACAGGAGCGCGTCACGACCAGCCCGAAGCGGAGGCCGCCACGCCCCCTCCATGTAGTTCTATGGAAGAGCCGTTCGGCAATCTTCCGCTCTACCATAGAACTATATGGAGGGGGCGTGGAGGCCTCAGTTTCGGGCGGGGATCATGACGTGCTCCTGGGCTAGCACACAGGGGCTCCAAACAGGAGATCCCGGGGGGGGGGGGGGGGCAGCCCACGGACCCCCCCTGTGATCTAAAACTTATCCCCTTATTCTTTGGATAGGGGATAAGTTTCTGAGAATGAGACTTTAAGCTTGCATGGGATAGGCATAAGGCTATCCTACATATAAGATAGGGCCAGGGACTGTGATAGAATTCAGAATATTGGGCTGAATAGATGGACCAAATGGTTCTTATCTGCCAACACATTCTATGTTTCTATGTTTTATTTTCACCTGATGAATGATCATTTTGGTTGATCTCATTATGGTCCGTATTTTAAGCCACAATAAAGTAGAACCGACTCACTTCAATGGAAAAATTTGCACCTCTTTCTGTCTTTTGTACCCACTTCTCATTTCGGCACAGAATTAATAAATATATAGAAACTGTTAATAAAAAAGTAACATTGCTTGTACTTACGAATTTGTATCCCAGTTGTAGCTGTTTGAGACATTTTTTATAATTTTCTACAACCTCAATGCTGCAAAATGACAAAGTATAAAAACACATAATAAGCTGTGTTGTCATAGGAAGGTACACGTCACAAATCACCAAGTGAGAAACCGGTTATGACATAACTTTACATTTTTATAGTAAACCATCTGAAAACATTATTTGCATACTTTATCATCATGTAACTCATGGGTGGAACTATAGGGGACTCAATGATGCCCACAGGCTGAGAGGTCCACTTTCTGCTATTTAGCTCTCTTTTGTGCAGAAGATCTCAGCTATACTACCAATCCATCGATAACTGTTCAACTAAAAGAGGTTATGGCTTTGGATTTGTATAGTTTAATTTACTGCCTCATCTTACTTCTTTTATGCCACTTTTTGTCCTTTGAATTCCTCCATATTTCCATATTAAGCTGTCCATGCACATTAGAGTGTCAGCACATTGGGTGTCAGCCAAATTCGGCAGAAATGGTCATCCATCTATTGTCTATGAGAGATCAGCCGAACCTCCTCCAAACTGCAGATATCAGAGATGCTAAGGATCTGGCAAGTTGGATTTTAACTGCCCAATCCTTTTGTACAAAGAGGTAATCCTAATTAAACATGTGAATGCTTGTCCGAGCCAAGCAAGCACGTGTATGGGAGGGGGGGGTGGAGCTATAGCTTTCGGTCGAATGAGCTTTAGGTTGACAGCTGTGTTATATGGCCAGCAAAGTAGACAATAAACAAATTCTATCAACACACTAGCCAAAAAAATCTTAGTGTAATAATAGTTTGCAAGCTTGAACCTCAGTTGAACTCTAAGGGACCTTATATTTCTGTACCACCCCACAAATATGTTTATGTTCTCTGGGAGCACCCTATCTCCCCTGGGGACCAAATGATAGGGCATGTTGAAATCTGTCACATTAGAGAGTCAGCAATTCCCACCAAAATCGATGTGTTGGGCCAACATTAATCTAATGTATATGGCCAGCTAAAATCAATGGGATCTATCAGGATTCCTTGAAATCCATTTAAAAATCAATAATGGAAGCCATGTCAACAGTGGCTAAAATTAGATAAACAGAAGGAAAGTGCTAAAATTCTCCTCCATGAGTCAGTTTAGACTGCAAATGACCCAATTTCTGCTGATTCTATATTATATTAGCCAATTGTTAGTTAAATGTGAAATATAAGAACTATCTGTGATAATCCTAATACAAATGTACCAGAGACATAGAAAGAAAGACATGGCTGCACATTCACATGTTGCATCGAATGCTTCTCAGGACATTTTAAACCATTCACTTTACATAGTTATCTACATTTTGATCAGACTGTATAAGCCCACTTCACAGTCACCTGATTCAAGTGGGTACTAACTTGAATGGCATGGCACTGTGTGGTGCCCATTTTGCAACAAAACCAGTGCCCATAATAGGAGTGGGATAATACAATTTGGTGTAATATAGGGGTAGATCCAGCAGGTATGTCTAGGGAGGAATCAAGAGAGGTAGCTGGCTGATGAGCATGTATAGTTGGCCAAGCACTGTGATATTGTACAATAGGTTTTCCCATATATTTTTAGAGTGCAACTGTTATTAGCAAAACGTTTTATATAATGTAGAAAATAACATTATATGAATATTTGTAATATACATTGGCTAAAAAAAATTCAATATTTTTTCCCAGCAGCTATTGTCTGTGTGAGGAGACCAAATACAGGAAGTGTGAGTGGACAAGCAGGGCTCTGTACACTGAGGACAAGGAGGGCTCTGTATACTGAGTACAAGCAGGGCTCTGTATACTGAGGACAAGCTGGGCTCTGTGCAGTGAGGACAAGCAGGGCTCTGTACATTGAGGACAAGCAGGGCTCTGTACACTGAGGACAAGCAGGGCTCTGATCACTGAGGACAAGCAGGGCTCCGTACACTGAGGACAAGCAGAGCTCTGTGCACTGAGGACAAGCAGGGCTCTGTACACTGAGGACAAGCAGGGCTCTGGTCACTGAGGACAAGCAGGGCTCTGGTCACTGAGGACAAGCAGGGCTCTGGTCACTGAGGGCAAGCAGGGCTCTGGTCACTGAGGACAAGCAGGGCTCCATACACTGAGGACAAGCAGAGCTCTGTGCACTGAGGACAAGCAGGGCTCTGTACACTGAGGACAAGCAGGGCTCTGGTCACTGAGGACAAGCAGGGCTCTGGTCACTGAGGACAAGCAGGGCTCTGGTCACTGAGGACAAGCAGGGCTCTGGTCACTGAGGACAAGCAGGGCTCCATACACTGAGGACAAGCAGGGCTCTGGTCACTGAGGACAAGCAGGACTCTTGATCAAATTACATGTGATATTGAGATTGCAACTAAACAATTATATGATGCGCTGAGTGAGCCAGAGATTGAGTCTTTTAAGAAGGAGATGGATGAGGCCCATAAAATCTGGGAGAAACAGATACAGGCACAAAAGACAAAGAAATTTCAAAGAGACACACAAGACTTTTTGAATAATAGAATCTATAAATGGAAGTTTTCAAGCTCGGCGATGCGTTCGAGGTCTCAGTCCATATCCTCAATGACGTCAGCCGATGCGGAATCCGATGCCTCATCTATGTCTACAAGGAACTCGAGACACCACTCCTACAAAAGGAAGAAGGATCAGAAAAATGGTCCACCTAGCCGCAGACGTAATGACAGAGCTAATACCACTGATGCTCAACGCCAAAACTTTAAGGTAATTAACCTTTCAGATAGGGTTTTAACACCTGCCCAGCTAAATGTTCTAAATCTAGGTCTCACCTTTGTTCCCACTTCTAGAATTAATCAGTTTGATACCATTAAAGATCTACATCTCTTTGCACGAAAGTTAGTATTCAAGAAGATCTTTCATAATCAATCCTCTGCAACAATTTGTTCAACAAGAGATGAATATATTGCACTTCAAGCCCTCGAGGAATTGGCAGATGAACAACAAGACACACCTCCTGAATGGTTTCCCAAAACTCTCACACCAAAATCACGTAAGTGTCCTCCTCTTTCACTCGTTTCCAATATTGATCTGTTTGTTCAGTTGGTATCAAAAGAAATTGAAGGTATTAACACCGAGCACACTCGTCAGAACTGTACCATAAACCAACGTAAAGCGATCAGTGAGTTACAAAAAATGAAGGATGTCGTCATCAAACCATCAGATAAAGGTGGGAATGTGGTCATTTGGCCCACCCACCTTTATGAAAAAGAAGCCCTGAGACAACTGCGAGATACTGCCTGTTATAAGAAATTAACATTTAATCCAACTATTAAATTTCAGGCTGAACTAAAAGAGATCCTCCTACATGCTGTCTCAAGAGGAACCATCACACATCAACAGATGGGACAACTTACGATTGAATATCCCACAGTGGCAACACTATATCTCCTGCCCAAGGTGCATAAACATCCGACGTCTCCACCCGGCCGACCAATCGTATCATGTAGGAACAATTTCTGTGAGCCTATCTGTAAACTTATAGACTCTGTCCTACGAGATATGGTCGAAACATTACCATCATATCTAAAGGACACCACTGATGTCCTCTGCAGGATGCAGGACATCCATCTTGAGGATGACATGTTAATTGTTACATGCAACGTCGAATCGCTTTATACATCTATTCGACATACGGATGGTATCAATGCAGTAAAACTCTTCTTTAGGATGTCTGATACAGAAGCTGGAGTTGGTGAGTTCATTGTTGAATTATTACAGTTCGCCTTGACCCACAATTTCTTCTTGTTTAAACACTCCTTTTACTTGCAAACGCAAGGCACAGCAATGGAGGCGGCTTGTGCGCCCTCTTATGCTAATCTGTTTCTAGGCGCTTGGGAACGCTCCATTTTTCAGACTGACACTCACCTCTCTGTTGACAGGGTCCAATACTGGGCAAGATTTATAGACGATATCATCTTCATATGGAAAGGTACGGTGGAAGAACTGAACCTATTTATGGAAGATCTCAATAGAAATGATCAGAACATCAAACTTACTTTCAAGTACGGACGGACAAACATGGACTTCCTAGATGTTACATTTAAGGTAGATGATAGTGGGGTCATACAGTCGGATCTATACAGGAAAAGTACGGCCACTAACTCACTTCTTCATGCCAATTCCTCCCATCCTAGGAAACTCATTCAGAGTATCCCTATTGGTCAATTCCTACGCATACGTCGCATTTATTCGACTGAAGAGTCGTTTGAGAAAAGAGCAAGAGAATTAAGTCAAAGATTCCGTGACCGTGGCTATGAAGAACATGCTATCCGGAGAGCCTATTTCAGAGCCAAAGCTGCTAACCGGAACACGCTACTCCAAACTCGACCCAAGAACAACAAGGATGATCAGGTGAGGTTCATCACCACATTCCATACACAATCTAATGAAGTGAGAAATGCATTGGGTAAATACTGGGATCTACTGACGGTGGACCCTATCCTCAAATTGTATATCCAGAAGTATCCATCTGTCACATATAGAAGATCTATGAATCTTCGAGATAATCTGGTACATAGCCACTATACAGGACCCTCTATGACAGTGATACCGGACAACAAGGGCCCACGTTGGGGCTGTAAATCATGTGGCAAATGTGTGGCATGTAAAAATGTGGCTGATGATACCCATTTTCTTGACTCTAGTGGCGAACAGAACTTCAGGATTACACATAATATCACATGTAACACTGTCGGAGTTATCTACCATGCAACATGTCCCTGTGGACTTATTTACATTGGCATGACCACGAGAGAGTTCCGAAGACGTATTAGGGAACATGTTCTAGGCATTGCAGCCGCCAGTAATCAAGAGGATTTATCCAGTCTTACCGTCATTCCCAGACACTTCAAGACACACCATAACAGTGATCCCACAGGATTCAGGTTCAGAGGAATAGATAGGATCTTCATTAGTCCCAGAGGAGGTGAGTGGAGAAAATTGTTGGCACAACGGGAAATCAGATGGATTGTGAAACTTAAAACCATGCAACCTGTCGGACTCAATGACTATATTAGTTATGCCCCCTTCATATAACCATCACACGTGTATTCTGTATTTTTGGTCTGCTCCCAGTCGTTTATTTCTGGTTTTATAGGGTTTTTAATTATCTTATTTTAATTTTTATTTCCTTTCTCTTTTGTCTCTCATTCTCTTTATTTCTAGAGTTCCTTGCTGGATGGGCACCATTTCCCACTGGACTATTCATTGTATAATGCACCCCATATCTTCTTGCCGCCAATATGTTTACTAATCAGCAACCGAGCCATGTATTATTTGCGCCTAGGCGGCATCCACTATCTGCATTTGCACTTTTTTGTATGTGTCTAGATGCATTGATTCTTTATGCACCCTTACAGATTTTAATATTATTTTTATATATATATGTGTGTACATTAGTTTCTTCATAGAATAATTCATCTACATATTCTTTTATATATATATAGAATTTTTTATATATATATATTTTTTTAATATATTTATATTTCAATAATGAATTGTCTGCTATTTATCCACTATTGATGTGGTTTAATACCACAGTCTATTACTTGTCCACTACGCTGTGTGATGTTATATTCACATTAACACATGGCACTTATCTCACCTTCACATAGCCACACATAGTCTATATTACACTCACATTATCCGTACACCACGTTCACTTATGGCACTTATCTCACCTTCACATAGTCACACATAGTCTATATTACATTCACATTATCCTTACACCACGTTCACTTTCCTCACTCACATTCGACTGACATACACGTTATCTAGTCACATCCAGTCATTGGCTACACACATTATAATTAATTTTTTTTACACAGCAATCACCTCAGGTAGGTATTAACTTGTCAATATTTAATATTTTGCATGGCGCACCTGTTGTTCACTGTTTTTTCACCTGCACTGCATGTTCCACTTCAGCACTATTTGCACTCTTCACTTTGTCTAAGTTCGGTCTGAACACACATGCGCATGCGCCTCCCGCTATGTTTTGCTTCCATCCTCCCGGCGCTCATTATTGACACACAGGACTTTGTTTACCTCCACGTCATCACACGGGCGTGTCTCCCGTCATGTGACCGATACGATCACATGGCTGCAGTCACTTCCGGGATCGCGCAGCACCATTATGGCGCTAGTTTTTCATCCCTTTGAACTAGGTACGGCTTTGCATATTACCACTTCCTCTAGGCGGTAGATAATGATTGGTGCATTTGTATGTCTTTCATGGTCACTAGTTAGGGATAGGTTGGTCCACCATATAAATAGAATACCTGTATCCAGGAATAGCCACGCCCCCTGACGAAGCGCATTGGCGTGAAACGTGCGTTGGGGTAGGTGCAGGTAACTACATGGCTCGGTTGTAGTAATATACTTCTGCAATTCTTTCTGACCACTGTTGCATTTGTACTCAAATATTGAACTTTATTGCATGGTCTGCATCTTTTCATGTGAGTCCCTTGTTTATGCAACGTTTGTCAGTGTTCTTTGCATTTACATACCCCTTACCTTGAGCCTGTATGTTTCTGCCTTTTCTTCCAGCTGTGTACACTGTGCTTTTTAATTGCTATGATGCATTTTTTTATTCTCAATAAATAAACTTTTGTAATGTTTCATACATCTTTGTTGCTGACGCTTTTGTTGTTGGTGTTGAATTTTCACACTGAGGATAAGCAGGGCTCTGTACACTGAGGAGAAGCAGGGCTCTGGTCACTGAGGACAAGCAGGGCTCTGTACACTGAGGACAAGCAGGGCTCTGTGCACTAAGGACAAGCAGGGCTCTGTGCACTGAGGACAAGCATGCCCAGGGTTATTGACTGGCCCAAGTTCAATGTTGGTAAGGGCTATAAGGCTTAGGACTGTGACTCTGAAATGCTTCTTGAGCATGGGGGAATCTGGAGAAATGACTGGCAGCTGAGAAGCATTCAACAAAAAGCAATATATCCATTTTGACTAATAACTATCTCCCCCAGTCCTACTATACAAATGTACTTTTGGTTTTAGCAGTTGCTTATCTCCAGGATGAACAGGATTGAGCCCCTTGCGAATTAGATTGTCCTTGGGTCCTGTCAACATTTTAGATCACATTTATTTATTGTGTCCACCTTTAAAACTGTACTGAACTTTGCTACAGTTAATGTTTATCCATGATATTTGTATGTGAGGGACATTTTTATCTGGAAGGTTATACCGGATAAGGAAGTGGTTGAGGTTCTTGAACAATGCTGTAGTTTATCTCCAGTCATTACTGTGTTAGCGTTTTGTGTCTTAAACAAACACTTATACAGAAAACTCCACTGAGCGGGTCCTATATTTTTGTATTGTTTTATCACTTTTTATAAGTCTTGTTTATTTAGGGCGCTTAAATATAATATAAGGTACAGTGCAATGCATCCATTGCATTCTAAGCAAAACAAGTTTACAATGGAAGAGGCATTCTTTCACTTCATATGACATTCAACACTGTATATTTCAATATCTCGAAATAGATAGCCTACTTAAAAGCTTACATTGACTAGGCCTCTAGGCCTTTCAATTCTTCCTCCCACTCCTTGAGTCCCATATCCTTTTGTCAATCTTCATAGTCTACCCTTGAATCATCATATACGTAACATTCCATGTACTGGACATTCACCATTCATTTGATAATCTCAAGCAGTTTTTGAATCCAAATGCTGGAATTGATCATAAATAGAGGATCTGTATAGAAGCAAGACTTGGATATGGTTTTGAAAACCACATGACCAAAAGTGAAAATGGAAACACATCCTGAGGCCACTTTCACACCCCTATTTTTACTTTTCTTGTCAGTATTTTGCATAAGTGGAGCCTGTACAAAGACAAAATTAAATAGAAATATTTTAACTTTTTCTCTTTCTGACTCACTCCTAGCTTTGGTTTACAAATACAGATGTAAAATATTGACCCAAATACTGTTATGTGAACTTGGCCTTAGATTAGTAGGTAACAGCATGGTGTGTAGTGATGAGCGGCATTGCCCATATTCGAATTTGTGATATTTCGCGAATATATAGACGAATATTTGCGAATTTCACGTGTTCGTTAAATTCGCATATACGAATATTTGCATATGTGAATATTTGCATATTTGCGTATTTGAGGAAGAAAACCGTGAGGGGGTTGGCAACTTTACTATTGGTTGCTGGGGATGTTGTTGATAACCTCTGACAAGTGTATTTGCATCATTCTAATTGACCCACAAGTGAAAAGAAGGAATATGCGCATATTCACATATGCGGAAAAATGAATATTCGCCTTTTGAATATATAGCAAATATATTCGCAATATTTGCGTATTCACAAATTTGCAATATTCGCAATAAAAATTTGTAATGCGAATATTCACGCCCAACACTAATGGTGTGTGCGCACAACTCATATCAGATGGTCAGGGCTTTTGTAAAAGTTCTGTTCTAGTCCTAAAGCATAATAATACATAGGGTACTACAGGGTATATTAGCAGACACCTCTCCAACACCACAAGGGTGATATGTACTAAAGGTGATAGGCAGGCAGGCATCTACACTTAATTTATTAGGCGGGTGGCCAACACCACTTTTTGAAGCAAAAAGACATAGAGTAAATCGGCACTAAGATTCTGGGAGATCAAATAAAGCAGTGCACAGTATACCAGTGCAATCCAGTAAACCAGAGAAATAAAAGTTGCACTAACCCCAAAACTGCCTTTTGTTTATTGCATCATGCTAAACACTAGAGATGAGGGAATTTTTGAAAATCTCGATTTGGCTGATTCGAAAAAATGTGGTTCAGTCCAAATTAATTTGCAGCGAATCGCTATTAAAAACAGCTATTTCTGGCCTAAAGAGAGGCTCAATAGGGGTGTAGAACACTTTGCCTTGTCCTAACACGCATAGGGAGTGTGCTGTGTTAGTGAAATTATACTGTTATTCAGTTTGACATGCAGATTACAGGCATCACTATTAGAATCACTGCCACAGAGCATCTGGATGTGGCAGATTTTTTATGTAATTTTTATTTCATTTAATTTGATTTTATTTAAATTTTTTGATTACCCATTCTGGTGAGCATTGAGCTAGCGGTCCTCCACCAGGCGAGATACCACTTGTTCCAGCCCCTGCCTCTCAGCCCCACCCTGACTGTGAAAGTGCGAATGTTTCATTTAATCAGTTATGGTTCATTGTTATTGCGCCAACCGTTTAATTGGATTTGTGTGATAATTCAAGTGGTAATATGACTTCGACGACCATAGGGCCTCAGTCTTGAAAAGATTACATCGATTTTTTTTCCAATAAAAATGTAAGATTTATATTAGATTCCCAAGTTTAAAGGGGTATTCCAAGGAAAAACTTTTTTAAATGACTTCTATTAAAAAATTAACTTCTGAAGTTAAGGTTGTTCTTTTCTGTCTAAGTCCTCTCTGATGACACCTGTCTCGGTAAACGCCCAGTTTAGAAGAGGTTTTCTATGGGGATTTGCTTCTAAACTGGGCGTTTCCCGAGACAGGTGTCATCAGAGAGGACTTAGACAGAAAAGAACAACCTTAACTTACGAAGGTCATAAGTACTGAAAGGATTAAGATTTTTTAATATAAGTAATTTACAAATCTGTATAACTTTCTGGAGCCAGTTGATATATATATATATATATATATATATATATATATATATATATATATATATAAAGAAAAGTTTTTTCCTGGAATACCCCTTTAATGTCCCGGCGTTTACTTTGAACTAATGATCACGAAACCCAATCTAACAAGGAGTCAGATGGCGGCAGCATGACAGAGTCTAGAAATGGCAGCAGCATGAGGAGACCATAATCTGGCAGAATTACACAGTCTCGAATTGGCAGCAGCAAGAGGAGACCATATAATGGCTGAATGACACAGCCTGGAGTTGGTGGCAGCATGAAGATACTATAGGGCCTCACAATCCCTAAGATTAAATGAATTTTCAGATTTAAATTGAAGATTTTTGGTAGCTAGTGCTACCATAAAAATGTTTAGGTAATGTCCCAAAAGCATAAGGAGACCATAGGGCCTCACAATCCCTAAGCTTAAGGGTACGTTCACACATACAGGATGAACAGTTTTGATGCGCAGGATTTGTAACTGCCGATTAGAAGCTTTGCTCAGTCTTTGAGTTTACATTGAAATCTGCAGCAGAAAATCCTGTGCATCAAATCCTGCGCATCAAATCTGTGTACGTGTGAACGTACCCTAAAAGATTAATTTTCATATTTAAATTGAAGATTTATGGTAGCTAGTGCTACTATAAAAATGTTTAGGTAATGTCCCAGCAGTATGAGGAGACCATAAGGCTTCACAATCCCTAAGATTAAAAGATTAATTTTCAAATTTAAATTGAAGATTTATAATAGCTAGTGATAATATAACATTTTTTAGGTAATGTCACAGCAGCATGAGGAGACCATATAGTGGCTGAATGACACAGCCTGGAGGTGGCGGAATCATGAGGAGACCATATAGTGGCTGAATGGCACAGCCTGAAGTTTGCGGTATCATGAGGAGACCATATAGTGGCTAAATGACACAGCCTGGAGTTTGTGGCAGCAAGAGGAGACCATATAGTGGCTGAATGGCACAGCCTGGAGTTGGTGGCAGCAAGAGGACACCATATAGTGGCTGAATGACACAGCCTGTAGGTGACGGAAGCATGAGGAGACCATATAGTGACTTAATGACACAGCGTTGAGGTGGCAGCAGTATGAGGAGACCATATAGTGGCTGAATGACACAGCGTGGAGGTGGCGGCAGTATGAGGAGACCATATAGTGGCTTAATGACACAGCCTGGAGTTAACGGCAGCATGAGAAGGCCATATAATGGCTGAATGACACAGCCTGGAGTTTGTGGCAGCATGAGGGCACCATATAGTGGCTGAATGACACAGCCTGGAGTTTGCGGCAGCATGAGGAGACCATGTAGTGGCTGAATGGCAAAGCCTGGAGTTGGCGGCAGCAAGAGGAGACCATATAATGGCTGAATGACACAGCCTAGAGGTGGCAGAAGCATGAGGAGACTATATAGTGGCTGAATGACACAGTGTGGAGGTGGTGGCAGCATGAAAAAGGAACATATAGTGGCTGAATGGCACAGCCTGGAGTTGGTGGCAGCATGAGGAGAACATATAGTGGCTGGATGACACAGCCTGAAATTGGCGGCAGCATGAGGAGACCACATAGTGGCTGAATGACACAGCCTGGAGGTGGAGGCAACATGAGTAGAACATATGGTAGCAGAATGAGACAGCCTGGAGGTGGAGGGACTGCAGCACCAGCAACTTGGACAGGAGCACATTCAGCTTCTGCGCTGTTGGATGAGTGGGTGCATACTGTTGTCTCTTGGACATGGCTTCACCGATGGATTGCTGGCAGAATGACTGATTCAAAGTAGGAGGAGCAGAAACATCTGAAGTGACAGAAGGAGGGGATGACACACAGCTCCCTTCAGCTGAGGTGGTGGAGCCTTGCCTCTCCAGGAACCCCGGTTCCACTACCTCCCGGGAAGGTAAGCTGCCATGAAGCAGGTGGTCTCCCCCGGGCACGTTTGGCTCCAGACTTTCTACTTCTGCCACCATGCTGACTGCCAACCATGCTACCACCTCACTAGCTCAGTTGCTGCCTCACGGGCAACCTGCAACCCTCTTCTTCTGATGATGGTGAAGCCGCTTCTGCACCCGGCTCCCAATTGCGATCGGCTTCATCATCATCAACAAGTGTCTGCACCTCACTGATTTCCTTTTCAGGTTCCTGAACAGTGTCTGCTTCAGCACCCTGAACACTACTTGCCCGCCTAGCGGAGGAAGCGGCAGATGTCTTCTCCACTTCTTGGCTGGGCAGCAGCTGCTGACTGTCCTCTAGTAGATCGTCCTCACTGAATAGTGGCGCTGAACCCAGAGCATAAGATACTTCTGTAGGGGAGGGAACAGCATAGGACAGAGGCAATGGGAGGACAGGGACTGCTCCCGGGCCAGATCAGATGTCACTTGTGATTAAGTGGATGACCGTGTTAACCAATCGATGACAGCAGATGGGTTGCTGGTCGGGACCGCTAGCTGATACCGGGAGATCAGGCCTCTCGCTGCAACTCCTGCTGCCACTCGCCTCTAGTCTGCTTCGACCTCTGCCTGCGCCTGATGAGTTTAGGCCTCTGCCCCTCCTCTGTGTATGTCCTGGCACTTCTATGCCTGACATACTTAGTGCGTATATGAGGGAAGTACAATGCGCTTCACTACGCTTAAAACAGTATTTGTCTAGAACAGCAGCAGGTATGTACTTTTGGCTGGCCTTTTACAGTAACTAGGCCTTTAAGACTTTATCAGGAACAAAATTGTACAACACTTAGATGTACGTATGTGGTATGCACTTGTGAAGGCAGTAGAATGTGCTCCACTACGCTTAACAGTATTTGTCTAGAACAGCAGCAGGTGTGTACTTTTGGCTGGACTTTCACAGCATCTAGTTCCTTGAGAGTTTAACAAGTGCAAAATAGTACACCATTTAGATGTAGGTATGTGGTATGCACTTATGAGGGGAGAAAAATGTGCTACAGTACGCTTATAAAAAGTACTTGAGTACAACACCAGTGGGTGAGTACTTTTGGCTGGCCTTTCACAGTATCTAGGCCCTTTAGAGTTTAACAGGTACAAAATAGAACACCACTTAGATGTATGCATGTGGTATGCACTTATGAGGATAGGAATATGCACTATAGTATGCTTAAAAAAGTATTTGTGCACAACACCAGCATCAGACACCAGTGCTGCAGCAAACAGTCGCTTTGTACTACACCCAAAATTGCACTTTCTCTCTCAATCTACCTCCCTTCCCTGTTAGTGCTTCTAGGCAGAATTTGTGCTTGAGCTGAATTGCTGCTGTTCTTCTGTGCAACACACTACTCTCTGTAATAGAATGCTGTATACAGTGACTGGAAGGTAAATCGCTGCAGTAAAAATGCTTTTCTGTGAAAGACACAGGGGGAGATATATCAAAACCTGTCCAGAGGGAAAGTTGCCCAGTTGCCCATAGCAACCAATCAGATTGCTTCTTTCATTTTGCAGAGGCCTTGTTAAAAATAAAAGAAGCTAGCTGATTGGTTGCTATGGGCAACAGGGCAACATTTCCTTTGCACAGGATTTGATAAATCTCCCCCACACTGCTCTCTGTCCCTCTGTGCAACAGAACACTGACTTTACTATGAGGTGAATCACTGCTGGAAAATGCTTTTCTCTCTGCAGTGAAAGGATGAAGTGACTGGCCGCAATATGGCTGCCGATTAAATAGGGCTGTGACACCACAGGGGTGACTGGCTGCTGATAGGCTGCATCCTGCATGTGTTTCAGGGTCATCCCACCTACCCTTGTTCCCGCCTTCCGAGGATTCCTTGCCCCATGTCCTCACATGTGGATCCGCCATTTTAGATGCCCTGGAGCCTGGACTGCACTAAATGGAGTTTAATGATGCAATTTGCGCGATAGAATCACGGCGATATTCGCATTCGTTGCGAATCACATTTTCCCTGAAATTCATAACAAATTTGGATTAATCAGATTCGATTCGCTCATCTCTACTAAACACAAAAACAGGATCCCATGGGCAGTAACCAGGGTAGGAATGGTAACAACTGTTTACTACTGGTAAGCGCTCCCTCAAAGAAGACCAGAACTGTGCCACTTTAAATTCTTTTTTTTTTTTTTAAGTATGCTGGATAACACCCCTTTTTGTTATCAAAGCAGGAGATGGTTCCTGAAGTTAGTAAGTTGATGCCAAGTTCAAATATTTAAAACCATAAATAATAATAACCATTATAAACGTGAAACCCTCTTAGAGCTTCAACCTGTAGTTTTAAAGATTTTTCACATTAAAGAGTTTTCATACTACATCAAACAAAGAACGGACCAGCTTAGCCTATGATGTGAATGGCAGCCTCCCAACTCTCCCCTGATGGAAACTGGTGTGGGAGAGAGAGATCAGGCATGTTTCATTTAGACTGACTAATCCTTTTTTTTACTTAGAAAGAACACTTCAACACCTGAATATTTATTGGGGGATAGGGAGAGATTTATTGGCCAAACAAGAGTACATTACATGACATGACTGTCTTACCTGTATGGCCAGCTAATGAGTTAATTTGACTTTTTCTTTTTCTTATCTTAGTCTATTCATTTTATTTCACTGGCAGCTTAACCCCTATGGATTTATGACCCTTAGAAATCCTCTAAAGGTGCCCATACATATTCAATAGCCATTGGATTGACTGATAGCTCTCTCTCTCTCTCTCTCTCTCCTGTTCACCCCATACACATAAATGTTCAGCTTGTGTGTTCTTGTGTTCGGAATGGGGGGAGAGGAGGTAAGCCAATGCCAGAGTGCACACATATAAGAGAGTTGTCCCGTTCTACCAAAATCGGCAGGGTTTCAAAATCGGCAGAGTCGGGTGACTTTTCACTAATGCATATGGGGGTCTCAACAGTGTGTAATGTTGGGTGCAATCTTGCTTCTGTGTTATATACTTAGACATTTATATATTAATTTATGAATTTCTTGGAGTGGAAAGGACATGTGAAAACTTGTAATTCAACAATTACAAGCGTTACATAGAAGCCAGGATTGTAGAAATACATTTACATCTAGTAAATTGAATCAGCAGCTAGAAAGTGAACAGAGGAGCAATCAATCTGTATTCATGCCGTGACTAATAATGTATTTCAAATCCAATTGAGCAGATTAGGATTAAGAGTGTGTTCACACGTTCAGGTTTTTAATTGCAATTAAGCCAGAAATAGATCAGAAATACAGGATATGTATAAGGAAAAGCCTGAGACTTATGTTCTTAAATCTAATCCTGTTGTCCTTATTTGCAGTTAAAAACCTTAATATTTTAACACACCCACAGCAGTAAGGAAATTTGCCAAAATATTATTTTTATTCTCTAATCATTGTGCAACATGGTCAATTCAATCAACACTGTTACTAAGCATTTGTTGGCATTTGCTTTTTTGTTCATTTTATATTGAATTTAAAAAAATAAAAAATATGTTTAACCAAGCCCCCAGAGTTTTTTGATAAAAGGAAAATGAAGTATATGCAGTGTAACTTGCAGACTGAACTAGCTATATTGGGCTTCATTGCAAAGCTTCGGAGCAGGCGTCCCTGCACTTGTGTCACATTTGCTTCAGAAATTTTCGCAACGTGTGCAGAGATTTCTGCAAACACCTTTCTATGAACAGGACATGTGCGAAAAGTGCAACAAATCTGCCAGTTTTCAATATACCCTTACACTTCCAAGGAGATTTTTTTTCTCATAATTGCAACTATAAGCTCTCTTTTAAGCACTGCTAGCCATATGAGTCTTTGCATTATAGAAACGTTTAGCCTAAAGCAAAAATTACATAACAGCTAAGGTAGTTTGCATGCATACTGCAAAATGGGGCAAAACTTTAAAACCCATATTCTGCATAAAAGCTGGCGCAAAGAATACAAAAATATGCAACAAACTGTAAAATAATTATCAAAAACATTTGAAAAGTCACAAATATGTCAATAATTACAGTATTGCCCAAATATTTACATTAAGAACTGTGGTTACAGACTGATCACCTCTACAATATTATAAAAACTGCATTAAATGCAAATGCTGTACAAATGCAAAGCTAAAAGTCAAACAAAAACAAACAAAAAGGTAAAAAGTGAGGACTGTAGCACAGTATATTAAATAGAGTCAACACTACCTGAGTATTCAAGGCTGGAGGTTGTTCTGTGCAGCTCTGGTATGTGCTGGAGAAGAAGGCAGAGACGTGTCTTAAGTACAAGGACAAACCTTACAGGAAATGGGTGTTTACAAGCTGCAGTAATGTCTTACATGGAAAAACCATAACCCCTTTAATATATGTAGTCCTTATCAATGATAATCTCTGTTTTGTGGTGTGGCATTCGGTATAGTATAGTCTATAGTAGTATATTGTTGTTTTGAACTTGTCAATAAACTGGAATTTTACAACTACAGTTTCTCTTTTACTTAATCTTAAAGAGGCACTGTCATTATGAAAAACTAAAAAAGACAAAAGGCACAGCGCTCCATGGTGTAATAAAAGAGTGAACTGTGAGGTGACAGTAAGTAATAGGGCGGTCGCTCACCTGGTAGTGTTGTGTACCCACATACACAACAATGGTGAGCGCATGTAGTGTCCGCAGCCAGCCGGCTAGACAAAGAGCAATGCTGAGATGGACTTCAATGGAGATGCTGGCTTAGAGAGGCGCAGGTCACAGGACAATCAAGGTAAGTAAAAGCACGGGAAGTTTATTCTCCCAACATGCAGCGCGTTTCACTGCAGCAGCTTCATCAGGTCCTGCCTGATGAAGCTGCTGCTGCAGTGAAACACGTTGCATGTTGGGAGAATAAACTACCCTTGCTTTTACTTACCTTGATTGTCCTGTGACCTGCGCCTCTCTAAGCCGGCATCTCCATTGAAGTCCATCTCTGCATTATGAAAAACTAGCGTACGTACAGCACAAATAGAACATAAAGTGGAAGAATAAACTCTAGCCCACAATAATCTTGCAGTAAATGTGGAAAGCTTAAAGGAGGAATTGGTCTTCCTTAAAAACAAACTTACAGATATGGAAGACCGCTCAAGAAGGAATAACCTTTGAGTAAGGGGTATTCCAGAGTTGGTGTGACAAGATTAGATACTACCATTTATGACGGAATTTTTCACAGACTTCACTATACTAGATATGACAGTGGATAGAATTCACCGTCTGCCAAAAGCATGGGGTTCTCCTGCTAGTCTCCCAAGCAATGTTATGTTGCGCATGCATTCTTTAATACCAAGGATACGATAATTGCTGTGTCCATAAATCCCCCACAGATGCCAGAAAAATTTAAAAATCTGCACATATATGCAGATTTGACTGCAGCCACTATGGCTAAACGTAAAGAATTTTCGCAATGGACCCGACTCCTGTGTTCACACAATATACTATATAAATGGGGTTTCCCAGTTTGGGTGGTTACTTCATACAAAGGGAAGAACTGTGCAGCACGTTCCCCACAGGAATGAATGGATTTCTGTTATTCCTGGGGACTATCCCTCCCCCAGAAGGAGCTTGGGCCCCCGAAAGAAGACTGATCTTTATTTATCTCGACTGAATGGTCCACAGTTAAATATGGGAAGAATAGGAAGAATAACTCTTAAAATGACTCAATAGTCTATACATGGAGCAAAGTCTATTCTATTCCATATATTTGCCAGCTAACAGGGAATGAAGAAAGTGAAATTTACCCTGTAGTAAGGCTTATAAGATAAAATTAAGTGATATACGATTTTTTATTTTTTAATCTTTTTACCAACCATGATGCCGGTATGGCCAATGTCTTAGATATGGGGAATTCCCCCAAGCAGCCCCAAATAGGGCGTAAAAGTATTATAGCCATAAAATGTTTAGGCTTTTTTTTTTGTCTTTCTTTTATCTTCTTTATTCTAATTTTTTTTTTCAATTGGCCTACACTGATAGGTCTTAAGAATAAAGTGAAATATGTTGAGAGTACTATATTAAAGCAAAAGTGAGATGTTGATGTTTTCTTCTGCTCATTTAAAGATGTTATTTATTTTATTTCAGGACCACCAAGGGATACACAAATGCATCAGACAGGTTAGACAAGTACCTGTCAGGGAGTATATGCTAGTTGTAGCAATTTGGAATAAGAGTAACTATTCATCAAGGAGACTCTCACTTTTGAAACCTACAGCCTAATTGAACAAATTATTATTAGATATCAATATGGTTCTTAAAATAACTTCTCTTAATGTAAAGGTGCTGAATTCGCCCTATAAAAGATCTCTACTGACTAAAGCGGTACATCTGCCACAACCAGACATCTGTTGTATACAGGAAACTCATCTAAACCAAGGTGACCTGCACAGATTGAAGGTAGAATTTTACACTACTATCTCGTCGCAGGCTGTGGGCAAAAAAGGCGGAGTCTCCATTTTGTTTCATGATACAGTAGTGATTAATGTTCAACATCAAATTATTGACAGTGAAGGCCGTTATGTAATATTGGTTTGTTTAATTAATAATATGCAATACACTATAACGTCAATCTGTAGCCCAAATACCAAACAACACAGCTTTCTGAAAAAAATATTGAAAACAAGTGACCCTGCTCGAAAAGGGGTACTAATTATGGTGGGTGATTTTAACAAGGTCCAATGGCCATCTATAGATTTCACTACTCTAAAACATGAAATAGAACAAACACCATATGTGAATACATTAAATTCATACACATTACTTGACCCATGGAGAGCTCAACATCTAGGGTAATGGTACTATTCAAGAATAGTTTAATTTTTGATAGAAAAGTTCAACTTACATTTATTAGAATCCACCAGCATAGGGACAATAACCTGGAGCGATCACAGTCCCATAACAATCTCAATAAAAGAACAAGCACCTCTTTCATAAGAATCAATTTGGTGCCTTAATGAATTCATACTTCATAATGAAAAGTATTAATCAGATATTGTAGAAATGGTAAAAAAAAATTTCAAATTGATGATAATGGTCTAGTTTCTGACATTACTTTATGGTGTGCTAAAAAAGCTACGCTACGGGGGGGCACTTTATTATACAATCCTCCCTTTAAAAAAAAAAAAAAAAAACAAGTACAGAGGTAGTAATGGAAATTCAACAAAAATTATCTACATTACATTGTTTAAACAAAACTAAAGTACAAGGTAAGTTAAGTAATATAAATGTAAGCAAATCTCCAGGGCCAGATGGATTGCACTCAAGAGTTCTTAGAGAGGTAAGTTCAGTAATATCTGTACCCCTGTTCATGATATTTTGAGATTCTCTGGTGTCTGGTATTGTGCCAAGGGACTGGCGCAAGGCGAATGTGGTGCCAATCTTCAAAAAGGGCTCTAGGTCTTCCCCAGGAAACTATAGACCGGTAAGTTTAACGTGCATTGTGGGTAAATTGTTTGAAGGACTTATAAGGGATTACATACAGGAATACATAGGGGATAATAGTATTATAAGTGATAACCAGCATGGGTTTACTAAGGATAGAAGTTGTCAAACCAATCTAATTTGCTTTTATGAAGAGGTGAGTAGAAGCCTTGACAGAGGAATGGCTGTGGATATAGTGTTTCTGGATTTTGCTAAAGCATTTGATACTGTCCCTCCTAGACGTCTGACAGGTAAGTTAAGGTCTTTGGGTTTGGAAATTTTAGTTTGTAACTGGATTGAACACTGGCTCATGGATCGTACCCAGAGAGTGGTGGTCAATAATTCGTACTCTGATTGGTCCCCGGTAATTAGTGGTGTACCCCAAGGTTCAGTACTGGGCCCGCTGTTGTTTAATTTATTTATCAATGATATAGAGGATGGTATTAACAGCTCTGTTTCTATCTTTGCAGATGACACCAAGCTTTGTAGCACGGTACAGTCTATAGAGGATGTGCATAAGTTACAAGATGACTTGGATAGACTAAGTGTCTGGGCATCCACTTGGCAAATGAAGTTCCATGTGGATAAATGTAAAGTTATGCATCTGGGTACTAATAACCTGCATGCGTCGTATGTCTTAGGGGGGATTAAACTGGCAGAGTCACTGGTAGAGAAGGATCTGGGTGTACTTGTAGATCACAGACTACAGAATAGCATGCAATGTCAGGCTGCTGCTTCCAAAGCCAGCAGGATATTGTCATGTATCAAAAGAGGCATGGACTCAAGGGACAGGGACATAATACTCCCCCTTTATAAAGCATTGGTACGGCCTCACCTGGAATATGCTGTTCAGTTTTGGTCGCCTGTACATAAAAGGGACACTGTGGAGCTGGAAAGGGTGCAGAGACGCGCGACTAAACTAATATGGTGCATGGATCATCTTAGCTATGAGGAGCGATTAAAGGAGTTACAATTGTTTAGTCTTGAGAAGAGACGTTTAAGGGGGGGATATGATAAACGTATATAAGTATATTAATGGCCCATACAAAAAATATGGAGAAAAACTGTTCCAGGTTAAACCCCCCCAAAGGACGAGGGGGCACTCCCTCCGTCTGGAGAAGAAAACGTTTAGTCTCAAGGGGCAAAACGCCTTCTTTACCCTGAGAACTGTGAACTTATGGAACAGTCTACCTCAGGAACTGGTCACAGCAGGAAAAATTAACAGCTTTAAAACAGGAGTAGATACATTCCTGGAACAAAATAACATTAATGCTTATGAAGAAATATAAAATCCCATCCCTTCCCCAATATCGCGCCACACCCCTACCCCTTAATTCCCTGGTTGAACTTGATGGACATATGTCTTTTTTCGACCGTACTAACTAAGTAACTATGTAACTATGTAAAGTTGATCAATAAAGAGCTTAAGAAATATCAGAATTAACTACGCAATTGCATATGCTGCAGAGCTATAAGTTTGAAAGAGCGCTGCGCAAACTCAAACTAACACATTACTGGCATGGGGGCATCCAGAAGCACTGTTAGCTAAACAACTGAAAAGCCAGCAGATAAGAACAACAATTACATTTATAACAATAATAAGGATAAGATTACAGGCCTGAAAGGTATTGTTAATCAGAATACTTGGTCGTATGTCCAACCAAACAAACCAAATTAGTATTGGTATATTTTTGGAGAATCTGAAACTTCCTCAAGTGGCTAAAGAACAACTAGAGAGTATGTCAGGTCCTATTTCCTCTAATGAGGTTATATCAGCCATTAAACTTCTAAAACCTAACAAATCACCAGGACCAGATGGGTTATCAAATGCATATTACAAAGCACATAGACAAAATGTTGTACCATTTCTAACTTGGTGTTAATGTGAAGCAATACGTGGGTGCTTCCCCATCAGAAATAATTATTCCATTACCAAGAATTATTACATTACTAAAGCCAGGCAAACCCCCAAAGGAGCCTGCTAATCTAAGGCCCATTGCTTTACTGAACACTGATTTGAAAATATATGCAGCCATATTAGCATACAGACTTAAAACCATTTTACCATCTCTGATAGTAAACGACCAGGTGGGTTTTGTGGGTGGTCGCCAGACCTCAGACAGAACCCACCAGTTTCTAGATATTATTCACGTTTTGAAAAGCCTTCAAACGCCTTCTCTGCTCCTAATGTTGGATGCAGAGAAGGCGTTCAACCATGTGCACTGGGGGGGTATTTGACTCAGGTGCTCACAAATTTTGGCTTAGTGGGAAATTTTGGGAAAGCAATTATGTCACTATATTCTAATCCCTCAGCGAAGGTGTACACTTCGTGTGCCTTATCAAAAGAAAATGGAAAAAGGCAAGTGGAGATCACAGCAAAAGGCACAAGGTTAACTAAGTAACCCTCATTCAAGGGTTAACAAATACAAAAATGGATTAAAAACTTCTTAGTCCTCAGTGTCTTATTATCTGTGATGAGTGTGCAATAGACATTCGACACTAAGTCATATAAAAACTGGCAACTAGTATTATATAATCAACTATTTAATATGTTAATAAAATAAGATGAAATGAGATAAATGGATATAGATATGCAATATCTGGAAATCTGCCCCCACAGGGCCCTTGTGGATAATAGGCTGACTCCAGAATCCAGAATACCAATATCAGTATAATATAAATAATGAAAGATACAGATAATAAAGTGCACACACAAAAAATTCAGTCCACCTGTTATAAAAAATGATCTCACAAACTAGATGACCTATAGATCAAAATTGTCAGAATAAATGATGTATTGTCCCAAATATATTATTGCAAAAGTATGTGTGTAACAATTCAGTTCAGTTCAATTTATCCTGTAAACAAATGTATCTGATCCAATAGATGTAACTATTCCTGTAAAATAATATTCATATGGCCACAAAGAATGAATCCAAATCCGGATCTGTAAAAGAAAATTGTATCCAATCTATAGAGACATGTCCAGATTCAGCGATCCTGTCAGAAGGAAAATTTGGCACTTCGTGCCACTCACCACTCCTGGATTTTGGAGGAGGTGTAGCGTCAGTGAGATAATTCTCTGTTTCCGAGACGGCAACACCCGTACAACGGAATCTAGCCGCTATGGGGAAGCCGTTCCTCCAGTCTGTTCGTCCCGCTCTCGGTCAGCACTGTCAACGCTTGCACCTGGTGGCGTGTGACGTCAGTGCACGCGGTCAGCTGGTTGCAGATCAGCTGACCTCTGATGGTATCAGGCACCTAGGATGAACCGGAGGGTGTCCGCCCGGGATTTCTGGACGGGAAGATTCAGATTAGCACAGGTATCGCTGGTCTCTTTAGTTTCAATCCAGATATTTAGAGGGTCTGCTGATTCCTATAGTCCTTCTGCCGCCTTGTTCATGGTATGGCAGACTTAATGGAATCAGTGGTGATGGTAATAGTCCATGCAGTGGCCTCTTCCCAAATTAAGGGATCTCGGATGCACAGTTTGGAAGATGCAGGTGGACCGCACCTTGGTGTGATCTCGGTGCAAGAACAAAACAAAATAAAACTAAACGCGTTTCGGGGTACACATAGGCAATGTCCTAACCCCTTCTTCAGTGGAGAACAAAATGATAATAACCTTTGAGGTTATCATTTTATTCTCAACAGAAGAAGGGGTCAGGACATTGCCTGTGTGTACCCCGAAACGCGTTTGGTTTTCTTTTGTTTTATTCTTGCACCGAGATCACACCAAGGTGCGGTCCACCTGCGTCTTCCAAACTGTGCATCAGAGGTCCCTTAATTTGGGAAGAGGCCACTGCATGGACTATTACCATCACCACTGATTCCATTAAAGGGGTATTCCAGGCAAAAAACTTTTTTTTATATATGAACTGGCTCCGGAAAGTTAAACAGATTTGTAAATTATGAATTATAAAAAAATCTTAATCCTTCCAATAGTTATTAGCTTCTGAAGTTGAGTTGCTGTTTTCTGTCTAACTGCTTTCTGATGACTCACGTCCCGGGAGCTGTCCAGCTCCTATGGGGATATTCTCCCATCATGCAAGGGATATTCTCACATCATGCACAGCTCCTGTGACGTGACATCATCATTGAGCAGTTAGACAGAAAACTTCAGAAGCTAATAACTATTGGAAGGATTAAGATTTTTTAATAGAAGTAATTTACAAATCTGTTTAACTTTCCGGAGCCAGTTCATATATAAAAAAAAGTTTTTGCCTGGAATTCCCCTTTAAGTCTGCCATACCATTGACCCCTCAAGGGGTTAATTTAATTTTCCTCCTTGAAGGGGTTAACCCCTTTTCCCTATATATACCTTGTAATCTGCTAAACCCAACATGCCTGAGGAAGCAGGTGACCGTGAAACGCGTTGCATTATGGGAAATAAATCCTTTTAACTTCTTATCTGGTCTCAGCGCTTCCATTGATCCCGCTCTGCTACCTGGAGATTGCTTGTTTTTATCGTGATACCATGAACAAGGCGGCAGAAGGACTATAGGAACCAGCAGACCCTCTAAATATCTGGATTGAAACTAAAGAGACCAGCGATACCTGTGCTAATTTGAATCTTCCCCTCCAGAAATCCTGGGCGAACACCTTCCGGTTCATCCTAGGTGCCTGATACCATCAGAGGTCAGCTGATCTGCAACCAGCTGACCGCGTGCACTGACGTCACACGCCACCGGGTGCAAGCGGTGACAACGCTGACCGAGAGCGGGACGAACAGACTGGAGGAACGGCTTCCCCATAGCAGCTAGACTCAGTTGTACGGGTGTCGCCGCCTCGGAAACAGAATTATCTCACCGACGCTACACCTCCACCAAAATCCAGGAGTGGTGAGTGGCACAAAGTGCCAAATTTTCCTTCTGACAGGATCGCTGAATCTGGACATGTCTCTATAGATTGGATACAAATTTTATTTTACAGATCCGGATTTGGATTAATTATTTGTGCCCATATGAATATTATTTTACAGGAATAGTTACATCTATTGGATCAGATACATTTGTTTACAGGATAAATTGAACTGAACTGAATTGTTACACACATAATTTTGCAATAATATATTTGGGACAATACATCATTTATTCTGACAATTTTGATCTATAGGTCATCTAGTTTGTGAGATCATTTTTTATAGCAGGTGCACTGAATTTTTTGTGTCTGCATTTTGTTATCTGTATCTTTCCTTATTTATATTATACTGATATTGGTATTCTGGATTCTGGAGTCAGCCTATTAACCACAAGGGCCCTGTGGGGGCAGATTTCCAGATATTGCATATCTATATCTATTTATCTCATTTCATCTTATTTTATTAACATATTAAATAGTTAATTATATAATACTAGTTGTCAGTTTTTATATGTGACTTAGTGTCGAATGTCTATTGCACACTCATCACAGATGATGAGACACTGAGGACTAAGAAGTGTTTTCCTTAAGCCTTATCAAAAGTGTTTAATATTTCCAACGTACACGACAGGGGTGTAAGGGTCACGGCAGGTGGTGGATCCTCTGGGACTGTGTGCATGATAACTTGAGCCGTGCCAGGGAGCGGAGTCTAAGGTGCCACTGGTTTTCACCAGGTATGGTCTTGCTGTGGCAGGCGGCACCCAGGTCGCTACCCCTGCCACGAATTGTCCACACAGGTAGCTGGGATGAAGCGTGGTACAGAGGATAAAGACAAGATGTGGTCAGGATAGCTGAAGGTCAGGACAGGCAGCACAGTAGCAGGGTCAGGTAATGGAACAAGGATCAGGTACATGAATAACCAGGAACACAGGAACCACAGTAGCTTTCTCTCAGGTACTAGGGCAACAAAGGTTCGACACATGGCAGGGGGAGGTGCAGATACTTATAGACAGGGTGCAGGTGATGATAATAATTAGGGCGTACTGGCCCTTTAAATCAGAGAGCTTTAACACGCGCGTGCCCTAGGAGTCGGGGACACGTGCACCGGGACTGAGAACACAGAAGACCAGGGAGTGACGGGCTGGAATTCGCATGCAGGCGTGTCCCCTGATGCGAATCCCAGCCCTGCGGCAGCGGGGACATGAGAGGAGAGCGCTCACGGCCAGCGTGTCTGGCCGGAGCGCTAATGTTATGGTACCCCCCCCCTTTGGTCTCCCCCTCTTCTTGGAGGGTTTCAGGAGTGGGCAAAGGCTGTAAGTGATCTGCAGGTTCCTGGAGAATGTTTTGTTACAGGCACAGGAACGAACGAAATCTGCGACATCGCGTTCAAGGTTCGGCCACAAGTAATACCAGGAGATCAGTTGAATAGTCTTCCGTTTTCCAGGGTGAACAGGCAGTAAAGAAGAATGTCCCAAATTTAAGACTGTACGTCTCAGTTTAGCGGGCACAAAATATTTTCCAGGGGGAATTTGCTGAAGATAGACGGGAGCTAAAAGAATCAATTGCTCAGGAGGAATATTATGCCTAGATGTGGCATCAAAACCTGCGACATCGGAGGACCTGGAAAAATCATCAGCCCAGAAGATTTTGTTAGCAGGCCTAGGAGGAGGCGAAGAAAGAGTTTTAGACTGGGTGGGCACAAGACAATGATTTTGGCAAAACAGTCCCCAACATGTGATTTCACCAGATTTACAGTCTAGTTGAGGAAAATGATGTTGAAGCCAAGGAAGACCAAGAAGAAGCTCTGAAGTACAATGTGGTAGCACATAGAACTCAATGTTTTCCTTATGCAAATCTTCTACTTGCATGATGAGAGGTTCAGTGCAGTATTGCACCTTAAAGTTCAGATTTTGTCCATTAACAGAGGAAATGTACAAGGGCTTGGCAAGACGAGTCACTGGAAGACAAAGTTTCTGGACCAGGGAGGCACCAATGAAGTCGCCAGCGGCACGAGAGTCCAAAAATGCAGAAGCATTGAAAGACGTCTTGGCAGGAAAAAAGACCTGAACTGAAATGGTCAAATGAGGAGAGGTAATATTCACATCTTGGGATGCCACTCTTACTTGTCCAGGATGCAAGCGTTCTCATGGACGTGGAGGAAGTATAGAACAGTCTTTGAGAAATCGTTCCGGACTGGCACAATATAGGCACAAATTCTCTTTGCGTCGACGGGATCTTTCCTGATGTGTAGGCGAAAGTGATCCACCTCCATAGCCTCTTTGGCAGGAGGCAAAGAAGACGGAAGAGGTGGAGGTTGGAACACAGGAGCCAGTCAGGTTAATTGCCGTGTTTGGGCAGGTTCTCTTTCCAAATTAAGTTCTCCTTACGGGTGGTCAAATGGAAAAGTTTGCTCAGGTTAGTTGGAGGATCTCGAGCAGAGAGAGCATCCTTGAGTTTACTGGAGAGTCCATTTTTAAAGGTGGCACACAAGGCTTCATCATTCCAAGCCAGTTCAGAAGTCAGTGTGCGGAATTGAACAGCGTAGTCACCCACAGAGGCGTTACCTTGACAAAGAGTCAGAAGAGCAGTCTCAGCAGAGGAGGCTCGTGCAGGTTCTTCAATTACTTTGCGGAATTCTGCAAGGAGGGCCAGCAGGTTCGAGGAGACCGGATCATTAAGATCGCAGAGAGGTTTAGCCCAGGCCTGGGCTTTACCTGACAGTAGACTGACCACAAACGCCACTTTAGCAGGCTCCGTCAGGAACTGATTCGCCATGAGTTCTAGATGCATGGAACACTGTGTCACAAAACCTCTACACAGCTTGGGATCGCCGTCAAACTTTGAAGGCAAGGATAAGCAAAGCTTGGACCCGGAAGAAACAGCTGACACAGGAAGAGGCTCAGGAACAGGTTGTTGCTGCTGTTGTTGTTGTTGCTGCTGAGCGGCAAGAAGCTGTTGCGCCATAGCAGAAAGTTGATTCAGCTGTTGCGCTTGACGAGCTAACTACTGTGACTGTTGAGCCACGAGGGGGGAGAGATCCGAAACATCTGGCAGAGGCACGCCAGTGGGAGGAGACCATATAGTGGCTGAATGACACAGTGTGGAGGTGTTGGCAGCATGAGGAGACCATATAGTGGCTGAATGACACAGCGTGGAGGTGTTGGCAGCATGAGGAGACCATATAGTGGCTGAATGACACAGCGTGGAGGTGTTGGCAGCATGAGGAGACCATACAGTGGCTGAATGACACAGCTTGGATGAGGCTGAAGCTTGAGGAGACCATATAGTGGCTGAATGACACAGTATGGAGGTGTTGGCAGCATGAGGAGACCATATAGTGGCTGAATGACACAGCTTGGATGAGGCTGAAGCATGAAAAGATCATATAGTGGCTTCAGCCATGAGGCGACCATATAGTGGCTGAATGACACAGCGTGGAGGTGTTGGCAGCATGAGGCGACCATATAGTGGCTGAATGAAACAGCGTGGAGGTGTTGGCAGCATGAGGAGACCATATAGTGGCTTAATTACACAGCTTGGATGAGGCTGAAGCATGAGGAGAACATATAGTGGCTGAATGACACAGCCTGTAGGTGTTGGCAGCTTGAGGAGACCATATAGTGGCTGATTGACACAGCATGGAGGTGTTGGCAGCATGAGGAGACCATATAGTGGCATAATGACACAGCGTGGAGGTGTTGGCAGCATGAGGAGACCATATAATGGCTGAATGACACAGTGTGGAGGTGTTGGCAGGATGAGGAGACCATATAGTGGCTGAATGACACAGCATGGAGGTTTTGGCAGCATGAGGAGACCACATAGTGGCTGAATGACACAGCGTGGAGGTGTTGGCAGCATGAGGAGACCATATAGTGGCTGAATGATACGGCGTGGAGGTGTTGGCAGCATGAGGAGACCATAAACCGAAGATTTTGGGTAGATAGTGCTACCATAACAATTTTTTATTCCCAGTCCCAGCAGTATCAGGAAACCATATATTGCCTGAATGGCACAGCCTGGAGTTGGCAGCAGCATGACGAGACCATTGAAATTTATGATTTTGAAACTTAATTTTAAGATTTTTAAATTGATATTATGGTTTTTGTAATAGAAATTTCACTACTCTGCCTGTCACATTATTACGTATATGAGGGGAGTACAATACGCTTAATTTCGCTTAAAACAGTATGTGTCTAGAACAGCAGCAGGTGTGTACTATTGGCTGTCCTTTCACAGTAAATAGACCATTGACAGATTATCAGGTACAAAATAGTACACTACTTAGATGTAGGTATGTGGTCTGCACTAATGAGGGCAGAAAAATGTGCTACAGTACGCTTTAACATACTTATTTTTACCTGTGTCCAAGTAAGCCAAGCAGTTCCTGAAACACACAGCCTGGATCAGGCAGTACAATGCGTACATAAGAGGGCTTCACAACCCCTAACATTAAAAGATCAATGCTGAAATCTCTATTGAGCATGTACGTTTGCTAGTGCTAGGATAAAAAAATTGTAGGTAATATCCAAGACAGTCCCAGCAGCATCAGAAAACAATATATTGGCTGAATGACACAGCCCGGAGGTGGCAGCAGCAGCATCAGGAGTCCTGAAAGTGACCCGATGACAGAGTGGTGCGGTGGGTTAAAATACCAGTACCCGGTGATGAAGGTGGCTGGAATGTTTGTAAATGGGGAGCAGTGCCTTAAATCTGTTTGGCACTATCCATATTTGTGAAGTGTTGGTATAACACCATGGTCAATCTACTCTGATGCATCTGGCATTGGTGGGTGGAAATCCTGGCTGATTCATGCCTGATTGCTCTTCACAAAGGTCACTCTCTCCACATTTTTCGTGGACAGACGAGTTCTCCTTGGGGTGACTATGGCCCCCAAGGTGACCTGTCCAACTTGGGGTTGTGGCTGTGCAGGAACCACATTCATCCAGTGAGCCGTAAAGGACATGTACTTTCCCTGACCGTAGTTACAACTCCAGACGTCGGTGCTGCCGTGCACTTTGGTACACACCAACAGGCTCAAGGACTGGCCCCCCTTCTCTTCCACAAAATTGTGCAGAGCTGGTACTCCCTTCTTCGCAAAGAAATGATGGCTTGAACTCTCCACCTCGGTTCGGTACCAGCCATCAGTTCTCTAAAAAGGTGCAGAATCCACCACTTGAAAAGGGAGGGACTGCAGCACCAGCAACTTAGACAGGAGCCCATTCAGCTTCTGCGCCGTTGGATTAGTGGGCGCATACTTTTGTCTCTTGGACATGGCTTCATGGATGGATTGTTGGCGGAATGGCTGACTAAAGGCAGGAGAAGCAGGAGCACCTGGAGTGACAGAAGGAGGTGGTTGAGCCTTGACTAGATGAAGGAGGGAGCGGATGGCCACTGTATGATGCAGCAGGCTGGACCACTACATCGGAGCCACAGTTCTCCCAGGCCACTTTATGGTGGAGAAGCATATGTTTATGCCAAACCAGGACGTATATTTATGCCCATGGTCGTTAAGGGGTTAAAGCATTTACTAGCAAATTATGGTTGGAAATAAGTAATTGGTCACCTACAAACAAGCAAGATTTCTTGCTTTCACAGACCTGTAACTTCTTCTTTAAGGATCTTCTCTGTCCTCCACTTGTCACCTGTATAAAAGACATCTGTCCACAACCTCAAACATTCACACTCCAAACTCCACTATGGCCAAGACTAAAGAGCTATCGAAGGACACCAGAAACCAAATTGTAGACCTGCACCAGGCTGTGAAGACTGAATCTGCAATAGCCAAGCAGATTGGTGTGAAGAAATCAACTGTGGGAGCAATTATTAGAAAATGGAAGACATACAAGACCACTGATAATCTCCCTCGATCTGGGGCTCCACGCAAGATCTCACCCCGTGGTGACAAAATGATCACAAGAACAGTGAACAAAAATCCCAGAACCACACGGGGTGGACCTATTAAATGACCTGCAGCGAGCTGAGACCAAAGACACACAAGGACTCAAATGATGCAATGCCAGACGTGTCCCCCTGCTTAAGCCAGTACATATCCGGGTCCATCTGAAGTTTTCTACAGAGAATTTGGATGATCCAGAAGAGGATTGGGAGAATGTCATATGGTCAGATGAAACCAAAGTAGAACTTTTTGGTAAAAACTCAAGTAGTTGTGTTTGGAGGAGAAAGAATGCTGAGTTGCATCCAAAGAACACCATACCTACTATGAAGCATGGGGGTGGAAACATCCTGCTTTGGGGCTGTTTTTCAGCAAAGGGACAAGAACGACTGATCTGTGAAAAGGAAAGAATGAATGGGGCCATGTATCGTGAGACTTTGAGTAAAAATCTCCTTCCATCAGCAAGGGCATTGATAATGAAACGTGGCTGGGTCTTTCAGCATGACAATTATCCCAAACGCACCACCTGGGCAATGAAGGAGTGGCTTCGTAAGAAGCATTTCAAGGTCCTGGAGTGGCCTAGCCAGTCTCCAGATCTCAACCCCATAGAAAACCTTTGGAGGGAGTTGAAAATTCCTGTTGCCCAGCAACAGCCCCAAAACATCACTGCTCTAGAGGAGATCTGCACGGAGGAATGGGCCAAAATACCAGCAACAGTGTGTGAAAACCTTGTGAAGACTTACAGAAAACATTTGACCTTTGTCATTGCCAACAAAGGGTATATAACAAAGTATTGAGATGAACTTTTGTTTTTAACCAAATACTTATTTTCCACCAACATTTGCAAATAAATTCTTTAAAAATCAGGCAATGCGATTTTATGGATTTTTTTTCCTCCTTTTGTTTCTCATAGTTGAAGTATACCTATGATGAAAATTACAGGCCTTTCATCTTTTTAAGTGGGAGAACTTGCACAATTGGTGGCTGACTAAATACTACTTTGCCCCACTGTACTCCTAGAAGCTATTAAAAAAAACTATTTATCTATATCCTTGCCTTGAAAGCAGACTTCATTTCGGTGAAGCTTTCCCTATCTTTGCATTGCAGAACATCTTACTGTAGAATATGTTTCCAAGAAGTGAAATATAGAAAACTGATCTTGCAGAAGTTCCAGCAAGATGGGAAGATGTTGATTCCTCCATATAAAAAGTCTTGTGTATTTCATTGTCATTTCACTCATTAGATGTAAGTACATACAAGAAAATGTATTATTTTGTTTTCAACTTTCTTTTTAAGGCCATATTGGAGCCATATATTTACTTCCTGTCAGTATTGACAGTCCATCAGAATTAGTGTGTTCTTTATGGCTGCATTGAGTAGGTAAATGGTCATAAAACTGTTCATTGACTAATCGAGTTTCCAGCAAAAAATGGAGTACTGCCGTTCTTTCAAAGACCAGAAGTGGTTCATACAAATCTGTATTTATCCAGACCTCTGGCAGAACAATAAACTTATTAGTTTGCCATTAAATTCCGAACTTGTAACAATAATGAGATGACTCGGCTGACTCTGTCTCAACCTATACAACAAAGCTGATAATATATCTGCAAAATAACATGTTTGTGTGCTGGTGGACAGTTTAAAAACTGGAAGATTATATCTTCATATGAAAAGTCACATAAAATATAAAAAAAAAACAAAAAACACACCACCAAAATTTAGTTTTTGTTTATAATACAACCTGATGTAAATAATGTGTTAATTTCTGATTGCATATTCCTTTAATAAACACTGGTTAGTTTACCAAAACCTAATATCTAATGCCTCATAACTAATATCAGTTAATTAACTCTATTTTGGTTGCAGCTGACATTTTTTTACAAAGGCCGCAAGGAAGATGTTACGCTAATATGCACTGAATTTTTCCACCTAGGGCAGTACCAGACATACTGTTCTAGTAAAATTAGTTATGGCTCTGTTAAAATGTAATTTCTTTTGCAGGAAATTCTGTATGCATATCTGTATTTTTTTTTTCATTGTTTTCCAATCCTTGTAGTCAACTACAAGGCAACAGTTGCCAACTTTTATAGTGGTCTCATCAAGGCAAAACCTTTTTGAATTTAAGTAGCACTGTAGTACTACCGCCTGGCTGTGATGGGATCATGTGATGCACGGAGAAAGGAGTAACATGGATGGCACAATTTTACATTTAATACCTGTCATGGCATAGCAGAGAGGAGTAGGTGCTGTCCTCTAATTGACTCTCAGAGACTCAATAACAGCAGTGAGAGTGCTATTTATTATTACCTAATTGCAACTATGAGGGGTTTAATATAACAAAAGCATGCCGGTTTTTACAACTCTTTTGAAAGTACAATTACACTTTAAGTGCAGCTTACTTTGACGTTGCCATTATAATTGTATTACTGCTGTTACAGCTTAAACAGGTTGCTTTATCTACACACAGTTAACTTTTAACTTCTAGAACACAGTGCAAGAGATATATAATTTACAAAGATGAAAAACACAATAGCCCATCAAGTTCAACTCATAACTTTACTGTGTTGATCCAGGGGAAGGCAAAAAGGGAAAATTCCTTTCCAAATCCAAGTATGACATTCAGAATAAATCTCTGGATCAATGTCCCACCTTTTGAAATCTATTACCAATGGCTTGTAACAGGACATGCACAGAAAAAGGGCACACCTGATCCATATGCAATTACCTAGACCAGTGTTACCTAAACGCGGTCCTTAAATACCCCCCACAGGTCATGTTATCAGGTGATATAATTGTAGAGATGCCTGATGCACAGACCAGAATTATATCACCTTTGAAAGACTAAGGGAATCTTGAAAGCATGACCTGTTGGGGGGACTTGAGGACTGTGCTTGGGAAATACGAACCTAGTAGTAGCAGGCCAGTGAAAGCCAGCTTGCTGCACACTACTTTTGGCCACTTATCTGCCACTTATTATTGCTTATGTCACTTTTGTATCTGCTTTTTTTTATTATCCCATTGTGACTAAGCTGCAAAAAAAAAAAAAAAAGAAAGAAAGAAACAACAAAAACTTTAACTTACCTTCCACAGCTCCCCCATTGCACTGATATAGCTTTTCTGTCCTCCTGCTCGGTCTTCTTTCTGCTTCCTCTGCATGGATCGACACACTGCGATGATCTAATTGCAGGCCACAGCGAGGTACCGCCTCGACCGGTGATACGTTGAGCACAGTGTCATATAACAGGCCAAGGCTCCTTACATGACATGCGCTCAGCCTATTACTGGCCGAGGTGGGACATCACTGCGGCTGCAATCCCACAAATAAACTCCTCAGGGAGTCAGGGATCACCTTTCACTATCCACAATAAAACCTAGGGCACTCAGCCTGGGCACAAGATCCCTTATAGGGAAACTCTCATAAAATATAACTATTATTTTGTGCTCAATATTATAAAATCAAATGTGACACATAGCTCCATATACCACAGTATAGTGGGAATAATCCCAATGATCATAAAGTTTAGGAAACTGCACTTTCCCTTTATAATGGAACGCTGTGACACTGTTTATAAACAATGAAGTTTGCCCCCTCTACTAGTTTTGGTGCATTAGCACCATCCTCAGGAGGATCAATAGGCAAACACCTCCCCACGTGATTCACATTTCATAATATAATACAATACAGGAATTTAGGTGCACTACTGTGATCGATGTAGACAGTGACATTGGCTATCCCTCAACACTGATGTTAAAATTGAGACATTCGCCAGTGTATCCTTATATGAAGGACATACCAGAGCCCGCACACCAACGCCAAGGTTTCTCAAATGAGACGGGACCTAGCGCTAAACCTACCTGTGCGTGATAAGCAAAACAGGGGCCAGTGGGCAATTACGGTAGCATTAGGTCGGCTCACAGAGTCCTCCCAGGTACCCTCCGGCGTGGCCAAGCACACATACAATGGGAGGAGGGAGGCAAACTGCAAGCCCCACCTGAGTTGGCTAATATAGGTGCATGGCCTCACAGGTGCTACCATAATGCTACCTAGAAAATGTTCAAGGCGCATTACATATGGAGTTTACACACCTCCAAGTATAAAATTTAAACAACAACAATGTTGTTGTTTACACTTCCTAATATATCCTACGTTTCTATTGTCATTGTCACGCTTCGGCTGGCAGGAGGTGGATCCTCTATGCCAGAGAGGGATTGGCGTGGACCGTGCTAGTGGACCGGTTCTAAGTTACTACTGGTTTTCACCAGAGTCCGCCGCAAAGCGGGATGGTCTTGCAGCGGCGGTAGTAACCAGGTCGTATCCACTAGCAACGGCTCAACCTCTCTGACTGCTGAAGATAGGCGCGGTACAAGGGAGTAGACAAGAGCAAGGTCGGACGTAGCAGAAGGTCGGGGCAGGCAGCAAGGATCGTAGTCAGGGGCAACGGCAGGAGGTCTGGAACACAGGCTAGGAACACACAAGGGAACGCTTTCACTGGCACGATGGCAACAAGATCCGGCGAGGGAGTGCAGGGGAAGTGAGGTATACATAGGGAGTGCACAGGTGAACACACTAATTAGACCAACTGCGCCAATCAGCGGCGCAGTGGCCCTTTAAATCGCAGAGACCCGACGCGCGCGCGCCCTAGGGAGCGGGGCCGCGCGCGCCGGGACAGGACCGACGGAGAGCGAGTCAGGTACGGGAGCCGGGGTGCGCATCGCGAGCGGGCGCCACCCGCATCGCGAATCGCATCCCGGCTGGGGGCGGTATCGCAGCGCACCCGGTCAGTAGATCTGACCGGGGCGCTGCAGTAGCGAGGATGTTGCGAGCGCTGCAGGGAGGAGCGGGGACCCGGAGCGCTCGGCGTAACAGTACCCCCCCCTTGGGTCTCCCCCTCTTCTTGGAGCCTGAGAACCTGAGGACCAGACTTTTGTCTAGGATGTTGTCCTCAGGTTCCCAGGATCTCTCTTCAGGTCCACAGCCCTCCCAATCAACCAAAAAGAATTTTTTCCCTCTGACCGTCTTGGAGGCCAGTATCTCCTTCACGGAGAAGATGTCAGAAGAACCGGAAACAGGAGTGGGAGAAACAAGTTTGGGAGAGAAACGGTTGATGATGAGTGGTTTAAGGAGAGAGACATGAAAGGCATTGGGAATACGAAGAGAAGGAGGAAGAAGAAGTTTGTAAGAGACAGGATTAATTTGGCACAAGACTTTGAAAGGACCAAGATAGCGTGGTCCCAGTTTGTAACTGGGGACACGAAAGCGGACATATTTAGCGGAGAGCCATACCTTGTCTCCGGGAGCAAAAATGGGGGGAGCTCTTCTTTTCTTATCGGCAAACTTTTTCATGCGAGATGAAGCCTGTAAAAGAGAATTTTGGGTCTCTTTCCATATGGTGGAAAGATCACGAGTCACTTCATCCACAGCGGTCAAACCAGAGGGCAAGGGAATAGGGAGGGGGGGAAAAGGGTGACGGCCGTACACCACGAAAAATGGGGATTTAGCAGAAGATTCAGAGACTCTGAAGTTGTACGAGAATTCGGCCCATGGTAGAAGATCTGCCCAGTCATCCTGGCGGGAGGAAACAAAATGCCGTAAATAGTCACCCAGGACCTGGTTAATTCTTTCTACTTGCCCATTGGATTGAGGATGATAAGCAGAAGAGAAGTTTAATTTAATCTTGAGTTGTTTACAGAGAGCCCTCCAGAATTTTGACACGAATTGGACGCCTCTATCCGAGACGATCTGCGTGGGCAAACCGTGAAGACGAAAAATGTGTACAAAAAATTGTTTTGCCAACTGAGGCGCTGAAGGAAGACCAGGAAGAGGAATAAAATGTGCCATCTTGGAAAATCGATCAACGACCACCCAAACAACAGTGTTGCCACGGGATGGGGGTAGGTCTGTAATAAAGTCCATACCAATCAGAGACCAAAGCTGTTCGGGGACAGGCAGAGGATGAAGGAGACCAGCAGGCTTCTGGCGAGGAGTCTTATGCCGGGCACAGACAGTACAGGCCCGCACAAAATCAACAACATCCGTCTCCAGAGTCGGCCACCAATAGAAACGAGAGATGAGTTGCAAGGACTTTTTGATGCCCGCATGGCCTGCGAGGTGGGAGGAGTGACCCCATTTCAGAATCCCGAGACGTTGGCGTGGAGAAACGAAGGTCTTCCCTGGAGGAGTTTGCCTGATGGAGGCTGGAGAAGTGGAGATCAGACAGTCAGGAGGAATGATGTGTTGCGGAGAGACCTCTACTTCCGAGGCATCCGAGGAACGAGAGAGAGCATCGGCCCTAATGTTCTTGTCGGCAGGGCGAAAATGAATTTCAAAGTTAAAACGGGCAAAGAACAACGACCACCTGGCCTGGCGAGGATTCAGCCGTTGGGCAGACTGGAGATAGGAGAGATTCTTGTGATCGGTGTAAATGATAACTGGAAATTTTGATCCCTCCAGCAGATGCCTCCATTCCTCAAGTGCCAATTTAATGGCCAGTAGTTCTCGATCCCCGATGGAGTAGTTCCTCTCCGCCGGAGAGAAGGTCCTAGAAAAAAAACCACAAGTAACAGCATGCCCGGAAGAATTTTTTTGTAGAAGGACCGCTCCAGCTCCCACTGAGGAGGCATCAACCTCCAATAGGAAGGGTTTAGATGGGTCAGGTCTGGAGAGCACGGGAGCAGAAGAAAAGGCAGACTTGAGCCGTTTAAATGCGTCTTCCGCTTGGGGAGACCAGGACTTAGAATTGGCATTCTTCTTGGTTAAAGCCACGATAGGAGCCACAATAGTGGAAAAATGTGGAATAAATTGTCTGTAATAATTGGCGAACCCCAAAAAACGTTGGATAGCACGGAGTCCGGAGGGGCGTGGCCAATCTAAGACGGCAGAGAGTTTATCTGGGTCCATTTGTAGTCCCTGGCCAGAGACCAAGTATCCTAGGAAAGGAAGAGATTGACATTCAAACAGACATTTCTCCATTTTGGCATAAAGTTGATTGTCTCGAAGTCTCTGAAGAACCATGCGGACATGCTGACGATGTTCTTCTAATTTGGCAGAAAAAATCAGAATATCGTCCAGATACACAACAACACAGGAATATAAGAGATCACGAAAAATTTCATTAACAAAGTCTTGGAAGACGGCAGGGGCGTTGCACAGGCCAAAGGGCATGACCAGATACTCAAAGTGTCCATCTCTGGTGTTAAATGCAGTTTTCCATTCGTCCCCCTCCCTGATGCGGATGAGATTATAAGCACCTCTTAAGTCCAGTTTGGTAAAGATGTGGGCACCTTGAAGGCGATCAAAGAGTTCTGAGATAAGAGGTAGGGGGTAGCGGTTCTTTACCGTGATTTTATTAAGTCCGCGGTAATCAATGCAAGGACGTAGGGAGCCATCTTTTTTGGACACAAAGAAAAATCCAGCTCCGGCAGGAGAGGAGGATTTGCGGATAAACCCCTTTTTTTAAATTTTCCTGGATGTATTCAGACATAGCAAGAGTCTCTGGGGCGGACAGAGGATAAATTCTGCCCCGGGGTGGAGTAGTGCCCGGGAGGAGGTCAATAGGACAGTCATAAGGCCTGTGAGGAGGTAAAGTCTCAGCTTGCTTTTTGCAAAATACGTCAGCATAGTCCATATAAGCCTTAGGGAGACCGGTTACAGGGGGAACCACAGGGTCACGGCAGGGAGTACTGGGAACCGGTTTAAGACAGTCCTTGAAACAAGAAGTACCCCAGCTCTTGATCTCTCCTGTGGACCAATCAAGGGTTGGGGAATGGCGTTGAAGCCACGGTAGTCCAAGGAGAATTTCGGAAGTGCAATTGGGGAGGACCAAAAACTCAATTTTTTCGTGATGAGGTCCGATGCACATTAGGAGGGGCTCCGTGCGGTAACGCACGGTACAGTCCAATCTTTCATTGTTAACACAATTGATGTAGAGGGGTCTGGCGAGACTGGTCACCGGGATGTTGAACCTGTTGATGAGAGAGGCCAAAATAAAATTTCCTGCAGATCCGGAATCCAAGAAGGCCATAGTAGAGAAGGAGAAGGTAGAGGCAGATATCCGCACAGGCACAGTAAGGCGTGGAGAAGCAGAGTTGACATCAAGAACTGTCTCACTTTTGTGCGGAGTCAGCGTACGTCTTTCCAGGCGGGGAGGACGGATAGGACAATCCTTCAGGAAGTGTTCGGTACCGGCACAGTACAGGCAAAGATTCTCCATGCGGCGTCGTGTCCTCTCTTGAGGTGTCAAGCGAGACCGGTCAACTTGCATAGCCTCCACGGCGGGAGGCACAGGAACGGATTGCAGAGGACCAGAGGAGAGAGGAGCCGGGGAGAAAAAACGCCTCGTGCGAACAAAGTCCATATCCTGGCGGAGCTCCTGACGCCTTTCGGAAAAACGCATGTCAATGCGAGTGGCTAGATGAATGAGTTCATGCAGATTAGCAGGAATTTCTCGTGCGGCCAGAACATCTTTAATGTTGCTGGATAGGCCTTTTTTAAAGGTCGCGCAGAGGGCCTCATTTTTCCAGGATAATTCGGAAGCAAGAGTACGGAATCGGATGGCGTACTCGCCAACGGAAGAATTACCCTGGACCAGGTTCAGCAGGGCAGTCTCAGCAGAAGAGGCTCGGGCAGGTTCCTCAAAGACACTTCGAATTTCCGAGAAGAAGGAGTGTACAGAGGCAGTGACGGGGTCATTGCGGTCCCAGAGCGGTGTGGCCCATGACAGAGCTTTCCCAGACAGAAGGCAGACTACGAAAGCCACCTTAGACCTTTCAGTAGGAAACTGGTCCGACATCATCTCCAAGTGCAGGGAACATTGTGAAAGAAAGCCACGGCAAAACTTAGAGTCCCCATCAAATTTATCCGGCAAGGATAGTCGTAGGCCGGACGCGGCCACTCGCTGCGGAGGAGGTGCAGGAGCTGGCGGAGGAGATGATTGCTGAAGCTGTGGTAGTAGCTGCTGTAGCATCACGGTCAGTTGAGACAGCTGGTGGCCTTGTTGCGCTATCTGTTGCGACTGCTGGGCGACCACCGTGGTGAGGTCGGCGACAACTGGCAGTGGAACTTCAGCGGGATCCATGGCCGGATCTACTGTCACGCTTCGGCTGGCAGGAGGTGGATCCTCTGTGCCAGAGAGGGATTGGCGTGGACCATGCTAGTGGACCGGTTCTAAGTTACTACTGGTTTTCACCAGAGCCCGCCGCAAAGCGGGATGGTCTTGCAGCGGCGGTAGTAACCAGGTCGTATCCACTAGCAACGGCTCAACCTCTCTGACTGCTGAAGATAGGCGCGGTACAAGGGAGTAGACAAGAGCAAGGTCGGACGTAGCAGAAGGTCGGGGCAGGCAGCAAGGATCGTAGTCAGGGGCAACGGCAGGAGGTCTGGAACACAGGCTAGGAACACACAAGGGAACGCTTTCACTGGCACGATGGCAACAAGATCCGGCGAGGGAGTGCAGTGGAAGTGAGGTATACATAGGGAGTGCACAGGTGAACACACTAATTAGACCAACTGCGCCAATCAGCGGCGCAGTGGCCCTTTAAATCGCAGAGACCCGGCGCGCGCGCGCCCTAGGGAGCGGGGCCGCGCGCGCCGGGACAGGACCGACGGAGAGCGAGTCAGGTACGGGAGCCGGGGTGCGCATCGCGAGCGGGCGCCACCCGCATCGCGAATCGCATCCCGGCTGGGGGCGGTATCGCAGCGCACCCGGTCAGTAGATCTGACCGGGGCGCTGCAGTAGCGAGGATGTTGCGAGCGCTCCGGGGAGGAGCGGGGACCCGGAGTGCTCGGCGTAACAGTCATCACACAGCGACAGGTACATCCATCTGTCCTGGGTCTTTTTAAAAGAGTCAATCCCTTGCTGTGTTTCAGCCTACCTGTCCCGAGGTCGACCAATGAGGTCGCTTATTGTCCACTGATGAAATATTACCTCCTTATGTCGGTAATCGCTATGCGCCGATGCTCAGTATATCTTCTGATCCGTCAGCTGATCATGGGCTGGTCTTGTTCTTTCTCGCGCGAGAACTTCAGTCCCAATTCCTACATTGTTACCTTATTGCGCATGCGTGTGCACTTAGTTTATGCAGTCGAGAAACCAGCCATTGTTGCTATATTTCGGAGGATGTTATAGGTACTATGGGAGATCTATTAGTGAAGCCTATCTTATCACATTGATACCAATGATGTATATATGTCATTATTTCCTTACTGATAGTAGTTGTATCTTTTAAACAATCAAGAACTGATAAAGACCACATGTATAGCAATATATAGAGTATTGATAGCACAGTATCATCAGTTGGCAATATATAAAATATTAATACCAAACTATCATCAGCCTGCAATGGATCCCATAACATATTTTCTTCCATTTATGGGGATCATATTCCTATATTAGTGGTAGTATTTGAGGAAATATATAGTAATTGATAACTAACAATTAAAGGGGCATACCTGTATCTCCAGAGTTTAGTACTCAGTAACCAGGCATTACTGCCTTGTTCTTCCAATCTATCAATAGGAATATGGTAATTACATAGATTGATGTATCCCAATTTCTACTCCAATATTTCTTCTTTCATCATATACAATGATTATTAGCATAGGCCCAGGTACATAAATCTTACCGGACAGATGTAACACTCTATCAACACAGCATATATACCTCAATTGCAAAGTTATCATTAAGGATATTAATCTAGTGCTGAAAACAATAGAACACCATCATATCATGGGAAAGTTACTCATAGTCACTATGAAGAAAACAGCAAAGTAAAAAAATTCATGCCAAATCTAGAAAGGCAGCAAAAGAAAAGCCTTCATTAAGGCCCAAAGGTGCCATACTCTTGAGTCGATGGATCCACCTAACCTCTTCTCTTAAGAGGTTCCTATCATCATTCCCTCATCTCGGGCCCAAACGTAGCTAGCACATGTCCACAAAATAGATTTCTGCAATATTACTGTTGAGCTTTAATTGCATGTCGAGATATGGGGGTATCTTTCTTTGTAAAACAGCTCAAATGTTGAGAAATGCGTCTTCTCATCTCTTGTGTCGTTTTACCCACATAGATTCTCGGAAATGTCCATACTGCTATGTAAATACAATTTTTACTGCTACAGTTAATAACCTGTCTGATATCATAAGTCCGAGAATCTATGGGGTTCATAAAACATTTCCTCTTTATCATGTGAGAGGATAAAGAGCAATGGCCACACAGAAATGAGACAACTGTATTGCTCTTGAGCCACATGTCTTTTCTTTCCAAAGTGTCCAGATGACCATGGACTAGTTGGTCACATAAATTGGATCAAATTCGGTATGTTATACTTGGATTTCTACCTATCAGATGTCCAAGATCCTTTCCTTTGACAACAAGTGCCAATGTTTCGCAGGATCCCCATAATTTTATGCGTCTAACCATCATAACAACTGATACACCGTATACATTCTGATCTTTCTATAGAAGTTACCTGGTAAAGCATAGCTCCTCTATTGGCTGTCCGTGCACGATGGTATGTTCTCTTTAAGTGTTTTCTGGGGTATCCTCGTTCCCTGAACCTCTGATATAATCTTTTACGTTCTTCTTCAAAAGTTTCCTCCTCCGAACAATTGTGACATGCACGTAAATATTATCCTGTAGGTAAAATGAATTTTAACAGGTCAGGGTGCCAACTACTCCAATGTAATAAGGAGCTGGAAGACGTGGGCTTGCGATATATCTGGGTTTGAATCTTAAGATCTTAATCAATATAAATGTGAAGGTCCAAAATATTGATACAGGAACCTCCTATTTCACTGGTGAAAACCATGCCAATCTTGTTAGAATTAAAGGGGTATTCCGGCTTTAGACATTTTATACATTTAGACATGCTTTAGATATTAAGATATCTGATCGTAGGAGGCCCGCGATCTCCCTGCAGCACCCGCATTATGTGCGGAGTTGCGTCTCCAGGTTTGGAAACCAGAATTTTTGGGGCTGGAGACATGACGTAAAGCCACGCAACCCTCGCGATGTGACGCCCCCTCCCTTCATGTCTATGGGAGGGGGCGTAACTCCTGTCCCGAAAACGTCCAGTTTCCGATCCTGTAGACGCAGCTCCGCACATAATGCGGGTGCTGCAGGGAGATCGTGGGGGGTCCCAGTGGCAGGCTCCCCGTGATCAGACATCTTATTTTTAAAAACGGAATAAAATGTATAAAGCCGGAATACCCCTTTAAGTTGGTGAAAAATCTAAAAGTAAAGTATCTCCGCCTGTTCATTATCTACCTGATTGGTTTACATGGCTGTACATCGGGATGATTTTTTTTTTTATTGGAGGGGATTTTTCACATTTTATTAACTTTTTTCCCCCCACACTTTAACAGTCCCCATAGGGGACTATTTATAGCAATCATTTGATTGCTAATACTGTTCAGTGCTATGCATAGGGCATTCCACTGATCAGTGTTATCGGCAATCGTCTGCTCTGCTCTGCTCGATCTCAGACCAGAGTAGAAGAACCCAGGAGACAGACGGAGGCAGTCTGCCATTTTAGATGATCGGATCCCCGCAGCAGCACCGTGGGCGATCTGATTATCCATTTAAACATGTGCATTGCCGCAGATGCGGTGATCTGTATTGATCACGGCATATGAAGGGTTAATGGCTGACATCAACGTGATTGCTGATGTCTGCCATTACCGGCAGGTTCCCGGCTGCTATCAATGCAAGCATTGCTTCGATGCTCGCGGTCATGTACAGGACGTAAATGTACGTCCTTGTGCGCGAAATACCTCAGCACCAGGACGTACATTTATGTCCGTGGTTGTTAAGTGGTTAACATACTAATAACATTCTTATAAAATGTGCAACTTCAAATCTGCGGTGTGTGTGAATGCACCATGTGGTTACAGTATTTACCTCAAAAAATTATTGTGGGAGATTTATCAAAACCTGTTCAGAGGAAATGTTGCTGAGTTGCCCATAGCAACAAATCATATCAATTTCATTTTTCAGTTACCTTTTCAAAAGTAAAAAAAAGCGACCTCATCGGTTGCTATGGGTAACTCAGCAACTTTTCCTTTGGACAGATCTTGATAAATCTCCCCCATTGTGTATAGCAGAAAAAAAAATAGTAAAAAAACTAAACAAAAACACACTATCATTTCACTGAAGCTGCTTGCACAGAGGAGGCCAGGCTGTAGCTTCAGGAAGGGCTCTCACTCCCCCCACACAGTCTACCCTCCTTACAGTACTCCCTGACAGACCCTGCTGATGATCACTTAGGCTGCATTCACACTGCAGTTGACGCCTACAGCTGCCGGAGAGGAAAACCATGTGCTGCAGTACCCCAGCCGGGACGGCGCCGAGCTCCATGGGCTATAATGAGTTGACTGGAGTCAAACAGTGACTCCGGTTGGCTCATTTTTGCCCCGTATCCGGTTTTGTGACTGGACCTAAAACTGTAGTTTACCCCGGCTGGGGTACGGGAGTACACGGTTTTCCCCTCCCCCAGCCGGATCTGGCAGCCATACGCTCCAACTGCAGTGTGAATGCAGCATTATTGTCACTGTTGTTGGTTCTTCTAAGTCCCCTGATGGCAGGCTCCATCTGATCCTAAATCACTCCATCTCTTCCTTTCCTTACAGAGAGAGGAGCAGGGAAGGGGAGGGGCCTTCAGCAGCAGCAGGATCCGGGGGAGGAAGATAGTGTGCATAGGAGAATGCCTGTATGAAAATTGGCGATGTTCCCTACTCACACTTGTATCTGCCTTGTCTTCTTGTTCCCTGCTGTCATCTGTACCAACCATGCCTCCATACACTCCTGCCCCTGTGCCTCTGTTCCTCACAAATGCAGAGAAAGGGCACCTGAAGGAGGAGGCATAAAAAAGGCCAGTGCTTAAGCCCCTTCCTGCCCTATGTGTGCATATCCCTGCTTGTAATATTATATTTTTTAAAGAAAGACATTGAGGTTCCTCTTGACCTTGTTCATTTAAAGGAGATATGCCCGTTGCTCCGGTATCGGCGTTCCGTTCCTCCGGCGCTGCTCTGCTCCGTGCTTCTTAAGTTCGAAACGTCACAGCGCTGTCAGCGTATTCCCCAGCCGCAGCGATGTCACACCTCGGACGGTGATAGGTTGAGCACACTGTCATGTAAGGAGCCTGGGCCCCGCCTTCTCCCTCCTGCCCAAATTTCTTACATGACAGTGCGCTCAGCCTATCAACGGCCGAGGCGGGACATCGCTGCGGCTGGCGATACGCTGAGAGCGCTGTGACGTTCTGAGCCTAAAAAGCATGGAGCAGAGCAGTACCGGAGGAATGGGACGCCGATACCGGAACAACAGGGGCATGTAGGAAGGTGAGTTGAAGTTAGTTTTTTATGTTTTTGCAGCTCAGGCATAGGGAGAGGTAAAAGTTTTTTGCTGCATATCTCCTGCAATAAATCATCACAACACACTATGTCAGAGAGTTCCATAGTCTCACTTCTCTTACAGTAAAGAATGTCTGTCTGTGATGATGGTGAAACCTTCTTTCCTTTAGACATTGAGAATGCCCCCTTGTTTATGTTACCAGTCTAGGTATAAAAAGATCACTAGAAAGATCTCTATACTTTCAGTTCATATATTTGTACATTGTGATTAGATTGCCACTAAGATGTCTTTTCTCCAAACTAAATAACCCCAAGCTTGATAACCTGTCTTGACAGGACTCCTCTGTGCTCTCTCCTGTCTGACAGGACTCCTCTGTGCTCTCTACTGTCCTATCAGACACATAGAGGAGTGCTATCCCACCATCACTTATAGACTTTGTCCATACCTTTGCTTTAGCTTGGACAAAGCCATGATTTTATAAGCCATGATTTCTATAAAAAGGAAATAAAATAAGTACATTAGAAAAGTTAATGTTTTGCCAATATGTACAAGATAGAAAAAGTTTTTGACAGTGACCATTTCATTACCTTGTCGCCTTCATCTGCACCCTCTCCAGTTCGGCCTTGTCCTTCTTATATACAGGGGCCCAAAATTTACAATATTGTAAGTGTGGTCTGACAAGTGATTTGTACAGAGGCAAAACTATATGTTTGTCTATGCATTTCTTGATTCATCCAATTAGTCACTGGTCGCTAAAGTTGAGTTAACTGTCCAGCAATATCCCCAAGTCCTTTCGGTAGAAATGTTATCTAATATTTTATTAGTTAGTACATAATTGTACATTCTGTTGACTTGTCCCTAGTGTATAACCTTACTTTTATCCATATTATACTTAATTTGCCATGTCTGTGCCCAAGCTTCCAGCTTCCCCAGATCCCTCTTTAATAATACATTATCCTCCTCTGTAGTGATCATCTTACCAAGTTTATTGTCATCTGCAAATTTAGAAATTCTACTCTATTAATGACCTTGTAGAGGGATTACAAACATATTGAAAAGAAGTGGACCCAGTACTGACCCCTGTGGTACCCCACCAGTAACTATCACCCAACCAGAGTAAGTTCCATTGATACCCACACTCTGCCGGTTACTAACTTAATTACATATACCCTCCGCTAGTGCCAGCATCCTCATTTTATGTACTAACGTTTTGTGTGGCACAGTATTGAATGCCTTAAAAAAAGGCCAGATATATAACAACCACAGCTTCACCCTGATCCAATCTATTACAGACTCATAAAAGCTGATCAGATTAGTCTGACAAGATTTATCCCTCATAAACCAATGTTGGTGCTGTGTTAGAAGGTTATTTTCATTAAGATACTCTACTATAGCATCCCTCAGAAAACCCTCAAATAGATTTCTCACAATAGATGTGAAAGGAGTAGTCCGGCACGCACTTTTTTCATTTTATCCCGTCCGGGCTGCAAAATAAAGGAAAACAAACTTTCTCTTACCTGCCAACGAGCCCCCGGAGCTCCGGTACAGGTGTTCGGTCCCCGGGCTGAATTCTTCTTACTTCCTGTTAGCACGGCACGTCACACGGAGCTTCAGCCTATCACTGGCCGAGGCGGGACATCTCTGCAGCCGGTGATAGGCTGAAGTTCTGTGTGACGTACCGGGCAGGTAAGAGAAAGTGTGTTTTCTTTCATTTTGCAGCCCGGACGGGATAAAATGAAAAAAAGTGCGTGCCGGACTACTCCTTTAAACTCACAGGCCTATACAGGGTGGGCCATTTATATGGATACACCTTAATAAAATGGGAATGGTTGGTAATATTAACTTCCTGTTTGTGGCACATCAGTATATGTGAGGGGGGAAGCTTTTCAAGATGGGTAGTGACCATGGCGGCCGTTTTAAAGTCAGCCATTTTGAATCCAACTTTAGTTTTTTCAATAGGAAGAGGGTCATGTGACACATCAAACTTATTGGGAACTTCACAAGAAAAACAATGATGTGTTTGGTTTTAACATAACTTTATTCTTTCCTGAGTTATTTACAAGTTTCTGACCACTTATAAAATGTGTTCAATGTGCTGCCCATTGTGTTGGATTGTCAATGCAACCCTCTTCTCCCACTCTTCACACACTGATAGCAACATAACAGGAGAAATGCTAGCACAGGCTTCCAGTATCCGTAATTTCAGGTGCTGCAGAATGGGCAAAACAAAAATTGGAACAGGACCCTCAGTTTACGCAGAAGATTTTGTTCAGTGATGAGGCAAACTTTTATGTGAATGGTGAAGTTAACAAACAAAACCACCGCTATTGGTCTGACACTAATCCACATTGGATAGATCCCTCCAAGACTGTTGGAACACAAACATTGATGGTATGGTGTGGTTTATGGGATACAAAGATAGTGGGGCCATTCTTCATCAACGGAAACCTCAAGGTCACTGGATATGCGAAATTGCTACATGATGATGTGTTTCCCTCTTTATGCACTGAAGCTGGCACGTTTTCTAAGTTTTTCCAGCAAGATGGTGCACCACCACATTATGGGTGTCAGGTCTGAGCATTCCAACATGAACAGTTTCCTGGAAAGTGGATTGGTCGTCGTGGACCAGTTGAATGGCCCCCAAGGTCTCCCGATCTGACCCCCTTAGACTTTTATCTTTGGGGTCATTTGAAGGCAATTGTCTATGCTGTGAAGATACGAGATGTGCAGCACCTGAAACTACAGATACTGGAAGCCTGTGCTAGCATTTCTCCTGCGGTGTTGCTATCAGTGTGTGAAGTGTGGGAGAAAAGGGTTGCATTGACAATCCAACACAATGGGCAGCACATTGGACACATTTTATAAGTGGTCAGAAACTTCTAAATAACTCATGAAAGAATAAAGTTACGTTAAAACCAAGCACATCATTGTTTTTCTTGTGAAATTCCCAATAAGTTTGATGTGTCACATGACCTTTCAGTACTTTTGAGCTTCTGAAGTTGAGTTGTTCTTTTCTGTCTAAGTGCTCTCTGATGACACGTGTCTCGGGAACCACCCAGTTTAGAAGCAAATCCCCATAGCAAACCTCTTCTACTCTGTGCAGTTCCCGAGACAAGCAGAGATGTCAGCAGAGGGCACTGTTGCCAGACAGAAAACAACAACTCAAGTTCAGCAGCTGATAATTATTGAAAGGATTAAGATTTTTTAATAGAAGTAATTTACCAATCTGTTTAACTTTCTGGAGCCAGTAGATATTAAAAAAAAATAGTTTTTCCTGGAATACCTCTTTAAGGACGAAGCCCATTTTGACCTTAAATGGGTACTGCACTGAAAACAAAGGATAGGGGATAAGATGTTAGATTGCAGGGGTCCTGCTGATGGCTACTCCCTTTGTACTCTGCTGCGGCACCTCTGTGATTTGGTGAACGGAGCGAACTCCACTCTGTGCCAGATGACTGGCGATGCCAGCCACCTCGCCCTCTCCATTTACATCTATGGGAGGAGGCGTGACAGCTATGTACTATCTGTCACACACCCTCCCATATACATGAATGGAGAGGGCATGGTGTGACGTCACAAACACAAAAGCAGCAAGGGGATAGGGGATAAGATGTTTTCAGAGGAGTACCTCTTTAAGGACCAGGCAAATTAAAATTTTTGTCCTCCTCTCCTTTTAAAATCCCTAACTCAAATTTTTTTCACCTACAGACCCATATAAGGGCTTGTTCTTTGCAAGACCAATTGTACTTTGTAATGGCCTCTTTCATTTTACCACAAGATGTACCATGAAACCAAAAAAATTTATATTTGCGGGTGGAAATCGGCAACTTTTGGGGGTTTGGTTTTTACCCAGTGAATTTTATGGTAAAAATGATACATTGGCCCTCATTTACTAAGAGTGGAGTGTAGGTTTCTTTGTGGGTTTTAATTCCCTACAATTTATTTTCCACGGTATTTACTAAGGTTTCCCTACATTTTCCACTTTCCCTACACTTTGCTTTTTTTTACACATGCTCTGATCTGTCTGGTTTTCCTCAGCTCAAATCTACCACATTTTATTTGGAAACCTTAGTAAATATGTTGGGTTTTTGTGAAAATGTCGGGAACACGCCCCTTTTAGGAGACAACGCCCCTTTTCCCGGTGGCCACACCCCTTTTTCGGGTTTTCTTAGCAAAATGGAGTTAGTCGGGGTTTCCTCAATTCTGGCGCAGACAGAATTTGTGACGCAGATTCTGGCGCAGACAGAATTTCTGGCGCAATACGACAGAATCTGGCGCACACCCCGACAAAATATGTCGGGTTTGAAATAGTAAATGAGGGCCATTATCTTTATTCTGTAGGTCAGTGCCATTAAAACAATACCCAATTTATATAGTTTTTCTCTTATTTTACTACTTACTGCTTTAAATAAATGCAAACTTTGTTTTAACAAAATTCATATGCATAAAATTGTCCCCTGAGGAAGTCATCTGTAGGTGACGGAACCCGTGGGGTTATGGAGAACACCTGTTAGGGGATTTTCTATTCCACTGCCTCTAATACTTGCATTTCCCGACTCCTTGTCTGAGTTACAGTGGGAGTACTGACAAACAGGTCGTTTATTGTATAATCTATGCGTATTGACAGTGAGTCTGTGGTTATGACTGTGTATTTAGATATAATTATACTGTGCAGAACTTGTATATTTGATGCATAGAGGCAGTGTTTACATCAAGACATACACAGGTGTCCTGAGTGGAGTCCGAGGGGCTCCCCCTGTTATGGGAGGGTATGTTTTTGCCTTTTAAGTGTTTTTATGTGGGGGGATTCTGTGGTCTGATTACATTTATTGCATGTGGTTTTGTACATTTTTTTTTATTAACATTATTTATTATTCAACGCTTACAGAAAAAAATACAAGTTCTTACAAATACAATACAACAAGTTACAAATACATATGCATTTATTTGGTCCTATTATAACCCACCCCACCCTCCAACCACAATGGCAGGAAAAAAAAAAAAAAAGAAATTTGAAAATATCTCTTTTTTTCCCGCACCTCTCTCTGGAAATTCCGGAATCATCCTAATTATCAGTGTCCCATAGTCCCCACTTTTTCTTCCATATATCAAACATTTTTCTGACTTTTTGCTTTTAACCTTTTCAAAACCTTTAACCCTTTGCAACTCTAGTTTCCATTCTACTACTCGGGTTTTTGTTAGAAATCCATTTCCTCATTATAATCAACCTCCCTGTACTCAATGCATTCAAGATCAACTTCTTTTTGGCCACAGGTAGGTTAGGGATTAGACCAAACAGGAAAACTCCTGGTTTCCACTCCAAACTAACACCTATTTTTCTTTTAATCTGTTCTTTAATTTCAAACCAAAAATCGTTTATATATGGGCACTCCCACAGCATATGAAGCAGATTCGCTTCGGCCCTTCCACATTTTGGGCAGTCCGCATGGGCATGAATTTTCCATTTGCATAGATCTTTAGGAGTATATTATAGTCTATGCAACAGCATAAACTGAAAGGTTAGAAATTTTTCATTTTCCGACATCTGGACATCTGGTTTTGTACATTCGAATAAAAACTTTTTGTATTGGATTTGGTGTGCGCTATATGGTGTACTTTTTCTTTGGTTTTGGATTGCTATGTGGTACACACACACAGTAACACCCCCTGGTTATTTATGTATATTTAAGCTGAGCCTGCTAGTGTTTATAAAATTGCCCTTTTCTGACCACTATTACTTTTTTTATTTTTCTATATAAAGGAATGTAAAAGGGAGAATTTTTTTGCACTGTGATCTGTAGTATTCAGCTGTACCAAATTTGCTTTGATTTTACTTTTTTGTATTTTTTCCTATATATTTTTTTCTGATATATGATGTGATTAAAAATCAGTATTTTTGGTGTTTGATATTTCATTATGTTTATGCCATTTACTGTGCAGGATTATAAACATCATTTTTTTATAATTTGGACATTTATGCATGCGGCGATACCAAATATGTAAACTTTTTTTTTTTTTTTGGGGGGGGAAATGGGAAAAGAAAGGTAATTAAGTTAACTGAGTTACCAGAGATTTTTTGCTTCACTTTAGACACCCTGATCTGCATTGAACAAAGGGTTAATGACCGGCAGTGGCGGGATCGCCACTACCTGCCATTAACAGTGAGTTTTTGGCTACTAATAGTAGCCAACACTCACTGTTCTGAAGCGAGCGCCGCTCCTGCACTCACATCAAAGCCGCTTAAGGACTCAGGGTGTACAGGTACGCCCCCTGGGTCCTTAAGTATTCCCTTTCATCCTTAACAGGTTAAGAGATTTGGGCCCCCTGTTTTGTATAATTATTTAGAGCTGCTTAAATTTTCTAAACAACTTATTTACAAGATGCTTTAAGTGGTTATAATGTCACACAATTCCTTTTGCACACATCTCTGTTCACTGTGTATGCTGGTACCAGGCTTCTGGCAAATAGCTGATCGGCAGGGGTGCCAGTTGTCAGACCCACACCAACCATATTAATGGCCTGTACTGAGGATAAGCAAATAAAAGGTCTCAAATAAACACCCTTAAAGGATTAAGGATTAAAACTTCAAAATAAAAACACCAATCATTTCAATAATATTAAAATATCAATACAATAATAACAAAGACTGTTCAAACTGAACTAACCAACCCAAGAGAGCAAATGGTTGGCTGTTTAAAGAAAAAAACATTGAGGAGGGGGGGTAGCAACACAATGGGGGCCTCATGTTAAACGTTTACATACTTTTCTACTCAGGCCTACAGGGACAACCTGGAAAATATTTGTGAGTTGGGAAATATGTATTGAACATAACTAGAGACACGCTTTAGATCCAAAATTCATGCAGTATTATTTAATGACACGTGTCCAGACTAGATATCCACACATAGAAAAGTGTTCATGATGAGAAGAAATGTGGAGCCCCAGGGAGAAATTCTGTGAAATTTCTGAGTGCTTCATGAAAGTACTATATATATATATATATATATATATATATATATAGTGTGACAGTGTGGCCGGAAAAAGCCCACCGGTTGATAGACAGGGCACGCTGGATTGTTTAGTTAGTGACTGGATGGTCTAGGATTTTTTTTTGTTCCGGTCTTATGTTTTAATTTATTCTGCAACCTGTTTAATAAAGCTGGTGAGGGGCCCAGATCAAGGAGGATCCCAGAAGACAGACACAATAGTTGGGGCTCTCCCTAGAAAACAGCAAGGTGGCTGTAGGGAGAGGCAGGGGTCCTGGTGAGGAACACACAGCCCGAGCTGTGAGTGGCCCCAAGTGTGGACAAGACACACAGCAACAGGTTGCAAATGCTGTGTTTGAACAGTAAGTTGAAGGTTGCAGGAGGCATTAGTTTAACTGGCCGGAAAAAGCCCACCGGTTGATAGACAGGGCACGCTGGATTGTTTAGTTAGTGACTGGATGGTCTAGGATTTTTTTTTGTTCCTGTCTTATGTTTTAATTTATTCTGCAACCTGTTTAATAAAGCTGGCGAGGGGCCCAGATCAAGGAGGATCCCAGAGCTATCCCCAGGGTGAAATACTTACAATATATATATATATATATATATATATATATATATATATATATATATATATATAATATTTATATATACCTTGGTGTATATCTAAATAGAACAATATACTGCATGTGCCACTCAAATGACTAGTTATTTGGGTAACTGTGGTGTTAATGTGTATGTAATAAAATTAATGTGTTTGGTATGAAATGTGTGAAATATATGTACTGTATAAATGGAGTTTTATAGTTATTTGCAGGAGAGGTTTTCTATGGGGATTTGCTCCTACTCTAGACAGTTCCTAAAGAAGACAGAGGTGTCATTAAAGAGCATTGTGGTCAGACAGATAGGAAATTCAAAAAGAAAAGAACTTCCTGTGGATCATACAGCAGCTGATAAGTGCTGGAAGGATTAAACATTTTTAATATAAGTAATTTACAAATCTGTTTAACTTTCTGGCACCAGTTGATTTCCCAAAAATATTTTCCAGTGGAGTTCCCCTTTTATTTGGTGACAGGTACTCTTTAACACCTTTAAAGGGTTCTCCGGTGGGAGAAAAAAATTCTAATCAACTGGTGGCAGAAATGTAAAAACATTTGTAAATTACTTCTAATTAAATATCTTAATCCTTTCAGTACTTATCAGCTGCTGTACACTACAGATGAAGTTATATAGTGGAAATTCTGTACAGATTAATTTCTAAATATCTTTACAGTGATCAGAATTTCAGTGGTTTATTACAAAGCTCCAAGACTTTTGGACCACAGAAATTACATGGTCTGTTAAAAAAAAAAGGGGAAAAAATTAAAAATTTTAGTGCAGTCAATTAACAATAAAATGATTCTGCTTATTGTTGGTAAATAGAAGAAGAATTCGTTTTGCCCTTCCTACATGGCCCTACATCACGAGGGGGAGTGGCATCATGACCACTGCTGCAGGAACCCGGCGTTGGTTTAGAACGATGAGTGTTGCGGAAGATCGCGGGGCCCCAGCAGTGGGACCCTGCCAATCAGACATCTTATCCCCTATCCTTTGGATAGGGGATAAGATGTCTTGCAGCGGAGTACCCTTTAAGGCTGGTCACCACTATGAAGTCCAGGACCCATCACAACTGGGACTGGTGAATATGCACATGGGTAGGCCCATTGTAGTAAATGGTTGTTAAATGAGATGAGACAGTGGCATGGTGAATAGAATTATAAAAATAAAATGCCATTGTAGTTCTGTTGGTCTTCATCTTAAAAACATCGAAATGGGTCATGGGTTAATATAAGGATAAAGTAAAATTCCAGAAAAATGTAAAGTGACTTTTGATCATTATGGTTCACATCTTCTTTGTCCTCTCTCCCACACACATTCCAGGTTTATCATTCAGTTGTGTAATGTTTACTTTGCAGGTAATAAAGTGTAGAAATCAGTTAGACTTATTAATTAAAGGCCTTCCCCCGGCGCTAAGACATCTTATCCCCTATCCAAAGGATAGGGGATAAGATGCCTGATATTGGGGGTCCCACCGCTGGGGACCCCCGTGATCTTGCATGCAGCACCCCATTCTAATCAGTCCCCGGAACATGTTTGCTCCGGGTATGATTACTGGCAATCACGGGGGCCGGAGCATTGTGACGTCACAGCCCCGCCCCCGTGTGTTGTCATGCTCCGACCCCTCAATGGGAGGGGGCGTGCCAGCTATAGGGGATAAGATGTCTTAGCGCCAGAGTACCCCTTTAAACAAATGCAACCAAAGGGATTTTTAGTGGGTTTGAATCTAAGATATTCAGTCATTGTTATTAAATATATTTTAGTAGGTCAGAAAATGTCTCAGATTTATGAAAACCTCAGCAGCTTGTGTTCATGTATAGGTGTGTACTTGCTTTGCTCTTTACAACTGCAAATAAAATTTAGCGCTTGTTGAACAAGCAGTGTTTTATGCCAGAATCATGTTATAGTGATTACTGATTTATAGTTTAGTGGGGAAAAAATTCTGTATAACTTTTGACCTATTACTTAAATTCTCTGCTCAATCTGGGCTAGGTCCAGCAGGCGGTCACAATGATTGACAGTATTAGTATGCATACAGTGCTCTCTGCTGACATCTCTGTCTGTCTCAGGAACTGTCCAGAGTAGCACAAACCCCCACAGCAAACCTCTCCTGCTCTGGACAGTTCCTGAGACAGACAGAGGTGTCAGCAGAGAGCACTGTGGTCAGACAGAAAAGAACAACTCAACTTCAGCAGCTGATAAGTACTAGTAGGATTAAGGTTTAATCAACTGGTGCCAGAAAGTCCTATGCTGCTCTGGACAGTTCCTGACATGGACAGAGGTGTCAGCAGAGAGCACTGTGGACAAGACAAAAAAGAAATTAAAAAAGAAAAGAATTTCCTTTGTAGCATACAGCTGCTAAAAAGTACTGGAAAGGTAAAGATTTTTTTTTTTTAATAGAAGTCATTTACAAAACTACTATATAACAGTTATAGCACCCCGAAACACATTTAGCCTTGCTTTTATATACAGTGTGATCATTATACGGGACTGAAACGACCATCTGTTTGATATTCAACCAAAAGCCAGCTGCCACTGGTTTTACCTAAAATCCTTGGAATTCTTCCACTTTTCTATTCCTCGCCGCTGACCCTATGTACCACCTGAAGCACCTCCTGACCGATGACGTCAGACGCCATCCACACGAGGGAGATCAGCTAACGCCTTCAGCGCTGACACCTCCGGACTTTTACAACATTGCACGGTATACATCAGCCTCTGTGCCGTCCGAGCCAGCCGTGTCGGCGCCTGCAAGCGCCCACAGGGTAGCGAAACAAAGCAAAGCAGATACATAAATTTCACATCTGGTAATATCTTTTTATGATACAATTCCTTGATGATTTACTTGGGAAAACATCCTGGACATTCATATATTTGTTTCTATAAATTTTTCTGGACTTTGTTACTTTATACCGTACTGTCAGATACAACAATTGCCGGATTAACGGTCACACTGCAGTCACATATTTTTTTAAATTAATCTTTCTTTTATAATCATTACACATGCATTTACCATGTCTCTAGATATATATTTTTTTCCCCCCACAAGGGCCCTGTGAGGGGAATTTTTCTGCATTTATCATCTATGGTATGTTTTAATTAAATTTGTAATATTTATATTTGAAGCCCGGTCTCAGCCTAAATTTATTAATGCATCTAAATTACTGTCCTTGAGGTGTAGGCAGCCTTTCTTTTTCTTTTTTCATTATTGTTACTACACACCTGGGTATAGGTGTATTTGCCTACTTTCCTCGGCCAGTATTTAATTGTGAGCTGCACCAATTTCCATTTTTATAGTCATTTACAAATCTGTTTAAGTTTCTGGCACGTTGATTTAATAAAAAATGTTTTTCACCGGAGTACCCCTTTAAGATTTTTAATAGAAGTAATTTACAAATATGTTTAACTTTTTGGCACCAGTTAATTTGAAAAAAAAAAAAAGTTTTCCACCTGAGTACCCCTTTAAGATGTATCAGGAGACATTAGCAATAAATGAACAATGCAAACATTAGGCACAAGTGCAAATATTGACAGTGTTTAACACAAAGTGCTAAAACAAGTGGCTGAGAAGCTGGTGTAGGAAGGAGGGGTTTGGGTTCATGGAGAACTGGGCTGACTTCGCTGTCGGATACCGGCTCTATCGTAGGGACGGGCTGCACCTCAATGGGGAGGGTGCAGCTGTGCTTGGGGAGAAGATGGCTAGAAGGGTGGAGGAGTGTTTAACCTAGGGACTGGGGGGGGAGGGAACCTACAACATAGAGGGGGAAGATTGTGTAGATAGAGAGGGGGGGACTTATTAATGTACCTGGGGGAGCGGAGAGAGGGGTTAGAATAGTAAATAGGTAGAGATGAGTAGTGTTGAGCGGCATAGGCCATATTCGAATTCGCGAATATTCGCGAATATATGGACGAATATTCGTCATATATTCGCGAATATTCGCATATTCGTTATATTCTCGTTTTATTTTCGCGTATGCGAACATACGCGCATGCGAAAATTAGCATATGTGGAAATTCGCATATGCGAAAATTAGCATATGTTAATTTTCGCATATGCGAATTTCGCACGCCAGTCTCACACAGTAGTATTACAGCCTTCTTTACACCACACAAGCTGGAAGCAGAGAGGGGTGATCACTGTGATGTGTACTGTGAAGAAAAAAAACAAAAAAAAAAACGAATATTCGTAATTACGAATATATAGCGCTATATTCGCGAAATTCGCGAATTCGCGAATATGCGATATTCGCGAATAATATTCGAATTGCGAATATTCGCGAGCAACACTAGAGATGAGCGAACTTTTGAAAAATTCGATTCGCCGATTCGACACATTTTTTGAAAAAATTAGTTTCGATCCAAATTTATTTGCGGCGAATCAATATTAAAAACAGCTATATCTGGCCTACAGAGAGCCTCAATAGGGGTGTAGAACACTTTGCTGTGTTCTAACACGCATATGGAGTGTGCTGGGGTAGTGAAATAATACTGTTATTCAGAATAACATGCAGATTACCGGCATCGCTTTTAGAATCACTGCCGCAGAGCGGCACAATGACAGAGCCTGGATGTGGTATCAGTATGAGGAGACCATATTGTGGCTGAATGGCACAGCGTGGAGGTGTTGGCAGCATGATGAGACCATATAGTGGCTAAATGACACAGTGTGGAGGTGTTGGCAGCATGAGGACACCATATAGTGGTTGAATGACACAGCATTGAGGTGTTGGCAGCATGAGGAGACCATATAGTGGCTGAATGACACAGCGTGGAGGTGTTGGCAGCATGAGGAGACCATATAGTGGCTGAATGACACAGCGTGGAGGTGTTGGCAGCATGAGGAGACCATATAGTGGCTGAATGACACAGCGTGGAGGTGTTGGCAGCATGAGGAGACCATATAGTGGCTGAATGACAAAGCGTGGTGGGGGTTGGCAGCATGAGGAGACCATATATTGGCTGAATGACACAGTGTGGAGGTGTTGGCAGCACGAGGAGACCATATAGTGGCTGAATGACACAGTGTGAAGGTGTTGGCAACATAATGAGACCATATAGTGGCTGAATGACACAGCGTGGAGGTGTTGGCAGCATGAGGAGACCATATAGTGGCTGAAAGACACAACGTGGAGGTGTTGGCAGGGGATAAGATGCCTGATCGCGGGAGTCCCTCCGCTGGGGACCCCCGGGCACGTTTGGCTCTAGAATTTCCACTTCTGCCACAACGCTGACTGCCAACCATGCTACCGCCTTGTTGGCTCAGCTGCTGCCTCACGGGCAACCTGCAACTTTCTTCTCCTGATGATGATGAAGCCCCTTCTGCACCCGGCTACCAATTGCGATCGGCTTCATCATCATCAACAAGTGTCTGCATGTCACTGATGTCCTCCTCAGGTTCCTCAACAGTGTCTGCTTCAGGACCCTGAACCCTGGCAACACAGCCTCCAACATCACTCTCCTCATCACTACTTGCCCGCCTAGCGGAGGAAGCAGCGGATGTCTCCTCCACTTCTTGGCTGGGCAGTAGCTGCTGACTGTCCTCTATTAGATCATCCTCAGTGAATAGTGGAGCTGAACTCACAGCATAAGATACTTCTTTAGGAGAGGGAACAGTATAGCAAAGAGGAAATGGGAGGACAGGGACTGCTCTCGGGCCATACCAACTGAGGGTTGTGTCTGAGGAACCCACCAACTGTTGACTGGGGGTGTCAGATGTCACTTGTGATGAAGTGGATGACCGTGTTAATCAATCGACGATGGCAGATGGGTTGCTGGTCGAGACACGACCGCTAGCTGATAACTGGAGCTCAGGCCTCTCGCTGTGACTCCTGCTGCCACTCGCCTCTAGTCTGCTGTGACCTCTGCCTGAAGGATTTATTCCTCTATCACTCCTCTGTGCACGTCCTGGCACTTCTCTGCCTGACATACTTATTTGCGTATATGAGGGGAGTACAATACGCTTCACTACGCTTAAAACATTATTTGTCTAGAACAGCAGCAGGTGTGCACTTTTGGCTGTCCTTTCACAGTATCTAGGCCCTTGACAGATTAACAGGTACAAAATAGTACACTACTTAGATGTAGGTATCCAAAGATATGTGACCAAAGTAGCTTTTCAATTAGAAAAGTAAATTGTGTTTGGTACTTAACACTTTAGCACAACCTCCTATCAATAAATGCACCAGACGTAGAAGTATAAATAAAATAACAACCTTTATTAGACATATATAATAATTGAATAACAAACATGAATAATGAGAATCAGCAATAGCCAGAAAAAATGTGCAATGATCAAATAGAAGCTATTCTCTTAGAAGGTTGCCACTGCCAGTTTAACACATACAGCAGTATAATCGCTGCCACACTATGCACACATGGGAAAGGCAAACACAGAATGAATTATGATAATAAGAGAAGAGAGACAATGAATACAAGTGATCTGATGGTGCACTGTGGGAGCTTGAAGAAACCTAGAGACAGAAGTGTGTTGGTATGAGGCCTGAGAAAATAAACAGGTACATACATAGCAACGTCACTACTCTAGAAAAGGATACACAAACCCACGGAAGGGAAAAGAAGGTAAACAAGCTGCCACAATGCATCCAGGGTCACCACGTTATACTCCCAGGAGAGATCACACACAACCCCTACACCGTTTCGCTACCCGCTTCGTCAGGGAGTTATTAACCCCTTAACGACGCAGGACGTATATTTAAGTCCTGCGCCGGCTCCAGCGATATGAAGCGGGGTCGTGCTGCTACCCCGCATCACATCGCGTTGCTCCCGGCACTCATCAACGGCCGGGACCCGCGGCTAATACCACACATCGCCGATCGCGGCAATGTGCGTTATTAACCTTTTAGAAGCGGCGGTCAAAGCTGACCGCCGCTTCTAAAGTGAAAGTGAAACTATCCCGGCTAGTCAGTTGGGCTGTTCGGGACCACCGCGGTGAAATCGCGGCATCCCGAACAGCTTACAGGACACCGGGAGGGCCCTTACCTGCCTCCTCGGTGTCCGATCGACGAATGACTGCTCCGTGCCTGAGATCCAGGCAGGAGCAGTCAAGCGCCGATAACACTGATCACAGGCCTATAACACTGCAAAAAACAGACCTATAACACTGCAAAAAAAGTAAAAAAAAAGTGTTAATAAAGGTCATTTAACCCCTTCCCTAATAAAAGTTTGAATCACCCCCCTTTTCCCATAAAAAAAATAAAACAGTGTAAATAAAAAAATAAATAAACATATGTGGTATTGCCGCGTGCGTAAATGTCCGAACTATAAAAATGTATCATTAATTTAACCGCATTGTCAATGGCGTACGCGCAAAAAAATTCCAAAGTCCAAAAAAACTTATTTTTGGTCACTTTTTATACCATTAAAAAAATGAATAAAAAGTGATAAAAAAGTTCTATCAAAACAAAAATCATACCGATAAAAACTTCAGATCACGGCGCAATAAATGAGTCCTCATATCGCCCTGTATGTGGCAAAATAAAAAAGTTATAGGGGTCAGAAGATGACATTTTTAAACGTATAAATTTTCCTGCATGTAGTTATGATTTTTTCCAGAAGTACGACAAAAATCAAACCGATACAAGTAGGGTATCATTTTAACCGTATGGACCTACAGAATAATGGTAATGTGTCATTTTTACCAAAATATGCACTGCGTAGAAACGGAAGCCCCCAAAATTTACAAAATGGCGTTTTTTCTTCGATTTTGTTGCACAATTACTTTTTTTTCCGTTTTGCCGTGAATTTTTGGGTAAAATGACTAAAGTCACTGCAAAGCAGAATTGATGACGCAAAATATAAGCCATAATATGGATTTTTAGGTGGAAAATTGAAAGGGTTTAGATTTTTAAAAGGTAAGGAGGAAAAAACAAAAGTGCAAAAACTGAAAAACCCTGAGTTCTTAAGGGGTTAATGCATAAAGTGACAGATTAGCAAAAAATGCTCTGGTCCTTAAGGTCATAATAGGCTTGGTCCTTAAGGGGATAAAGTGACCATAAATGCACAGTTTTGGACTTTGTTCTTGTCATAATAGTCTTAGTCACTGATAAAGTGTTTATTGACTAAAACTATAACTAAAACAAGTGCAGGGTCAGAGACATATAGATTGGTCATGGCAGGCAGCTCAGGTTTGTGGTCAACAGTCTTGGTCATACACAGGAGAAGCAATGTGGTACAGAGGGTAAGGCAGAGGCTGAGTAAGGATGAAAGACAGAGATCAAATCCACAGTATAACAGACAAAAACATATTTACTTGGACGCTAAGAAACCTATTGCTCAGGCAAAAGTGCAATGAATGTGGCTGCTTTAAACAGGGAAAGACTAGTGTGGTCAGGGAACAGATCTAGGGGTGCACACCGACCCTAAATGTCAGAGAGGTAAGACCACAACTGTGTCTTCTTAGACGATCACACATCTACAGGGATAGACTACCAACATTAAAATTAGTTCAGCATTTTATTCTTTTTTTATATAGACTAAGAAACAATAAAATGACAGCTCACTGGGCAAAAAAAAGAGTCCTCACATATAATCATAGACAAAAAAAAGTGATAGTTTTTTTCTCTCTATAAGATGGTTTATTTTTTTTTTCTTTAAAGTACTAACATATCACAAAAAAGTATATAAATATGCTGTCTTTGTAATCTTACTGACCCATGAAATAGGGTAACTTGCTATTTTTACAACACAATAAACTCAATGACCCACACAAATGCATAATTTTCCAATTTCACTCGACAAATACTTACACTGTTTTTGATGCACAATACATTCTGTGGTAAAATGAATGATGTCATTAAAAAAATTCAACTTCTGCTGCAAAAATGAATGTTGTGGTCTTAGAAATGAAAAGATGAAAATCACTGCAGCAGGAAGTGGTTAATTACATCTGTCTGATCGTATTGGCACAAGTTCTGTGCCCGAATCCATATCTAGGGGAAACATGTACTTCCCAGCAAATATTTACCTTAGTCTTGTGATAAAACTTTATCGGATGTTCAGATTCACCAACATGTTCTGATATGTTAGTTTAAGTGTATTATTTCCCAGTCAGCCTGCATTGTCTATTGAGATGGAAATGTAAAATCTAATTTCCCCTATTCACAAAGTTTCACATGTGAACTGCAAATAAAAAGTTGAGTAATTGTGTAACTTGGCTCCTGAAGTGATGGAATCCGGGCAACAACACAGGATGTAGCTAGATTCCATAGTTCATTGACTAGAATGGGCAATGTCATATGAGAGCTGTATGCTTTATTATCATGATGATGATACAGTATACAGTATATTATTTAGGCTTATATGGTATTTTATTCAGAGGGGTAAAATGGCACAAGGCACCAAGAAACCTAAAACCTGGCTTCCTAGAATGGACCTCAAAATAAAACAAAACAAGGGAAAAAATATATTGAAGAGCAAGCACCCTCACTTTTACCCCACTGTTCTTATATATTTCTTTTACACTTAATTCATAGCAGCGGATTCACTCTTCTCCTCTCTTTTCCCAGTTACCCTTTCTATCAGACCTCCATGGTCTAAATTATCCTGCAATCTGCCCCACTCCCACATCACCAGGTCAAATTCTGAGCCCTATCATTAAAAATTAGCACTTTTATTGTTATTTTATTGTATAATTATTCCTTGACGACTCTAAGTTTTGGGTTCATCCTTTTTACCTCAAGAGTACCATCACATACATCTCCACTTGTTTAATCCCTAGACAACATCGGGCAACATAATCCCTAGACAACATGGGGCAACATAATCCCTAGACAACATCGGGCAATATCCCTAGACAACATAAATGTACCCCCTTGTGCCTTCTGCAACTTGACACACCAGGGCGTTAAAGGGATATTCTGGTATTTTTTTTCTTTCAAAATTAACTGGTTCCAGAAAGTTAAAGGGGTTGTAAAGTTAGTGTAGTTCATAATATAGTGTCTGTACCTGGGTGTGACGGTTTTATCACAATTCTTCTGTGACTTCCACCCCAATATTTATTTTTAACAGCATACAAAATGACTGTTGTCTAAGATTTTTCCCAGGTTGCAAAGCAGCCGAGACCTGACCTCACTAGTCAGCTGATGACAGGGAGCCTGTCTGCTTCAATGGGTGGAGCGATCGCTTGGTGGGAGAGAGATCAATCTGCAACTAATGCAACAGCTGTAGGAACCCTGATTGAAAAACACAGGTCTTTTGAATGGATGCAGCTCATTTATGTTTCAATGGGTGGGGTGGCTGATGTGTGTGAGGGAGGAAAATGGAATTCTGGGATTTGTAGGCAAAAGAACAAAACTCACACAGGAAATACCAGTTCACAAAAAGCTAGCCACAGTGTTATGGTAATCTCACAACATAGCCATTTAGCCCCAAGACAAGCGCAGATGCTTCCTAAGCATGTCTATTACTGTCTGACAGGTACATACTAAAATCCCCTTTTGGTGGATAACCCCTTTAACCCCTTAAGGACCGGGGTTTTTTCCGTTTTTGCATTTTCGTTTTTTGCTCCTTGCCTTTAAAAAATCATAACTCTTTCAATTTTGCACCTAAAAATCCATATGATGGCTTATTTTTTGCGCCACCAATTCTACATTGTAATGACATCAGTCATTTTGCCCAAAAATCTACGGTGAAACAGAAAAAAAATCATTGTGCGACAAAATTGAAAAAAAAAAAACGCCGTTTTGTAAATTTTGGGGGCTTCCGTTTCTACTTAGTAAATTTTTCGGTAAAAATGACACCTTATCTTTATTCTGTAGGTCCATACGATTAAAATGATACCCTACTTATATAGGTTTGATTTTGTCGGACTTCTGGAAAAAATCATAACTACATGCAGGAAAATTAATACTTTTAAAATTGTCATCTTCTGACCCCTATAACTTTTTTATTTTTCCGTATATGGGGCGGTATGAGGGCTCATTTTTTGCGCCGTGATCTTAAGTTTTTAAGGGTACCATTTTTGCATTGATAGGACTTATTGATCGCTTTTTATTCATTTTTAAATGATATAAAAAGTGACCAAAAATGCACTATTTTGGACTTTGGAATTTTTTTGCGCGCACGCCATTGATCGAGCGGTTTAATTAATGATATATTTTTATAATTCGGACATTTCCGCATGCGGTGATACCATATATGTTTATTTTTATTTTTATTTACACTGTGTTTTTTTTTTTTTATTGGAAAAGGGGGGTGATTCAAACTTTTAATAGGGGAGGAGTTAGATGATCTTTATTCACTTATTTTTTTCACTTTTTTTTTTGCAGTGTTAGAGGTCCCATAGGGACCTATAACACTGCACACACTGATCTTCATCATTGATCACTGGTTTCTCATAAGAAACCAGTGATCAACGATTCTGCCGCATGACTGCTCATGCCAGGATCTCAGGCACTGAGCAGTCATTCGGCGATCGGACAGCGAGGAGGCAGGTAGGGGCCTTCCCGCTGTCCTGTCAGCTGTTCGGGATGCCGCGATTAGCCGCGGCTATCCCGAACAGCCCGACTGAGCTAGCCGGCCACTTTCACTTTCACTTTTAGCCGCGCGGCTCAGCTTTGAGCGCGCGGCTAAAGGGTTAATAGCACGCGGCGCCGCGATCAGTGCTGTGCGCTATTAGAGGCGGGTCCCGGCATCACTATGACGCCGGGCCCGCCGTGATATGACGTGGGGTTACTGTGTAACCCCGCGTTATATCAGGAGAGCAGGACCAAGGGCGTACATGTACGCCCTTGGTCCTTAAGGGATTAAACAGATTTGTAAATTACTTCTATTAAAAAATCCTTAATCCTTCCAGTACTTATCAGCTGTTTTATGCTCCAGAGGAAGTTGTGTAGTTATTTCCAGTCTGACCACAACGTTCTCTGCGGACACCTCTGTCCTTGTCGGGAACTGTTCAGAGCAGGAGAGGTTTGCTATAAGGACTTGCTCCTACTATGGATAATTCCTGACATGGACAGAGATGTCAGCAGAGATCACTGTGTCCAGACAGAAAAGAACAACCCAACTTACTGTGGAGCATACAGCAGCTGATAAGTACTGTAAGGATTAAACATTTTTAACAGAAATAATTTACAAATCTGTTTAACCTTCTGGCATCAGTTGATTTGAAAAAATGTTTTCCACTGGATTACCCCTTTATGTTCCAGAAGGCAATAAAAGCGAGCTGCGGCACTTTGCTCGCTTTATAGGTGGTTAGGGCTACTATGTACATCACCGTTAATGTAATTCACCGTTAATGACCCTTTAAACGCTGTGATTAATGCAGATTAGGGCTTCTAAAGTGAAAATAAAAGATGCCTTTAGCACCATGGAGCTCATCGGACCCCTGCAACGTGGCATTGAAGGACCCTCTTACCTGCCTTAGGCAGCCAGATTGGTGCTATGTTGATGCAGCCTAGGAGAGCCAGGCAATATCAGTGAAACACTGATCTCACAGTTTAATGCTATGCAATATTGTAGCATTGAACAATGAATGTAATCTTTTGATTTCAAGTAAAAGTCCCCTATAGAGACTTAAAAAGGGAAAAATAAAAAAGCTTCTAAAATTATGTAAAGCCCCTCCCACAATAGAAAACTAAAATCACCCTTATTTTCCCATTTTACAAAAATAATAATAATAAACATATTTGGTATCGCCACGTGCATAATTGTCCGAACTATTCAAATGTAATGTTTATGATCCTGCACGACGGACGGCATAAACATAAAGAAATTTACCAAATGCCAAAAATGCTGATTTCTGGTCACATCACAAGCAATTTATACAAAATGATGAAAAACACCCATCAAAACAAAAAATGGTAACAATTAAAACTAGATATCAGGGCTCAGAATATTAACCCTCATAATGTGCATTTTGGGGGAACCTCAAGGTTGGGACAAAGTCTAGGAAATGAGGGCAGGACTAATACTTCTCTGTGCTCACTCCTGCCCTTTAGACTGCAGCATGAAAACAGAGAGGGAGTTACAGAGCAGCCTGCAATGATTGGATGGAGAGACCCAGCAAAGAATAGCAGCAGACTCAGGGAGGAAGTGAATGCATGGTTAGTGAGGGCGGGCTCAGTGCTTGTCTCTTCCTGAGAAGTGGATGCGAGAATGAGTGAGCAGCAGAAGAGAGGGATTGTGAGCCAAATACAGAAGCCAGACATATACACAACAAGGTCAAAGTAGGACATTCATCTCAAAATGGCCGGACCTAATGGACCGGTGACATTCTCAGTGTAGTCACATCTCCCTGATGGACTTCCTTCATGTGTGCAAAGAAAGCCCTGTAACGGAGAGCATAGGAGTGGAGGGGCGCATGACAGGGTAGGGTGTGCTTGGAGGCTGAGGGGTTAAGTCTGGGTCAGCAGGAAAATAGGGGGAGAGGCTGGGGGAGCAGTTACAGAGGGTAAATGGGTAGGGGTTAAAGGGGTGGGTATGCCAGACGGCACATGAAGAAGAAAGAATAAGTTGAGAGGTTGTGCTCCTAACTCATGGATTCTCTGGAAGAGATGCTGTGGAAGGTGCGGGAGGCTGCTCTCCTCAGGGGCCCTGGGTGGCTTGCGGAGCAGTTCCCCGGCCTGTCGGTCCTGGGCTTCGCGTGAGTGGGCGCCGCTCCAGTGGTCGCCGTGGGGTGCGTGTGAGCCGCGGGCCCCTCCGGCGGAAAAGCCAGCCCACGGTCGCCCGGAGGAGACTGTCTGTGTGGCCCACTCCAGCACTGAAGTCCGGGATGCTTGGCGGGCTCGAAGAAGATCCAGCTCACGTGTGCCCCCAGCCGCTGGCAGCTGTGGGAGGTGCTCTGAGGACTGCGCGTTCTGTGCTGGCTGAAGGCGCTGGGGCCTCTGCTGCTGATGGGGACCGGTGGCCTGTGGGAGAGGTGTCTGGACTCTGGCTCGGGAGGCTCTGGAACGGCCACGGAGGAGTCTGTTAGCCCAGGACGCGATTCTGGGGCCTCCCGTGCTGTGGGAGGTCCGTGTCCGGCACAGGGGGATGGTGTTGCTGGAGATGGAGCTGCCTCCTCTCACCTGGATGACAGCGGTGAAGAGAATGACCTGCCAGTGGCTGGGAGCGCTGGGCCCCTGGGTCTTGGACTGGATTTGCGGGGTGCTGGTGTTGCGAGGGATGGTTCATTCTCCCTTGTCGCTTGCCCTTCTTCTTCTGTTCCTGTGACTGCTGCTGTTGCTGTGGATGGGGCGGCCCGGGCCCTGGTCCATCTGGAGTTTCGTAGGGATCGTATGTCTGGATTCATGGTCCTGCAGGAGAGATGGCCGCTGGTCCGCTGGTGCCAGCTGGGTCGGATAAGTGTACCACCATCTCCTTGCCTTCTGGGGGGGATCCGGGTAGCGGTTTCCAGTCATTGTTGTGTGGGCTTCAGGCCTTCTTGCAGGGCTGTTGTCTTGAGTCAAGGGGAACTCTGATTCCTTGGGGGCGGGACAGTGTGCGGTAGTGACTCCCCAGGTGAGTTCTAGTGCTGTGGTGGCTACCCAGGTGTCAGCTCCCCTGGTGTCGGCGGCTTCTGGTGCTGGGGGGACATACATTTGGCTGATGCGGCACGAGTGTTTGGCGTGTGGGGGGGCAGTTGGTTTGTTCCGCTGTTTCAAGAGGAGGCAGGGGTCTGGTGGAGGTGCTGACCAGAAGAGGGGTGACGCCAATGATGGTGGCAAGGATGGCCCCTGTTCCTCACTCGCTACCCAAATAAGGATGTGGCTAATTTGTTGCGTGAGGGTTTTTCAGTGCGGTTTCGTATCCCCAGTGTTGCTGTTGGATTGACAGGGGGAGAGGTGCGAAACCTGGTGTCTGCCATGGCTCGGCCGGATCTTGTTCTTTAGAAGCTTTTGAAGGAGGTGGCTTTGTGCCTCATGGCGGGCCCATGTACAGCTCCTCCTTTGCCTGATTTGCACATTTCACCTCTGGGTTTGGTTCCTAAGAAGGAGCCTCACAAGTATTGCTTCATTCATCACCTTTCACATCCTGCAGGGGCGTCGGTGAATGATGGGATTGATCCGGAGCTTTGTGAAGTGCCTTACACTTTATTTAACGCAGCTTTGATCTGGGCCTGGCGTATGGATGTGGGGCGCTGTTGGTGAAGACGGACATTGAGGACGCTTTCTGCCTTTTGCCAGTTCACCCTGAGAGTTTTCATTTGTTGGGGTGTTGTTGTGAGGGTCAGTTTTTTATTGCTCTTTATTTGCTGATGGGTTGTTCCATTTCCTGTGCTTATTTTGAGCATTTTAGCACATTCTTGGAGTGGGTGGTTTGTCAGGAGTCGCAATTTGCTTCTGTTTTGCACTACTCGGACGACTTTTTGTTTGTGGGTCAAGCGGGCTCCCGGGTTCGTGCTGTCTTGTTGCAGGTGATGTAGCAGGTTTTGGCTTGGTTTGGAGTTCCATTGGCAGCCACGTCGGTCACGTTTTTGGTTATCGTGATCGATACCATGGCGATGGAGTGCAGTTTGCCGGAGGACAAGCTGGAGGAGTTGAAGCTGAAGGTGGCTTTGGCTTGTTGAGTGCGGAAGATGCGGTTATGGGAGATCCAATCTTTGACGCATCATGCCGATGAGGCAGGTTTTTTGTTGTCGCCTGGCGGCTGCTACAGCGGCCGTGCCTCGGCTGCACCACTTTGTGTGCTTGCGTGTGGATCTTGGTGTGTGGCATTTTTTTCTGGGCCAGTACAATGGCCAGTCTTTGGTGTTGGAGCGGCCTGTTTCTAGCTGGCATTTGGAGCTTTTTACGGATGCAGCAAGAGAAGTTGGATTTGGGGCCTTCTTTCAGGGTCGCTGGTGCGTGGGGGCCTGGTCGGACCAATGGCGAGACAGGGGTTTGGTGCGAAATTTGGCCTTGTTGGAATGGTTCCCCATTGTGGTTGCTGTGGAGGTCAGGGAGATTTTCTTAGCAATAGGCTTATTTGTTTTCATTGCGACAACATGGGGTTGGTGCAGGCTATAAATTCCCAAACAGCAAATTCCCCTCCTGTGGTGCGGTTGCTTTGGCAGCTGGTTCTACGGGGGTTGGAATTGAATGCTCAATTTGTGGCTATACATGTTCCTGGTGTTGAAAATTCTATTGCTTATGCCCTTTCTCTGTTTCAGTGGGACCGTTTCCGAGAGCTGGCGCCTGTGGCAGACGAGCATGGGGATCCCCTGTCCGGAGTGGCTCTGGAATCTGGTATTGCTGTTGCTTTAGGTTTAGTTCAGCATTCGGTGTGTGAGTCTACTTGGATGACTTATAGGAAGTTCTGGTTAGATTGGGAGGGGTTGTTGGGGCGTTTGCCAGTTATGCAGGGTCGGCCTGAGTGGGTGGCAGCGGTTCTTTTTATGTGGGTCAAGCTTTTGGCGATGGTGTGTCTCCGTCTGGAATCAGTCGCCAGCTGGCAGCTTTAGCCTTTTGGTTTCAATATGAGGGTTTGGAGGATACTACTAAGTATTTTTTGGTTAGATGAGCAGTTAAGGGTTTTTATCAGAGTATGGTTAGTAGAGATGCTAGGAAGCCGGTGTCATTCCCTTTATTGCTTTGCTTATTTTCTTTGTTGGAAGGTTTTTTTTTTCTAGTTTTGAACTATCTTTGTTTCGCCTGGCTTTTTCTTTGGCATTCTTTGGGGCATTTCGTATTTTGGAACTGGTAGCTCCTAGCCGGCGGGTGGTTGGGGCGTTGTTTGAGGATGTTCGGTTGGTAGTGGTGGTGGTTGGGGGGGGGGGTTGGAATGTTTGCTTAGGAGATTTAAGACAGATCAATTGGTGAGGGGTGTGGTGATTAAGCTATCCGAGTTGCCAGATTCTGTCGCATGCCCTGTGGCATGTTTGCAACCATTTTTAGTGGTTTGCCCCGGTGGGGGGTGGTCCTCTCTCATGCATGCCGATGGTGGGTTTTTATCTTGTTTTCAATTTGCCAAAGTTTTCCGGCAATGTTTGGGTCTGGCAGGTTGTGTGGATGAGGAATATATTTCCCATTCTTTCAGGATAGGTGCTGCCATTGAGGCAGCTAGGTGGGGCCTGGGCTCGGAGGTAATTAAACGTATTGGGAGGTGAGAGTCTGACCGCTTTGGTACTTACTTACTTCCGTCAGGCCATTTGTTGTAAATGTTTTTTCTGTAGTGTTGGTTCCTCGTCTTTCCTTGAGTTGGGATTCCCTAGGTCTGAGGTGCACGTGCGTTGGTTGGGTAAGGTTTTTTTTTTGTGATTCATTATTATGTCTGGATGGATCTGGCTCCTGATGTGATGATTGTGCATGCCGGAGGGGGGGGGGGGTATTGGTCTGGGCGCACGCCATTCTCAGGATATTATGCAGGACATTAAGCTGGATCTTTTGAGGCTGCAGTCCTCCTTTCATATATGAGAACCCAATTGGCATGGATATGTGGACTCTGTGCCTCAGGGATGCGGCTGAACGAGCTGTGGTGTTGTGGTAGAACGTCAGAGTGTGAGGTGTCCCACTCACCGTTGTGGTCCTAGTGGGGGAGGAATTTGGAGGCACGCTAGAAAAATTCGGCGCCCGCACTCAGCTGTATAGGGGAACCATATTTAATGCATGTCTATGAGCCGACCGGAGTGAACCGCAGCCTCCGGTCGGCTGCGTTTTTGGCCGTATGCGGTTTCCCGACCAAAGGCAAAAATGCGGTCGACCACGTTTTTGCCTGCGGTCGGGAAACCGCATACGGCCGAAAACGCAGCCGACCGGAGGCTGCGGTTCACTCCAGTCAGCTCATACACATGCATTAAATACGGTTCCCCTATACGGCTGAGTGCGGGCGCCGCGATTAAGCCCCGCCCCCCTCCTCCCAGCCGTATACGGGAACCGTAAGTACAAAATGTGGTGTGAAACCACCCTTACTCTGTGAAAAAGAGGTCTCTTGGTTTCACCTATAAAAAATTGGCCACAGTCACATATCTTACTGTACACTACATAATTAGACCTGCAGGTAGTACATTGTTTTACAAATACTTCATAACCACCTAATGTAATTTTCTTCTTTTTTACATTAAATTTACAAAAGGAGCAAGAGCCACAAGCAATATTTCCTACAGGTCTCGTATTCATTAACCAATCACTTGTCTCTCTTTTCATACTGGCATTTTTTATGTAATCTCTCACTGTCCTAGTGTTTTTTTTTATAGGTGATAACTGGCCTTTCTACAGTGTATTCTTTTAAATCTGGATCTTGCTGTAACATGTACCAGTATTGCCTGATGGCGTTGCTTATGCGTGTATTCATATTTGTGTTTGAATACACTATTCTTTGGTAATTTTTCTTTTTTGGGGAGTTCTTCAATAAACTATTCCTAGGTATCTTGTCTACCTTTTTACGTGCTTCTTAGGACATCATCAGGCATCAGACAAACCTCCGTCACACCTCAGACAAATCTTCACACTGCAGACAAACCTCCCTCAGCCCTCAGCTCTCAGACAAACCTCCGTCACACCTCAGACAAATCTCCCTCAGCCCTCAGCTCTCAGCCAAACCTCAATCATGCCTCAGACAAACCTCGGTCATACCTCAGACAAACCTCTGTCATGCCTCAGACAAACCTCCCTCAGCCCTCAGACAAACCTTCCTCAGTCCTCAGCTCCCAGCCAAACCTTCGTCATACCTCAAACAATCCTCCGTCACACATCAGACAAACCTCCATCACACCTCTCTCAGCCCTCAGCTCTCAGCCAAACCTCCGTCATGCCTCAGACATCAGCCTAACAGCCATTGATGTAAAGTTTTCCTTGATTCGTAGAAAACTAAGAGTGCATGACAGCGAAGGGATAGGATAAAGTAGGCAGCGTTAGGAGCGTAGCACTAGCGTAGCCCTGCACATGCGCAGTTGTCCGTACCGCTCAGACCGCATGCTCTGCTTTCCTCCGCTATACAGTTAGCATAGGGAGGCTAGAAAACTTTAACAGCTGTCCGGCTGATGTCTGAGGCATGTCGGAGGTTTAGCTGAGGGCTGAGGGAGGTTTGTCTGAGGTGCGACGGAGGATTGTCTGAGGTATGACTGAGGTTTGTCTTAGGCATGATGGAGGTTTAGCTGAGAGATGAGGTAGGTTTGTCTGAGGAGTGGCGGAGGTTTGTCTGACGCCTGATGATGTCCTAATGTGGACACCATATAGGGGGATGTTCACGTTTTGCCAGTCTCTCACCCAGTTTATCTACCTGTTCATGGTAAGTATTATGATTATTATTAATCGTATTTAAACATACCATTTAACTTTAAGATATACTCTTCTTTGTATGGACTGGTTGAGAGGAGTCAAAATGTAAAATAGCATTCTGAGATGTGGGTATTCTAAAGCAGGAGGTTAATAGTGTGTTGTCAGTATTTTATCATCGACGAATTCTAGCATTTTGTCCCCAAAAACTGAAGCAAATTTCATGTTCACATAATTCAAGTAAGAAATCAATTCCTCATATTAAGATTCAGAGCCATCCCAAATGAGGGAAATGTCCTCCACATATCATATCTTAAAATAATTTTTATATGGCGGACAAATGGACATGTAAATATGCCCAAAAAAAGGTAGGTTAGTACACCTCAAAATGTAACAAAACAAGACTTATAAATCACACATATATCCTATAGAATAAGTCAAAATGATTTACAACAAAATTTATTATACAAAATTAGTTTTTATTTAAACATGAAATTTTACCCAATATTAACCCATAAAAACACATACACATAAGACAATTAATGTATTTTCTATAGGATGGAGGGGTACAGTGCAGGACAATTCTTCAAAATAATTAATCTATATACACATATCATAAATAAATAGATAATTCATCAACTAGGGTAGTAGATGTGTATATATTCAGAATAGAGGAGCCACATTAATCAATTATTCAATATACATGGCATGTAAACAGACATAATATTGCACCATACATAAGGTGCATAACAAGGACAGCTGTATGTATTCTATCACTGAAAACTATAGATAAAGCTGCAAAATCTATGATTATATTGTACAACAAGGTATATTGCACTGAGAATAAAGTATTATTGCAATGAAAATAAAGTGCAATGAGTGATAAAATATAATAAATAAGCAGCTATATCAAATAACAAAGGTGAGATGCCATGCAAATCACACATACCTATATACACCTATATACCTATATATACCTACAAAATAGAGGGCTCACAACAAACAATAAGAATGTACTCAAATACTGCACCGGACCCCCCCCCCCCCTGCCCCCCCACCTCACCCTCCAACGCATTTCGATGCTGCTTTGTCCATCAGCGATCATAATCTGCATGACCTAGTGAATAACATACATAAGCATTATTTTTTTTGTGATATGACAGGTATGCTTTAACTAAATATGTAAATAGTGACGAACGTAAATCACCTACTAAATATCATAGTTGTGCTTAAAAAAAAAATGATACAAAAAATGTAGGACGGGAAGGCCTCCAAGTATTTCTCAAGAGCTGGGCCGAGATTTAGTTTAGAAATATCCTCTGGTTGTGACAGTATTTTAACCCCCACATATTCTATATTCTGTTAACCGTTGAGAATTTTAATATCACCTATAGTGTCTACAATGTCCTCATCCAGAGGCAGGAGACATGACTCCAGTTTATTGGTAAACCTGACATGTTACCAAATTTAAAACACAGTCCACAGTCCTCACTGAGGACTGTGGACTGTGTTTTATATTGTTTTCATTATCTCTCTTTGGGTGAGAGGATCACTGTTAACCTTGTGTCCCCTGTTGTGAGCTCCCCATATTTTAATGTCTATGTTACCAAATTTGCGAACAGATTTATTAATATAGGATTTGCGGAAAATAATTTCACATCTGCACTCACCTGTACAAAACTTCACTTTTATTTCATCATCTTCACAAAATAGAAGCCGGCCTGGTAGGATCGGGAAATGGAGCGCAACAGCCGAAGCTATGCGGATGGGCGGCAAACAGCTGGTTTCATGGCAAAAACCGCTTCTCCGCGAATTCTATACAGATGTCTTCCCTTCTTATACATCTTGCACTCCTGTTCTCCGGATGTGACTACTCCCCGCTTGAGATATTCCCTATCAATTTTGCATGACATGACTTTTAGTAGTGTCATCTCATCTTTTTTCTACTGTCTTAAGATTTATTAAAATTACGTTTATACTTCTGAGGATTCATATAAACCGTGTAATAATAAAGGCTGCACGTTTACCCAGTTTGAACAGGGCAGTGGAGTCGGTAGATAAATGTTCCGACTCCGACTCCTCAGTTTTTTGTACTTCCGACTCCGACTCCTCAGTTTTTTGTACTTCCGACTCCGACTCCCCGACTCCTCTGTATTGATATGCAAATGTATTTTTTACATTACTTGAAGGAAAGAAAGGCAACATACATGTCACAAAGATATCAGTGACTACAGCACTGATGGGACACAGTCAAGAGAATACATAATGATATAAGTGACTTACAGGCAGGGCCGGACTGGAATCAAAAATAGGCCCGGGCATTCTATAATAAGCAGCCCATTTTTTTGGTGGAGGTCCAAATGCTGGGACCCCCACCAATTACCTTGGTTCTCCAGCTATTGTAAAGCTAAAATTCCCATCATGTCTGTAGAATATGTATTTGAAGAGATAAGGGGCACCTAGTGTGTTATCGCAAATAAAGAAGGAATGATGAAGTAGAGGCAGGTGGGCACAGGTTGCCCGTAGGTAATGGGTGCTCCCCTGGAGCGAGTGGAAAACTTGTGTATCAACCCACCAACCGGGGTAACAATGCTGGAGACAGCTGCCAAGCCAAGGGTTCAGGAAAGGGCTTGCCAAACCTGGAGGAAGTACCATGGAATGATGCAAAAAAATCCTGTGGTTTCCAGTGTGGAAAAGAAGGATTGGACCAGAGAAGTGATCTGGAACAAAGCTGGACCGCTTTATTGCGAATAAAGCAAAGTAAGATCTTCAGATCAGTGATAGTGATAGATAGTGCTACACAGTACATACAGGGTTTAAATACAGTTACATTTGGCGCCAAAATAAAAGGGGGAGGGGCCAAACTACAATGCAGTGAACAAAGCGTCACTTGCAGAAAAAACAAATAATTGACATTAGCATGAATAAATAGAGATGAGCGAACTTTTGAAAAATTCAATTCGGACGATTCGCCGAATTTTCCGAAAAAGTTTTGTTTCGATCCGAAATTTTTCGCAGCGAATCTATATTAAAAAAGGCTATTTCTAGTCTACATACAGCCTCTATAGGGGTATACAACACTTTGCTGGGTTCTAAAACGCATATGGAGTGTGCTGGGGTAGTGAAATAATACTGTTATTCAGAATAACATGCAGATTACCGGCATCGCTTTTAGAATCACTGCCACACAGCAGCACAATGACAGAGCCTGGTGGTGGCATCAGTGTCAGGACACCATATAGTGGCTGTATGACACAGAGTGGAGGTGTTGGCGGCATGAGGACACCATATAGTGGCTGAATGGCACAGTGTGGAGGTGTTGGCAGCACATGAGGACACCATATAGTGGCTGAATTACACAGCTTGGATGAGGCTGAAGCATGAGGACACCATATAGTGGCTGAATGACACAGCGTGGAGGTGTTGGCAGCAGGAGGAGACCATATAGTGGATGAATGGCACAGTCCGAAGTTGCCAGCAGCATGAGTAGGCGCTAGGCCTTCATAATCCCTAAGATTAAAAGATGAATTAAGAAATTTAAACCGAAGATTTTGGATAGCAGGTGCTACCTATGATAAAATTTGAATTTCCCAGGCCCAGCAGCGGCATAAGTAACCCTATATTGCCTGAATGACACAGCCTGGAGTTGGCTGATGCACGAGTACACACCAGGGTTTCACAATCCCTAAGAAAAAACACAATTTTAGAATTTTTTGAAAAAGATTTTGGATAGCGGGTGCTACCTATGAGAAAATTAGAAATTCCCAGACCCAGGCCCAGCAGCGCCATCAGTAAACCCTATATTGCCTGAATGACACAGCCTGGAGTTGGCTGATGCACGAGTACACAGCAGGGCTTCACAATCCCCCCCAAAAAACACCACAATTTTAGAAATTTTTGAAAAAGATTTTGGATAGCGGTTGCTACCTATGAGAAAATGTGAAATTCCCAGACCCAGGCCCCACAGCGGCATCAGTAAACCATATATTGCCTGAATGACACAGCCTGGAGTTGGCAGATGCATGAGTACACACCAGGGCATCACAATCCCCCCCAAAAAACACGACAATTTTAGAAATTTATGAAGAAGATTTTGGATAGCAGTTGCTATCTAATAGAAAATATGAAATTCCCAGACCCAGGCCCAGCAGCGGCATCAGTAAACCATATATTGCCTGAATGACACAGCCTGTAGTTGGCTGATGCACAAGTACACAGCAGGGCTTCACAATCCCCCCCAAAACAAACACAAAAAACTAATTTTAGAAATTTTTCAAAAAGATTTTGGATCGCAGGTGCTACCTATGAGAAAATGTGAAATTCCCAGACCCAGGCCCAGCAGCGCCATCATTTTTTTATTTGAAATTTAAATCAAACTTTGGGTGTCCCGGACCCCAGCGTGTGGGTACGAAGGACCAAATATAACAAGCCCCCACAGGGCTCATGTGGCCGTGAGATGTGGGCGCAATGTCTCCATTGCCCTGACCAGCCATTGTTTCCAACAATTTTCGCCAAGGCAAACCATGTGAAGAACAGCGTGACACCGCCGTGCCCTGCACATATGGTATGCTGAAGGGCCACTGAGACATGTCCGGGCAGTGGAGGCTGAGGACACAGTGGAGGATGTGGAGGCAGAGTAGCACACTGTCACAGGACCAATGGGCTGACAGAGTGTAGCAGGAAGCAGCATGGAGTACACACCAGGGCTTCACAATCCCAAAGAAAAAAAAAAAAATTTAAAATTTTTGAAGAAGATTTAGGACAGCGGGTGCTACCTATATATTGCCTGAATGACACAGCCTGGAGTTGGCTGATGAATGAGTACACACCTGGGCTTCACAATCCCCCCCAAAAAAACACCACAATTTTAGAAATTTTTGAAAAAGATTTTGGATAGCGGGTGCTACCTATGAGAAAATTTGAAATTCCCAGACCCAGGCCCAGCAGCGGCATCAGTAAACCATTTATTGCCTGAAGGACACAGCCTGGAGTTGGCTGATGCATGAGTACACTCCAGGGCTTCACAATCCCCCCCCAAAAACACAACAATCGTAGAAATTTATGAAGAAGACTTTTGGATCGCGGGTGCTACCTATGAGAAAATGTGAAATTCCCAGACCCAGGCCCAGCAGTGCCATCAGTAAACCATATATTGCCTGAATGACACAGCCTGGAGTTGGCTGATGCATGAGGAGACCATTCAAATGTCTAATTTTTTTATTTGACATTTAAATCAAGCTTTGAGGGTCCCGGACCCCAGTGTGTGGGTACGAAGGACAAAATCCAACAAGCCCCCACAGGGTTAACGTGGGCGAGAGATGTAGGCGCAACGTCTCCATTGCCCTGACCGGCCCTTTTTTTTTTTTTTTTTTTTGTACCCTTGTTTAAGAAGAAGCGCATATCCAAGAGTCCAGAAGACTCTATAATGTAGGACGGTGGACCACAAAAAGACATTCTTCTCTAAAGTAATGTTGTCTGAAATAAAGAAGCAGAGTTCATCCATCTCCATATTATTTTTGACAATTTTAATTAAAGAATCACACACAACAAGCGTTCAATGGTGTAATGGTTATTATTCTGGAAAATTCAAGTTTATTACAGAGAAAATTATCATTAAATTTGAAAAAATACACTACCCAAGAGGGTTTAATAACCCCATACATTGCACCATAAATGTTGAAATTTTAATTAAGCATGTATGTATCTATTTCACCAATCATAAAATTAAAGAATTACCGCAAGAAAACGGGCGGATAAGTGCAAGAGAGAAGATCTAGTAAAATACAAAAATTGTAAAATTAAAACCTTGAACTCTGATAACGAGAAATGATTTGTATTTGTGTTTAAAAATTCCCCCATAAATAATATCATTAAAGGGGTACTCCGCCCCTAGACATCTTATCCCCTATCCAAAGGATAGGGGATAAGATGTCAGATCGCTGCGGTCCTGCTGCTGGGGACCCACGGGATCCCCGCTGCGGCACTGCGCTATCATTACAGCACAGAGCAAGTTCACTCTGCACGTAATGATGGGCAATACAGGGGCCGGAGCATCGTTATGTCACGGCTCCGCCCCTCGTGACGTCACGGCCTCCCCCTTTCAATACAAGTCTATGGGAGGGAGCGTGGTGTTCGTCACGCCCCCTGCCATAGACTTGCATTAAGGGGACGGGCCATGATGTCACAAGGGGCGGAGCCATGGCGTCACGCTGCTCCGTCCCCTGTATCGCCCGTCATTACGCACAGAGCGAACTCGCTCTGTGCTGTAATGATAGCAGGATGCTGCAGCGGGGAGCCCGGGGCTCCCCAGCAGCAGGACCGCAGCGATCTGACATCTTATCCCCTATCCTTTGGATAGGGGATAAGATGTCTAGGGGCGGAGTACCCCTTTAATCAAGCAGTCCGAGGTAACTGGTTTGCTATAGAGAATGATGAGACACTAAACAAAGTCGCAATAAGGAAGCCCCTTATCACTTATAAAAACAATGTGACACTAGGAGACATACTAAAAAGGAAAAAGAACGAAAAGAGAAATGAGTCCTGGCTAAAAAGTGCAGCCCCAATAGGGAACTACCCGTGTAATAACTGCAATTTCTGAAGGCAAAATACAAAACAGAAATATATGCGTTTAGGTGGTTATATGCACACAGTGAGTTCACTTATCACCTGTAGATCCAAGTTGGTCATCTTTTGGTCATCTTTTGCCCGTGTGGCTATTTTTATATCGGCAAAACTATCAGACAGTTGTTTAATCGTGTCAGAGAACACATGTATTCATTACGTACCTGCAAGGGAGCCCCCTGTCTGATTAGTCATGTCGTTGAAGCCCACGGAGAAAATCCTGACGTATTGACATTCGCCGGCCTGGAGAAGGTAGAGCCCAAACCGGGTGTCTCTTTAGATAAGTTCCTCTTACAAAGAGAGACCTATTGGATATTAAAAACGGACGCTTGTTGTCCTCTTGGCCTTAATGACAAGGTCGATTTGGCCCCCTGTTTTTAATTTTTGCACTTTTCTATGTCTTTTAACTAGTCTTAATAAGGCCGGTCAGTACCTTGTATGGTTACCACCCCATTATGACATCACTGTACACGTAGTCATTTTGGATAGGTTAAACAGTGCTACTTACCTGTATTTAACGATCCCATGTTTCACTCTGCAACTGAGGCCCAAAGAAGCACGACCATCGTGTAAAACTGTTCCGTTGCCCACCTGTACCCCCCCCCTCACTTGTCTGTCTCTCCCCTGCACATGTTTGTGAGTATGCCATAATAAAGGAAGACCTCATATGAGCCAGTGTTGGTGAGTTGCCGACTTTTTTCTTCATTTCTTCTATCAAGTTTAATTGAACTGTATACTTAGTCAGAGCACCACCCGAGTTCAAACAGCAGAAACCGTGACCCCTGTACCTCCACCAGTTGCCCGTGCACAGACTTAGCAGTGCTGAGTTTGCCTTCTTCTTGGTAAAATTAAAGGCCCAAGCCCAGAAGCATCATGAAGGCAAGTAGTTCCTGAAAGACACAGGAGCAGTCAGGAGTAGGCATCAGCAGTACCCAAGAGGCTTTCATAACCCCTTACATTGCACGATCAATCGCGAGATCGAGCAATAACAGGTGTGTGATGCCCTCGGATGTCCGGGGCTGCACAAGCGCTACACTGAACGGACCAGCGTATGTCTATCCTTCACCGAAAAGTGCGGGTAACCCGCTCAAACCCGTTCGTGATAGGGATCGGGGATTGCAATTATTTGCCATGAAAGAAGAATTCCAACTAAGTGCGGGTCATAAGCTCGGGTTCATTAAGTCCCTGCCCTTTGTACACACTGCCTGTCTCTACTACCGATTGCATGGTTTAGTGAGGTGCTCGGATCGGCCCCGGGGGGGTAGGCGACGGCCCTGGAAGAGCGCCAACAATTTAAGGATCATTGTTGAAATTAGCATTAAGCATGTATTAGCCACTACTAAACTTCCAAAAATTAAAGGCCCAAGGCTAGAAGCATCAGTGAGGTAAGTAGATCCTGAAAGACACAGGATGAGCCAGGAGCAGGCATTTGCAGTACCCAAGAGGGTTTCATAACCCCTTACATTTAAAGAACAATGTTGAAATTTGCATTAAGCATGTATTTAGCTACTGCTAAACTTCCAAAAATTAATGGCCCAAGGCCAGAAGCATCAGTGAGGCAAGTAGTTCCTGAAAGACACAGGATGAGCCAGGAGTAGGCATTTGCAGTACCCAAGAGGGTTTCATAGCCCCTTACATTGAAAGATCAATGTTGAAATTTGCATTAAGCATGTATTTAGCTACTGCTAAACATCCAAAGATTTACGTGCCAAGGCCCGAAGCATCTGTGAGGCAAGTAGTATGGGATGAGCCAGGAGCAGGCATTCGCAGTACCCAAGAGGGTTTCATAACCCCTTACATTTAAAGTCTAATGTTGAAATTTGCATTAAGCATGTATTTAGCTACTGCTAAACATCCAAAAATTAAAGGGCCAAGGCCCGAAGCATCTGTGAGGCAATTAGTTCCTGAAAGACACAGGATGAGCCAGGAGCAGGCAATCGCAGTACCAAAGAGGGTTTCATAACCCTAATTGATAACCCAAGAGGGTTTCACAACCATAATTGGGAAGTGTTGGTGTAGCAGCATGGTCAATCTACTCTGAGGCATCTGGCATTGGTGGCTGGAAATCCTGGCTGATCCATCCCTGATTCATCTTGATAAACGTCAGTCTCTCCACATTTTTAGTGGACAGACGAGTTCGCCTTGGGGTGACTATGGCCCCGGCCGCACTAAACACCTGCTCTGATGGCTCACTACTGGCCGGGCAGGACAGCTTTTCCAGGGCAAACTCTGCTACTTGCGGCCATAAATCAAGTTTGGCTGCCCAGAAGTCCAGCAGATCTTCAATGGTTGTTGGCATGGTCACGTCAAGGTATGCCACCACCTGCTGGTTCAGGTCCTGCTCCATGTCTACCTGCTGCTGATGAGTTGCTTCACTATGCGGGTGAAGAAAGCTACTCATCAGTGACTGTAGACTCAGGCTGCTGCTGATTGAGCTGGTACTGCTCCTGCCACCCCTCCCCAGCAGCCATGGCAGTGGAAGGTGAGCGCAGAGGGCCCCCCGAGTCAGACCTGTGAGTGGATGGACCATGTGGCCGATAGGCATCGGCCAACTGACTACGTAGAATCTCTCTGTAGTAGGTCAGTTTGTCCTCCCTTTCAGTGGGTGTAAAAAAGGCCCCCATTCTGGGACGGTAGCGAGGGTCTAATAAGGTGGAGATTCAGAAGTCATCCCGTTGACGAATTTTGACAATTCGGGGGTCACTCCGCAAGCAACTGAGCATGCATCGTGCCATTTGCGCCAGCGACTCGGAGGGACTACCTGCCTCCATCTCCACTGCATACTGCCACTGTGTGTCTGAGTCCTCTGTCTTGCCTTCCTCATAACCCTCCAGCTCCTCTGGCTTCTCCTGCTCCTCCTCTCCTGTCCGATGACTAGAAACACCGGCCGTCTTATCCAACCTAAACTGTGCTCCGCTCTGCCTCTCATCTTCCTTCTCCAGTTCAGCCCCCACAGGGCTCATGTAGTCTTGAGATGTAGGCGCAACGTCTCCATTGCCGTGACCAGCCATCGTTTCAATCATTTGTTGTAGGAAATGTAGGAGTGGAATTACGTTGTTCATGGCGTAATCCAGGCGACTTACAATTAATGTGGCTTCCTCAAAGGGCCTCAGTATGTATGAGCATCCACTGGTTCACATTGAAGTTACACAGGGGAGTTCTCCTATCTGCTGTGATCATCAAGAAATCAGTGATGGCCTTTCTTTGTTCGTATAGTCTGTCCAACTTATGGAGGGGGGAATTCCAACATGTGGCAATGTCATAAATAAGACTATGTTGTGGGATACCGTTCTGGCGCTGCAGCTCAAGGAAGGTGTGCTTAGCGGTGTACGAGTGGCTGAAGTGCCTGCACAGTTTCCTTGCCATTTTCAGGATGTTTTGCAAATGAGGTGAAGACTTAAGGAAGTGCTTGACAACCAGATTCAACACGTGTGCCATGCAGGGCGCATGTTTCACACTTCCTTGTCGCAGCACGGACACGATGTTCTTCCCGTTGTCGGTCACCATGGTTCCCATTTCCAGATTTCATGGAGTAAGCCATATTCGGATTTCTTTACGAATGAATTTTAGCAGTTCCTCCCCTGTGTGACTCCGTTCACCAAGGCAAACCATGTCAAGAACAGCTTGACACCGCCGTGCCCTACACACATGGTATGATGAAGGGCCACCGAGAGGATGAGGAGGCGGCGTTGCACACTGTAACAGGACCAACTGCCTGAAAGCGAGAGCGTGGAGGAGGAAGCGGTGTGACCTGTCCAAGTTGCTGTTGTGGCTGTGCAGGAACCACATTTAGCCAGTGGGCCGTAAAAGACAAGTATTGTCCCTTCCCGTAGTTACAGCTCCACACGTCGGTGCTGCCGTGCACTTTTGAACACACCGACATGCTCAAGGACTGGCCCACCTTCTCTTGTACAAACTTATACAGGGCTGGTACTGCCTTATTCGCAAAGAAATGACGGCTTGGGACACTCCACCTTGGCTCGGCAAATGCCATCAATTCTCTGAAAGGTGCAGAGTCCACCACTTGAAAAGGGAGGGACTGCAGCACCAGCAACTTGGACAGGAGCACATTGAACTGGGCGCATACTGTTGTCTCTTGGACATGGCTTCGCCAATGGCTTGTTGGCGGAATGGCAGACTAAAAGCGGGAGAAGCAGGAGCATTTGGATCAACAGAAGGAGGGTTTGACACACAGCTCCCTTCGGTTGAGGTGGTGGAGCCTTAGCTGGATGAAGGAGGGAGCGGGTGGCCACTGGGTGATGCAGCAGGCTGGACCACTACATCGGAGCCACGGTTCTCCAAGGCCGCTTTATGGTGGCTAAGCGTGTGCTGACGCAGGGCCGTGGTGCCGACATTGGGACCCTGGCCACGCTTCACCTTTTGAAGACAGATCTTGCATGTGGCTACGTGAACCACCTCTGGATGCCTGATGAAAAACTTCCACACCACCAAGTAGCTGATTTTCCCACCTACAGTCCACACTTATTGACTGCTACTGGCGCCGTCTCCAGGAACCCCTGTTCCACTACCTCCCGGAAAGGTAGGCTGTCGCGAAGCAGGTGGTCTCCCCCAGGCACGTTTGGCTCCTGAATTTCCATTCCTGCCACCACGCTGACTGCCAGTCGTGCTACCGCATTGCTGCCTCAAGGGCAACCTGCAACTCTCTTCTCCTGATGATGATGAAGCCCCTTCTGCACCCGCTCCCAATTGCGATTGGCTTCATCATCATCAACAGGTGTGTGCACGTCACTGATGTCCTCCCCAACAATGTCTGCTTCAGGACCCTGAACCCTTGTAACACCGCCTCCCACGTCACTCTCTGCATCACTACTTGGCCGCCTAGCGGAGCAAGCGGCGCATGTCTCCTCCCCTTCTTGGCTGGGCAGTAGCTGCTGACTGTCCTCTATTAGATCATCCTCAGTAAATAGTGTAGCTGAAACCACAGCATAAGATACTTCTCTAGGAGAGGGAACAGCATAGGACAAAGGCAATGGGAGGACACGGACTGCTCCTGGGCCATGCCAACTGAGGGTTGTGTCTGAGGAACCCACCGACTGTTGACTGGGGGTGTCAGATCTCACTTGTGATGATGTGGATGAGCGTGTTAACCAATCGACGACGGCAGATGGGTTGCTGGTCGAGACACGACCGCTGGCTGATAACGGGAGCTCAGGCCTCTCGCTGCGACTACTGCTGCCACTCGCCCCTAGTCTGCTGCCAACTCTGCCTGAAGTATTTAGGCCTCTGCCACTCCTCTGTGCACATCCTGGCACTTCTCTGCCTGAAATACTTAGTGCGTATATGAGGGCATTACAATACGCTACACTACTCTTTAAACTGTCTTTGTCTAGAACAGCAGCAGGTGATTACTTATGGCTGTCCTTTCACAGTATGTAGGCCCTTGACAGATTAACAGGTACAAGATGGTACACTACTTTGATGTACGTATGCGGTATGCACTGATGAGTGCAGAAATATGCGCAACAATACGCAGAAAAAAATCAGTATTTTTCTAAAACACCAGCCGGTGAATACTATTGTTTGGACTTTGACAGTATGTAGCCCCTTGACAGATCAACAGGTACAAAATGGTACAATACTTGGATGTACCTATGCTGTAAGCACTGATGAGGGCAGTAATATGCGCAACTATACGCAGAAAAAACTGTGTTTTTTTTTTTGTTTTTTTTTAAAAACCAGCCGGTGAATACTATTGTTTGGACTTTGACAATATGAAGCCCCTTGACAGATTAACAGATACAAAATGGTACAGTACTTGGATGTACGTATGCTGTATGCACTGATGAGGGCAATAATATGCGCAACTATAAGCAGAAAAAATATGTATTTGTAGACTTGTTACAGATACAGAATAGTAGACTGCTTTGATGTAGGCATGTGTTATGCACATATGAGGGCAGACAAATGCACTACAGTCCACTGAAAAATAATGTATTTGTGAACAGCAGCAGGACCCAACAGTGCACAATTCTAAATTGCACTCTGTCACACAATTCTGAGCAGCAGATCATTTGTGGAGCAAAAAATACACTGAATTGTGCTGTAAAATGAGGAGATAAGATGGTTCATAAAGTTCAGACAGCTTGGAGATCTGTATGAGGCAGCTGACAGCTATCTGCCCCCTCTGCTGCAATGCTCAATAACGTGAATAGGAGGTTTAGCTATCAATGATCCTTCTCAGAATAACAGCAAAGCACTCTGCACTCCTCTCTTTCCCTAATGCTGATGTGACTAGCAGTTGCAGTGTAACGCTGTGGTATAAGCTATTCACACACACGCAGTCCTGCTCTCTCTATCTCTGAGTGCATAGACGAAATGAAGAGAGGCAAGATGGCTGCTGATTATATAGGGCTGTGACATCACAGGGGTCAAAGAATACTGATAGGCTGCATCTCACATGTGATTCAGGGTCATCCCGCCTACCTTCATTCCCGCCGCTGTTTCCCGCTCTCCCATATTCCCCTGCCCCATGTACTCACATGTGGATCTGCCATTTTAGGTCTCCAATAGCCTGGAACGCTGTAAAATGAAGTTTAATGAAGCGATTCGCGCGATCTAATCGCGGCGATATTCGCATTCTTTGCGAATCGAATATATCATGAAATTCGTAACGAATTCGGGTTCGTCAGCTTCGATTCGCTCATCTCTATGAGTAAAGACAAGTAGAATCAAGATGAGAATACAATCCAGGTGGTGACATGCAGGAATGACATGAGAGTGTAGTACAAAAGTGTTGGACAGATTATTGGTAGCCAGGGACCTCCGTGGTGCATCCGGACCGTGGGCGGACGTATTTGTCTCTAAGGAAGCGTCACTAAGGTAGTGGCGGCCGTGTCTGAGAGCAATGGTGCATTGTCATAGAGACTTTTGGTTGTTTTAGAACAAAAACAAAGCTTATCTATATGAACCAAAAACTAAATCTGTAAAACCTAGAAATGGTTTATATTAATCTTGAAATGTAGTTATAGGCTTAGCAAATGCAAATCAATTCAATGTAGAGTTCTAAGGAAGAGAATTGCCTCTGCCAGATCCTCTTTCATAGAGGCTCTTAAGTCAGACTTCATTATTTTTAGGGCTGAAAATAACCTTTCGACACTGACTTGGGTGGGTGGAATTGCAGTAACTATTTAGTAGGTGTCGAAGTCGGAGTCGGTGCATTGTTTGCCGACTCCAGGAACCCAAAATTTCCTCCGACTCCTCGACTCCGACTCCACAGCACTGAGTTTGAATGTCCTCTCAGGCTTAAATGGAAAATATTGAGTGAATAATGAAAAGAGGTGCCATAAAATGTAGAATTTAATTAGTCAACATTAAAATCCACCTCAAATTGAGAAAAAGGTGGATTCCCCAAAATAAAAGAAAATAATGTCAGATTAAATAATGATAATATCAATGTCAACAATTGTATATGTGGGAAGCCTATTGGCTGAATTTGTGTGAGGGGCGGGAGTATCTCCACCCCCCACACGTCCAGGTGGGGCACCAATTAGTCGGGTAGGGGCGGGGGTATATAACGCCCCTGCTCCTACAGGAGGGGCGTACGTGACGTTTTGCAGAAGCACCGTGTGAGCATGTTCGTCCCAGATGGTGAGGTGTTTCCATTTGCTGACTTCCTAGCTGCAAGCTTTCGGGAGCGGTAAGAGCCGGACTCCCGGCAATACTTTGAGGTACACGGGTTGCCCTCAGCATTGACATCTGCATGCCCTGGTCCGCTCCACCCAGTCAGCTCTGGCATGCAGCGGTGTTGGCTCGGGGACGCGGCGTCACTCGTCGCGGCGGGTGACGTCATCGGCTGGCGATGTCGCTCGATGCTGGCGGAGGTGCCGTTGGCTGAGTTCACCTCTTGCTACCGGTCTGTCCGTGCCGTCTGTCAGTGTCTGTCGGCACTGGCGTGGAGCGGGGTCGGCTCAGAGCCACGGCATTTTCTGTCTCAGCGGGTGATGTCATTGGCGGGCGCCGCCTCTCGATGTTGGTGGCGGGTGCGCCAGCTAGACTCAGCAGTGTAGGGCTCGTCCCCACTCCACCCTAGGAGGGTAAGAATTAGGTAGGCCGGTCTTGGTTATAGGGGAAGGGGCCGCAGAAAGGGGGGATTGAAGGCAGTGAGTGCGGTACTGGTCATGCTCCAGTGAGCCTGGAGTTCAGATACCTGTTGGACGTTGCATGTCAGCAACTGTATACAATGCTGCACACGTAGATATGTTTCTCTCATACAGTTTGTTTCTGCGGCAAGAGTTCGGCATGAATTGATTGGACAAGATTAGGTTACAGGTTGTTAGGTATGTGGTGTCATAGTGCATTCACTCATATTCTTTTATTATACCGGGTTTCACTCTGCTCACAGCATATATACCGTACATTTTTAGTAGGTATTCGCCCATAGCGTGTACACCGTGCATTTTCAAGCATTATATTGTGCATTCACTTTAGCTTACACTGTGTTTCACCCACAGTGTTCATGCTGTGCATTAATTCGTAGTGTTATACACTGCATTGCTACATGCCTTCATTTATAGCAGTTACATGGGGCACTCAAACTGTACATAGCATTTATACCAAACATAATTCATAGCATCATATATTGCATTTATACTGTGCTTTCACTTATAGCAATTAATCTTGATTATTCTAGATTACTCTTGCATCATTTATAGCATCATACATTGCTTCGGTTTTGTGCAGTTACTCTTCTACTGTGCTACTGTGCAGTTACTTATAGCATTCATACCGTGCAGTCGCTTATAGAGTTTACGCTATGTATCTATACGGTGTCAATCATAGATTCAATACTGTGCAGTAATTCATAGCGTTACACCGCATTCATCCATAATATTATACCGTGCATTCATTCATAGCATTCATTATAATTATGTCCATAGTTTACTGCGCAGTCATACCGTACTGTTATACTGGCCACACGTTTTATAGCACACATATCACGCATAATTGGTATTACACCCTGCATGCATTTCATAACATTGTACTGTCTATACGTTGTCGCAGCATATCATGTATCGATGGAGCGATTAAATGAGTTACAATTGTTTAGTCTTGAGAAGAGATGTTTAAGGGGGGGATATGTGTCACGATGCCGGCTGGCAGGTAGTGGATCCTCTGTGCCAGAGAGGGATTGGCGTGGACCGTGCTAGTGGACCGGTTCTAAGCCACTACTGGTTTTCACCAGAGCCCGCCGCAAAGCGGGATGGTCTTGCTGCGGCGGTAGTGACCAGGTCGTATCCACTAGCAACGGCTCACCTCTCTGGCTGCTGAAGATAGGCGCGGTACAAGGGAGTAGGCAAAAGCAAGGTCGGACGTAGCAGAAGGTCGGGGCAGGCAGCAAGGATCGTAGTCAGGGGCAACGGCAGAAGGTCTGGAAACACAGGCAAGGAACACACAAGGAACGCTTTCACTGGCACTAAGGCAACAAGATCCGGCGAGGGAGTGAAGGGGAAGTGAGGTGATATAGGGAAGTGCACAGGTGTAAACACTAATTGGAACCACTGCGCCAATCAGCGGCGCAGTGGCCCTTTAAATCGCAGAGACCCGGCGCGCGCGCGCCCTAGGGAGCGGGGCCGCACGCGCCGGGACAGAACAGACGGAGAGCGAGTCAGGTAGGGGAGCCGGGGTGCGCATCGCGAGCGGGCGCTACCCGCATCGCGAATCGCATCCCGGCTGGCAGCGGAATCGCAGCGCCCCGGGTCAGAGGACGTGACCGGAGCGCTGCCGCGGGGAGAGTGAAGCGAGCGCTCCGGGGAGGAGCGGGGACCCGGAGCGCTCGGCGTAACAGTACCCCCCCCCTTGGGTCTCCCCCTCTTCTTAGAGCCTGAGAACCTGAGGAGCAGACTTTTGTCTAGGATGTTGTCCTCAGGTTCCCAGGATCTCTCTTCAGGACCACAACCCTCCCAGTCCACTAAAAAAAAATTTTTCCCTCTGACCTTTTTGGCAGCTAAAATTTCTTTGACCGAGAAGATGTCCGAGGAGCCGGAAACAGGAGTGGGAGGAACAGACTTGGGAGAAAAACGGTTGAGGATGAGTGGTTTGAGAAGAGAGACGTGAAAGGCATTAGGGATACGAAGAGAGGGAGGAAGAAGAAGTTTATAAGAGACAGGATTAATTTGACACAAAATTTTGAAAGGACCAAGATAGCGTGGTCCCAACTTGTAGCTAGGGACACGGAAGCGGACATATTTAGCGGAGAGCCATACCTTGTCTCCAGGGGAAAAAACGGGGGGAGCTCTTCTTTTCTTATCCGCGAACTTCTTCATGCGTGATGAAGCCTGTAAGAGAGAATTTTGGGTCTCTCTCCATATGATGGAAAGGTCACGAGAAATTTCATCCACAGCGGGCAGACCAGAGGGCAAGGGAGTAGGGAGGGGGGGAAGAGGGTGACGGCCGTACACCACGAAAAATGGGGATTTGGAGGAAGACTCAGAGACCCTGAAGTTATACGAGAATTCGGCCCATGGGAGGAGATCTGCCCAGTCATCCTGGCGGGAGGAAACAAAATGTCGCAAATAATCACCCAAGATCTGGTTAATCCTTTCTACTTGTCCATTGGACTGGGGATGATATGCAGAAGAAAAATTTAATTTAATCTTGAGTTGTTTACAGAGAGCCCTCCAGAAATTAGACACGAATTGGACGCCTCTATCCGAGACAATCTGCGTAGGCAATCCGTGAAGACGAAAAATGTGTACAAAAAATTGTTTAGCCAACTGAGGCGCAGAAGGAAGACCAGGAAGAGGGATGAAATGTGCCATTTTGGAGAATCGATCAACGACCACCCAAATAACAGTGTTGCCACGGGAAGGGGGTAAATCAGTAATAAAATCCATACCAATCAGAGACCAAGGCTGTTCGGGGACAGGCAGAGGATGAAGAAAACCAGCGGGCTTCTGGCGAGGAGTCTTATCCCGGGCACAGATAGTGCAGGCTCGCACAAAGTCCACAACATCCGTCTCCAGAGTCGGCCACCAATAGAAGCGGGAGATGAGTTGCACAGATTTCTTGATACCCGCATGACCTGCGAGATGGGAGGAGTGACCCCATTTGAGGATTCCGAGGCGTTGGCGAGGAGAAACAAAGGTCTTTCCTGGAGGAGTCTGCCTGATGGAGGCAGGAGAAGTGGAGATCAGGCAGTCAGGTGGAATGATGTGTTGCGGACAGAGTTCAACTTCTGAGGCATCCGAGGAACGAGAGAGAGCATCGGCCCTAATGTTCTTATCGGCAGGACGAAAGTGAATCTCAAAATTAAATCGGGCAAAGAACAGAGACCACCGGGCCTGGCGAGGATTCAGCCGTTGGGCAGACTGGAGGTAGGAGAGGTTCTTGTGGTCGGTGTAGATAATAACAGGAGAACTTGATCCCTCCAGCAGATGCCTCCATTCCTCAAGTGCTAATTTAATGGCTAGAAGCTCTCGATCCCCGATGGAGTAGTTCCTCTCCGCTGGAGAGAAGGTCCTAGAAAAAAAAAACCACAAGTGACAGCATGCCCGGAAGAATTTTTTTGTAGAAGAACAGCTCCAGCTCCCACTGAGGAGGCATCAACCTCCAATAGGAAGGGTTTGGAAGGGTCAGGTCTGGAGAGGACGGGAGCCGAAGAAAAGGCAGACTTGAGTCGTTTAAAGGCGTCTTCTGCTTGAGGAGGCCAGGACTTGGGATCAGCATTTTTTTTGGTTAAAGCCACGATAGGAGCCACAATGGTAGAAAAATGTGGAATAAATTGCCTGTAATAATTGGCGAACCCCAAAAAGCGTTGGATGGCACGGAGTCCGGAGGGGCGTGGCCAATCTAAGACGGCAGAGAGTTTGTCTGGATCCATCTGTAGTCCCTGGCCAGAGACCAAATATCCTAGAAAAGGAAGAGATTGGCATTCAAACAGACATTTCTCAATTTTGGCATAGAGTTGGTTGTCACGAAGTCTCTGAAGAACCATACGGACATGCTGGCGGTGTTCTTCTAGATTGGCAGAAAAAATTAGGATATCGTCCAGATATACAACAACACAGGAGTATAACAGATCACGAAAAATTTCATTGACAAAGTCTTGGAAGACGGCAGGGGCGTTGCACAGTCCAAAGGGCATGACCAGATACTCAAAGTGTCCATCTCTGGTGTTAAATGCCGTTTTCCACTCGTCCCCCTCTCTGATGCGGATGAGGTTATAGGCGCCTCTTAAGTCCAATTTAGTGAAGATGTGGGCACCTTGGAGGCGATCAAAGAGTTCAGAGATGAGGGGTAAGGGGTAGCGGTTCTTAACCGTGATTTTATTAAGACCGCGGTAGTCAATGCAAGGACGTAGGGAGCCATCCTTTTTGGACACAAAGAAAAATCCGGCTCCGGCAGGAGAGGAGGATTTACAGATAAAGCCCTTTTTTAGATTCTCCTGGACGTATTCGGACATGGCAAGAGTCTCTGGGGCAGAGAGAGGATAAATTCTGCCCCGGGGTGGAGTAGTGCCCGGGAGGAGGTCGATAGGGCAATCATAAGGCCTGTGAGGAGGTAGAGTCTCAGCTTGTTTTTTGCAGAACACATCCGCGAAGTCCATATAGGCCTTAGGGAGACCGGTTACTGGAGGAACCACAGAGTTACGGCAAGGGTTACTGGGAACCGGTTTTAGACAGTTCTTGGAACAAGAGGACCCCCAACTCTTGATCTCCCCAGTGGACCAATCCAGGGTAGGGGAATGAAGTTGAAGCCAGGGAAGTCCAAGGAGAATTTCCGAGGTGCAATTGGGGAGGACCAAAAGTTCAATCCTCTCATGATGAGATCCGATGCTCATAAGAAGGGGCTCCGTGCGGAAACGTATGGTACAGTCCAATCTTTCATTATTTACACAATTGATGTAGAGGGGTCTGGCGAGACTGGTCACCGGGATGTTGAACCTGTTGACGAGAGAGGCCAAAATAAAATTTCCTGCAGATCCAGAGTCCAAGAAGGCCACTGTAGAGAAGGAGAAGGCAGAGGCAGACATCCGCACAGGCACAGTAAGACGTGGAGAAGCTGAGTAGACATCAAGGACTGTCTCACCTTTGTGCGGAGTCAGCGTACGTCTTTCCAGGCGGGGAGGACGGATAGGACAATCTCTCAGGAAGTGTTCGGTACTAGCACAGTACAGGCAGAGGTTCTCCATACGGCGTCGTGTCCTCTCTTGAGGTGTCAGGCGAGACCGGTCGACCTGCATAGCCTCCACGGCGGGAGGCACAGGAACAGATTGCAGGGGACCAGAGGAGAGAGGAGCCGAGGAGAAGAAACGCCTCGTGCGAACAGAGTCCATATCTTGGCGGAGTTCCTGACGCCTTTCGGAAAAACGCATGTCAATGCGAGTGGCTAGGTGAATAAGTTCATGTAGATTAGCAGGAATTTCTCGTGCGGCCAGAACATCTTTAATGTTGCTGGATAGGCCTTTTTTGAAGGTCGCGCAGAGGGCCTCATTATTCCAGGACAATTCTGAAGCAAGAGTACGGAATTGTACGGCATACTCGCCAACGGAAGAATTACCCTGGACCAGGTTCAACAGGGCAGTCTCAGCAGAAGAGGCTCGGGCAGGTTCCTCAAAGACACTTCGGATTTCCGAGAAGAAGGAGTGTACAGAGGCAGTGACGGGGTCATTGCGGTCCCAGAGCGGTGTGGCCCATGACAGGGCTTTTCCGGACAGAAGGCTGACTACGAAAGCCACCTTAGACCTTTCAGTGGGAAACAGGTCCGACATCATCTCCAGATGCAGGGAACATTGGGAAAGAAAGCCACGGCAAAACTTAGAGTCCCCATCAAATTTATCCGGCAAGGATAAGCGTATCCCAGGAGCGGCCACTCGCTGCGGAGGAGGTGCAGGAGCTGGCGGAGGAGATGACTGCTGAAGCTGTGGTAGTAACTGTTGTAGCATAACGGTCAGTTGAGACAGCTGTTGGCCTTGTTGCGCTATCTGTTGTGACTGCTGGGCGACCACCGTGGTGAGGTCAGCGACAACTGGCAGAGGAACTTCAGCGGGATCCATGGCCGGATCTACTGTCACGATGCCGGCTGGCAGGTAGTGGATCCTCTGTGCCAGAGAGGGATTGGCGTGGACCGTGCTAGTGGACCGGTTCTAAGCCACTACTGGTTTTCACCAGAGCCCGCCGCAAAGCGGGATGGTCTTGCTGCGGCGGTAGTGACCAGGTCGTATCCACTAGCAACGGCTCACCTCTCTGGCTGCTGAAGATAGGCGCGGTACAAGGGAGTAGGCAAAAGCAAGGTCGGACGTAGCAGAAGGTCGGGGCAGGCAGCAAGGATCGTAGTCAGGGGCAACGGCAGAAGGTCTGGAAACACAGGCAAGGAACACACAAGGAACGCTTTCACTGGCACTAAGGCAACAAGATCCGGCGAGGGAGTGAAGGGGAAGTGAGGTGATATAGGGAAGTGCACAGGTGTAAACACTAATTGGAACCACTGCGCCAATCAGCGGCGCAGTGGCCCTTTAAATCGCAGAGACCCGGCGCGCGCGCGCCCTAGGGAGCGGGGCCGCGCGCGCCGGGACAGAACAGACGGAGAGCGAGTCAGGTAGGGGAGCCGGGGTGCGCATCGCGAGCGGGCGCTACCCGCATCGCGAATCGCATCCCGGCTGGCAGCGGAATCGCAGCGCCCCGGGTCAGAGGACGTGACCGGAGCGCTGCCGCGGGGAGAGTGAAGCGAGCGCTCCGGGGAGGAGCGGGGACCCGGAGCGCTCGGCGTAACAATATGATAAACGTATATAAGTATATTAATGGCCCATACAAAAAATATGGAGAAAAACAGTTCCAGGTTAAACCCCCCCAAGGGACGAGGGGGCACTCCCTCCGTCTGGAGAAGAAAAAGTTTAGTCTCAAGGGGCGACACGCCTTCTTTACCGTGAGGACTGTGAATTTATGGAACGGTCTACCTCAGGAACTGGTCACAGCAGGAACAATTAACAGCTTTAAAACAGGATTAGATACATTCCTGGAACAAAATAACATTAATGCTTATGAAGAAATATAAAATCCCATCCCTTCCCCAATATCGCGCCACACCCCTACCCCTTAATTCCCTGCTTGAACTTGATGGACATATGTCTTTTTTCGACCGTACTAACTATGTAACTATGTAACTATGTATCTTTCGTTTTGCACGTGGTGCAGTCTTCATAGTTTACAACGGGTTAAACTTTAAGTTTATACTTTGTAGCATTCACACTGCTTACATTTGTGGTTCTACCTTACACACCTCGTAGAATACGTGTTATGCATACTTCCGCAATTTCTTGTGTCAATTTTACTGTACATAGGCTAGTGGTTGTGGGTGCAGTAGTCGCTATGTACATACATTTGTACTATTTACGCTAGCAATTACACGGTACACATGCCTGTATCATTGATATGGTACACACGCTGGTAGTGTTTCTACGGTGCATGCTTGTAATGTTATATGGTACACACTCTCATATCAGTAGTACCACACTTACGCTTGTTGTTATACTGTACATACGTTTGTGTCATTTATACGGGATATGCGCGCATAGCTGTAATTGTATCTTCGCTTCATACTGGGTAACTATATATATGCTCACAACTTCATACTTGCACGGTTAGCATCTTGTGATTCAAGTAGCAACTACGGCACAGTATTTACACTACAAACATGCCGTAGCATTATTATGGTGACAACATAGCATTCCTCCTCAGTCACGCTGCATAGGCGCGCAGCACTTACACGGTTAGGCACTAGGTCTAGCATTGATGTGATACAGATGGTCATAGTTCATTTTATGCAGGTTCATTGTTTCAAATTGTGTACGATCACATTTATGCTGTATGTGCGACCATAGCTCTCACGTCTGCTTGTATCGTTGTATATGGTATTCTTTTCACATCATTCACGTGTTCTCACGCACATATAGGTTACAGGCCATGTCCGCATACGGGACATACGCTATAGCTTGCATACGGTTATCATTCGGTACAAATTGCGGTTGGCATACGGTACTTAGATTCTGGCTACATATCACTCATAAATCCACGGTTATTTACTGTGCATGGACAGGTTAATACAAAACATGGACACCAGCATACTTTTGACAGTTGCACAACATCCATACGTCAATAGCATCCTTACACGACTATAGTCATCACCACCCGTTTTTATGTAAGATATTGTTACGCCGAGCGCTCCTGGTCCCTGCTCCTCCCCGGAGCGCTCACAGCGTCTCTCTCTCTGCAGCGCCCCGGTCAGACCCGCTGACCGGGAGCGATGCACTGACTTTGCCGGCGGGGATGCGATTCGCATAGCGGGACGCGCCCGCTCGCGAATCGCATCCCAAGTCACTTACACGTCCCGGTCCCCGGCTGTCATGTGCTGGCGCTCGCGGCTCCGCTCTCTAGGGTGCGCGCGCGCCAGCTCTCTAAGATTTAAAGGGCCGGTGCACCAATAATTGGTGCCTGGCCCAATCAGCTTAATTAGCTTCCACCTGCTCCCTGGCTATAATACCTCACTTCCCCTGCACTCCCTTGCCGGATCTTGTTGCCTTGTGCCAGTGAAAGTGTTTAGTGTTGTCCAAAGCCTGTGTTTCCAGACCTTCTGCTATCCATATTGACTACGAACCTTGCCGCCTGCCCCGACCTTCTGCTACGTCTGACCTTGTCTCTGCCTAGTCCTTCTGTCCCACGCCTTCTCAGCAGTCAGCGAGGTTGAGCCGTTGCCAGTGGATACGACCTGGTTGCTACCGCCGCAGCAAGACCATCCCGCTTTGCGGCGGGCTCTGGTGAATACCAGTAGCCTCTTAGAACCGGTCCACCGGCACGGTCCACGCCAATCCCTCGCTGACACAGAGGATCCACAACCAGCTAGCCAAATCGTGACAGATATGTTGAAGTCACGTATGTTATAGGTGGGTTACTATGTCCGTCAATTTCAGCAGAAATTACGACATTTACTACCAGTACAGAGGAGTCTTTTGTTCATCAGCAACATCAATCGTAGTTTACCTCGCATGTTACAGTTCATGTCACGGGCATACGCGGCTAGGCTGTTATATCGGCATTCGCTCCTGCAACTGTTAGGTCACTTTAGTTACTGTTACGCCGAGCGCTCCGGGTCCCTGCTCCTCCCCGAAGCGCTCGCGGTGTTTCTCTCCTTGCAGCGCCCCGGTCAGACCCGCTGACCGGGAGCGCTGCACTGACATTGCCGGCGGAGATGCGATTCGCATAGCAGGACGCGCCCGCTCGCGAATCGCATCCCAGGTCACTTACCTGTCCCGGTCCCCGGCTGTCATGCTCTGGCGCGCGCGGCTCCGCTCTCTAGGGCGCGCGCGCGCCAGCGCTCTGAGATTTAAAGGGCCAGTGCACCAATGATGGTGACTGGTCCAATCACCCTGATTAGCTTGCACCTGTTCCTTGCCTACTTATACCTCACTTCCCCTGCACTCCCTTTCCGGATCTTGTTGCCTTGTGCCTTGAGAAAGCTTTACTGTGTTACCCATACTGTGTTCCAGACCTCCTGCTATTCCACCATTGACTACGAACCTTGCCGCCTGTCCCGACCTTCTGCTACGTCTGACCTTGCTCTTGTCTACTCCCTTGTACCGCGCTTATCTCAGCAGTCAGAGAGGTTGAGCCGTTGCCAGTGGATACGACCTGGTTGCTACCGCCGCTGCAAGACAATCCCGCTTTGCGGCGGGCTCTGGTGAATACCAGTAGCAACTTAGAACCGGTCCACTGACACGGTCCACGCCAATCCCTCTCTGGCACAGAGGATCCACCTCCAGCCTGCCGAATCGTGACAGTAGATCCGGCCATGGATCCCGCTGAGGTCCCGCTACCAGTCGTCGCTGACCTCACCACGCTGGTCGCCCAGCAATCCCGACAGATCGCCCAACAAGATCACCAGCTGTCGTACTTGACCACCATGACTCAGCAACTTCAGTCACAGCTACAGCAGCTTCAGTCACAGCTACAGCAACTTCAGTCACAGCTACAGCAGCAACAACCATCTCCTCCGCCGGCTCCTGCACCTCTTCCGCAGCGAGTGGCCGCTCCTAACCTCCGCTTGTCCCTGCCGGACAAATTTGATGGGGACTCTAGACTCTGTCGAGGTTTCCTGTCACAATGTTCCCTACATTTGGAGATGTTGTCGGACCAATTTCCTACAGAACGGTCGAAGGTGGCTTTCGTGGTTAGTCTCCTGTCTGGGAAGGCTTTGGCTTGGGCCACACCGCTAGTGTTGCTCACGAATATTCGCAATTCGAATATTATTCGCGAATATCGCATATTCGCGAATTCGCGAATTTCGCGAATATAGCGCTATATATTCGTAATTACGAATATTCGTTTTTTTTTTTGTTTTTTTTCACAGTACACATCACAGTGATCACCCCTCTCTGCTTCCAGCTTGTGTGGTGTAAAGAAGGCTGTAATACTACTGTGTGAGACTGGCGTACGAAAATTCGCATATGCGAAAATTAGCATATGCTAATTTTCGTATATGCGAATTTTTCGCGAATGCTAATTTTGTGTATGCCAATATGCACATATGATAGTTTTCGCATACGCGAATGTTCGCATATGCGAAAATAAAACGGGAATATAACGAATATGCGAATATTCGCGAATATATGACGAATATTCGTCCATATATTCGCGAATATTCGCGAATTCGAATATGGCCTATGCCGCTCAACACTACACACCGCTCTGGGACTGCGATGACCCTGTCACCGCCACTGTACACTCCTTCTTCTCTGAGGTTCGCAGTGTCTTCGAGGAACCAGCCCGAGCTTCTTCTGCCGAGACTGCCCTGCTGAACCTGGTCCAGGGTAATTCTTCAGTAGGCGAGTACGCTATCTGATTTCGTACTCTCGCTTCCGAATTATCTTGGAACAACGAGGCTCTCTGCGCGACCTTTAAAAAAGGCCGATCCAGTAACATCAAAGATGTGCTGGCTGCACGAGAGATTCCTGCCAACCTGCATGAACTTATCCATTTGGCCACCCGCATTGACATGCGTTTTTCGGAAAGACACCAGGAACTCCGCCAGGAAAAAGACCTTAATCCCAGGGCACCTCTCTCATGGTATTCCTTGCAATCTACCCCTGTGCCTCCCGCCGAGGAGCCTATGCAAGTAGATCGGTCTCGCCTGACTATTGAAGAGAGGTCTCGCCGTAGGGACAAAAATCTATGTCTGTACTGCTCTAGTACCGAACATTTCTTGGTGGATTGCCCTATTCGTCCTCCACGTCTGGAAAATGCACGCACGCAACCTGCTCATGTGGGCCTGGCATCTCTGGGTACGGAGTCTGCTTCTCCATCTCTCTCTGTGCCCGTACGGATTTCTCCTTCTGCCAACTCCTCCTTCTCTGCTGTGGCCGTCTTGGACTCTGGTTCTTCTGGAAATTTTATTCTGGCCTCTTTGCTTGATAGGTACTGCATCCCGGAGACCCGTCTCATCAAGACGCTCTACATTTCTTCGGTCAACAGGGTCAAGCTGCACTGCACTGTGCGTTATCGGACAGTGCCCCTGCTTATGAACATTGGACCGCATCTCGAGGAGATTGAATTTTTGGTCTTGCCCGGCTGTACCTCTGAAATCCTCCTCGGTTTGCCATGGCTCCAGCACCATTCTCCCACCCTTGACTGGACCACCGGGGAGATCAAGAATTGGGGTCCTGCTTGCCGCAAGGAGTGCCTCACGTCTGCTCCCAGCCCCGTCTGTCGGTCCTCTGTGTCTCCTCCTGTGCCTGCTCTCCCCAAGGCCTGTCAGGACTGTGCCGTGCCTCCTCATAGTCCCCGTCCTGGTGACACTCTGCTCCGTGCCAAGCCTCACCCTCTGCCCCCCCCCCCATTCCCACTCCTTCTGACCGGTCTGCCATTCTTGAGTATACCCAGGACTTCACTGTCCCCCAGAAGGAGACTCTACAATCGCTCCCAATGTCCTTGTCCCAGGTGGAGCGATATCCCGACAAAAAGAGGGGGAGACCTAAGGGGGGGGTACTGTTACGCCGAGCGCTCCGGGTCCCTGCTCCTCCCCGAAGCACTTGCGGCGTTTCTCTCCTTGCAGCACCCCGGTCAGACCCGCTGACCGGGAGTGCTGCACTGACATTGCCGGCGGAGATGCGATTCGCATAGCGGGACGCGCCCCCTCGCGAATCGCATCCCAGGTCACTTACCTGTCCCGGTCCCCGGCTGTCATGCTCTGGCGCGCGCGGCTCCGCTCTCTAGGGCGCGCGCGCGCCAGCGCTCTGAGATTTAAAGGGCCAGTGCACCAATGATGGTGACTGGTCCAATCACCCTGATTAGCTTGCACCTGTTCCTTGCCTACTTATACCTCACTTCCCCTGCACTCCCTTGCCAGATCTTGTTGCCTTGTGCCTTGAGAAAGCTTTACTGTGTTACCCATACTGTGTTCCAGACCTCCTGCTATTCCACTATTGACTACGAACCTTGCCGCCTGTCCCGACCTTCTGCTACGTCTGACCTTGCTCTTGTCTACTCCCTTGTACCGCGCTTATCTCAGCAGTCAGAGAGGTTGAGCCGTTGCCAGTGGATACGACCTGGTTGCTACCGCCGCTGCAAGACCATCCCGCTTTGCGGCGGGCTCTGGTGAATACCAGTAGCAACTTAGAACCGGTCCACTGACACGGTCCACGCCAATCCCTCTCTGGCACAGAGGATCCACCTCCAGCCTGCCGAATCGTGACAGTTACTTTGACAGTGGTACCACGTTTCAGTCACTAAGTCACCACTGCAGTCACATATTAGCCCTTGTATCGTAACAGGTTACATTCAGCCTCTAGCGGTTAATCCTTTGTCCATAGGGCACGCAACATGTTAATGTGGTAGACACGCTTTCTGCAAAAATGACATCATGACAAACAGTGGTTTGTTCTTCTCAACATATCTGCCACAGTTTCAGGGGATTGCACAGCACAGTTTTTTTTACTGACATGTCTTCAAAGTTACACCGTCACAACACGTAGGCGGTTGTTTTATCTTCATATGCACATGAGTTGTTGTTATTTCTGACACGTTTTGTTTCAGAAGCAATAACATCACGACTTAGGGGGATACACTGCACAGTTTTGTTGTTCACACATCTTCAGAACAACAACGTCATGACACAGGCGGTTGTATACCCGTTATACCTGCCACGTCTGCAGAGGGATGCACTGCGTAGCTGTTGTTACTGACACGTTTTCAGAGCAACAACATTACGACTCATAGGTGGTTGTTTACCCGTTATGCCTGCTACGTCTGCAGAGGGGGGGGGGGGGCACCACACAGGTTATTGTTACTGACACGTCTTCAGAGCAATAACATTACGACACAAGAATTTTTTTTTTATCTCTGACGACCTTGGAGGCGAGGATTTCTTTTACCGAGAAGACATCAGAGGAGCCAGAGACAGGAGCAGGAACGGAGACCTTGGGGGAAAAGCGGTTAAGACAGAGGTATGAGAAGGGAAACATGAAAGGAATTCGGAATACGAAGAGAAGGAGGAAGATGGAGGTTGTAGGAGACAGAGTTGATTTTACTTTTGACTCTAAATGGCCCGAGGTAATGTGGACCCAACTTGTAGCTAGGGACACGAAACCGAATATACTTGGCAGAGAGCCACACTTGGTCACCAGGGGCAAAGACAGGAGGAGTTCTTCTCTTCTTTTACGCATGTTTCTTCATTCGAGAAGAGGCCAGTGAGTGCGACTTTTGAGTCTCTTTCCAAATCGAGGAAAAGTCCCGGGTCAATTCATCTAATGCAGGAACTCCAGATGAAGTGGGAATGGGGAGGGGGGGAAGCGGGTGACAGCCGTACACTACAAAGAATGGAGACTTGGTGGATGACTCAGAGTCTTTGAAGTTGTACGAGAATTCAGCCCAGGGTAACAGGTCGACCCAATCGTCTTGGCAGGAGGAGACAAAATGTTGCAGGTAGTCACCAAGGATCTGGTTCACTCTCTCCACTTGTCAACGACCACCCAAATGACAGTGTTGCCATGAGATACAGGAAGGTCAGTGACGAAATCCATCGCTATGTGTGACCAAGGCTGTTCGGGCACCGGCAGAGGAAGGAGAAGACCCACAGGTTTCTTGTCTTGTCACGTGCACAAACAGCACAGGATCGTACGAACTCAGTCACATCTTTTTCAAAGACAGGCCACCAATAGTGTCTGGCAATCAACTGAATGGATTTCTTGATTCCAGCGTGACCCACCAAGTGGGAGGAATGACCCCATTTGAGAGTCCGGAGGCGAGGCGTGGAGGGACATAAGTTTTTCCTGGAGGAACTGGCACCAGAGAAGCAGAGGGAGCAGAGATCAGACACTCAGGAGGGATGATGTGTTGGGGAGAGGCTTCAGCTTCCATGGCATCGGTGGAACGTGAGAGGGCATCCGCCCGAACATTCTTGTCTGCAGGACGGAAATGGATCTGGAAATTGAAGCGGGCAAAGAACAACGACCACCTGGCCTGGCGAGGATTTAAGCGCTGGGCGGACTGTAGGTAGGACAGATTCTTGTGGTCAGTGTAGATGGTGATAGAGTGAAGGGATCCTTCCAGGAGATGTCTCCACTCCTCTAGTGCCAACTTAATGGCCAGCAATTCACGGTCACCAATAGCGTAGTTCCTTTCAGGAGGAGAAAAAGTTTTAGAGAAATAACCGCAAGTGACATTTTTTCCTTTAGCGTTTTTTTTAAGAAGAACCGCCCCGGCTCCGACCGAAGAGGCGTCTACCTCAAGGAAGAATGGTTTCAGAGGATCGGGTCTAGTCAAGACTAGGGCGGAGGCGAAGGCAGCCTTAAGGCAGGTAAAAGCTTCTTCCGCTTGGGGAGACCAGGATCTCGGATTCGCATCTTTCTTTGTCAGTGCCACAATAGGAGCCACGACAGTGGAGAAGTGGGGGATGAACTGACGGTAGTAATTAGCGAATCCGAGGAAGCACTGGATAGAGCGAAGTCCCGGGGGGTGTGGCCAATCCAAGACGGCGGAGAGCTTGTCGGGGTCCATTTGAAGACCTTGTCCTGAGACCAGGTATCCCAGGAAAGGAAGACAGCTACGTTCAAAGAGACACTTTTTAATTTTGGCGTAGAGATGGTTAACACGGAGGTGCTGGAGCACTTGACAAACATGGAGGCGGTGTTCCTGTAGGTTGGAGGAGAAGATTAGTATGTCATCAAGATAGACCACTACGCAGGTACAGTAAGTCCCAAAAGATTTTGTTGACAAAGTCTTGGAAAACTGCAGGGGCATTGCAAAGTCCAAATGGCATGACGAGATATTCAAAGTGGCCATCCCTGGGGTTAAAAGCGGTTTTCTATTCATCACATTCACGAATTCTAATGAGGTAATAGGCGCCCCTGAGGTCAAGCTTTGTAAATACTTTTGCTCCACGCAGTCTGTCGAAGAGCTCAGAGATGAGAGGCAGAGGGTAACGGTTCTTTACTGTAATTTTATTGAGGCCACGATAGTCTATGCAGGGGCGTAGTGAACCATCCTTTTTAGCCACGAAGAAGAACCCCGCTCCGGCAGGCGAAGAGGACTTCCTAATGAAACCCCTCTCGAGATTTTCCTGGATGTATTCAGACATGGCCTTGGTCTAGGTGCATGCGTTTCCACTGACGCGGAGGACGAATAGGACAGTCCATAAGGAAATGTTCAGTACTGGCACAGTACAAGCACAGATTTCCATTTCTACGGCGAATCCTCTCTTCTTGGGTCAGGCGAGACCGATCCACTTGCATAGCCTCCTCGGCGGGAGGCACAGGGGTAGTTTGCAGAGGACTCTGGAAGAGAGGTCCCAAGCGAGGAAACCATCGGGTGTGAACAAGATCCTTTTCTTGGCGGAGCTCCAAGTGTCTCTCCATGAAACGCATATCTATGCGGGTGGCCAACTGGATGAGTTCAGGCAAGGTAGCAGGAGTTTCTTGTGCGGCCAGAACATCTTTGATGTGGCTGGATAAACCTTTCTTGAAGGTCGCACAGAGGGCCTCATTGTTCCAAGCTAGCTCAGAGGCGAGGGTGCGAAACTGGATAGCATATTCGCCCACTGAAGAGCTCCCTTGGACGAGATTCAGAAGAGCCGTCTCGGCAGTGGAAGCCCGGGCTGGCTCCTCAAAGACACTGCGTACTTCGGAAAAGAAGGACTGGACTGAGGCAGTGGCAGGATCGTTGCGGTCCCACAGCGGTGTGGCCCAGGACAAGGCCTTCCCAGGAAAACAAACTGACCATGAATTCCACCTTCGACCGTTCTGTGGGGAACTGGTCCGACATCAACTCAAGGTGCAGGGAACATTGGGACAGAAATCCCCGGCACATCTTAGAGCCCCCATCAAATTTCTCTGGAAGAGACAAGCGGACTCTAGGGGAAGTTGCAGCAACTCGGAGTGGAGGAGAAGCTGGAGCTGGCAGAGAAGATGGTCGACGCTGGGCAGGCAGAAGGTGCTGGAGCATGGCGGTCAACTGTGTCAGCTGTTGTCCTTGTTGGGCGACAACAATGGTCAGATCAGCAACACTCGGCATCTCAGCGGGATCCATGGCCGGATCTTCTGTCACATACCGGCAGGACTGGTAGTGTATCCTCCGGAACAGTGAGGCGATTACGCGGGTTGTACCAGAGGACCGGTTCTAAGTGATTACTGGTTTTCACCAGAGCACGTCGCAAGGCGGGATGGACTTGCTGCGGCGGTAACCACCAGGTCGTATCCTCCAGTAGCAACTCGACCGCACTGGTAGCTGATATGGCGTGGTGCACAAGGACTAGGCAGAGGCGAGGTCAGACGTAGCAGAAGGTCAGGGCAGGCAGCGAGGTTCGTAGTCAGGGGCAACAGCAGAAGGTCTGGGTACACAGGCTAGGGAACACACTATACGCTTTCTCAGGGCACAAGGCAACAAGATCCAGCAGGGATAGGAAGGGTAAGTGAGTTTATATAGTGTAGGGAGGTGATTGAACTGATTGGGCCAGGCACCAATTAGCGGTGCGCTGGCCCTTTAACCCCTTAAGGACTAGGGTTTTTTCCGTTTTTGCATTTTCATTTTTTGCTCCTTGCCTTTAAAAAATCATAACTCTAAATTTTGCACCTAAAAATCCATATGATGGCTTATTTTTTGGAAAAAATCATAACTACATGCAGGAAAATTAATACGTTTAAAATTGTCATCTTCTGACCCCTATAACTTTTTTATTTTTCCGTGTATGGAGCGGTTTGAGGGCTCATTTTTTGCGCCGTGATCTGAAGTTTTTAACGGTATCATTTTTGCAGTGATAGGACTTATTGATCGCTTTTTATTAATTTTTAAATTATATAAAAAGTGACCAAAAATGCACTATTTTGGACTTTGGAATTTTTTTGCGCGCACGCCATTGACCGAGCGGTTTAATTAATGATATATTTTTATAATTCGGACATTTCTGCACGCGGTGATACCACATATGTTTATTTTTCTTTTTATTTACACTGTGTTTTTTTTTTTTATTGGAAAAGGGGGGTGATTCAAACTTTTAATAGGGGAGGAGTTAAATTATCTTTATTCACTTTTTTTTTTCACTTTTTTTTGCAGTGTTATAGGTCCCATAGGGACCTATAACACTGCACACACTGATCTTCTATGCTGATCACTGGTTTCTCATAAGAAACCGGTGATCAACGATTCTGCCGCATGACTGCTCATGCCTGGATCTCAGGCACTGAGCAGTCATTCGGCGATCGGACAGCGAGGAGGCAGGTAGGGGCCCTCCCGCTGTCCTGTCAGCTGTTCGGGATGCCGCGATTAGCCGCGGCTATCCCGAACAGCCCGACTGAGCTAGACGGCCACTTTCGGTTTCACTTTTAGCCGCGCGGCTCAGCTCTGAGCGCGCGGCTAAAGGGTTAATAGCGTGCAGCGCCGCGATCGGCGCTGCGCGCTAATAGAGGCGGGTCCCGGCTTCACTATGACGGCAGGCCCGCCGCGATATGACGCGGGGTTACTGTGTAACCCCGCGTTATATCAGGAGAGCAGGACCAAGGACGTACCTGTACGCCCTTGGTCCTTAAGAGGTAAAATCTTAGAAAGCTGGCACGCGCGCGTGCCCTAGGGAGCGGGGCCGCGCGCGCCGGGACGAGACAGACAGAAGAGGAGGGTGAGTAGAACGGGGCGCAATCTGTGAGCGGGCCTGACCCGCCACACGGATCGTGTCACCGCCGGTATGAACACAGCAGTGCTCGCGGTCATAGACAGAGACCGGAGCGCTGCTGTTAACAAGGCGCCGCGAGCGCTCCGGGGTAGCCGTTACAGTACTTTAAAAAAAATCTGTAAATTACTTCCTCTATTATTCTAATATTATATTTTGTTTTAAAATTTCAATTCATAAGTTTCTCGTCTCATGTCAGGAGGTAGCACCTTGAGACTCTTTAGCTGTCTATTACCTTTGTGGACCTCCAGTTGGGTACAAACCACCTTCCACTGCCAAAAGCCTACCTGTGAGATTTTCTCATACATGGGATCAACCATCTCAGTAACTAACTCAAACAAACTCAACATGGGTAAATCTTTGCTACCAGCAACCACCTGCCACCACTGAGATGAACTGCTGGAATGGCTCAGGCTGTGTACCACCACTCATGTTCTGCCTTTTAGTAGTAACCGATTTACAAAGCAACTCCTCGTGTCCCAGTGTCTTTGTTTTCATAAGTACATTTACCATCAAAAGCACCCTAACTACTATTTTCCAGTATCTTAGTAACCAGGGTATTCCAAAAAAGTTGAACTTTAAGGTAAGAGAAGGATAGTGTCTTAGCCCCACCTTGTTCTCTTTCTAAGGTCCATGTTATAAATATACTATTCTTCTGAAACAGGCAGATGATATGGACACTTATTGGTTTGATTACAGATGGGGTCAATACACCTTAGGCTAAGTTTCCACTTGGTTTATTTTGTGCGTTTTCCCCCCAAAAATGCCAGAAAAGCCCCATGGCGATTTTTTCATTTAAAAAAGCTGTGGCCAGATGTTAGCTGTAAATCAATGGGAAATTGCAAAATTCTATTTCCACTTTGCGTTTTTCAGTTATTTAAGTTCTTTTGGCATAATTTCACTCTTTTTTGGCATTTCTCAGCTCCTTGGTGGTCTTGCAAAGTCGCCGCATGTTGAGCCTATGGCGTTTTTTTTCCCTGAAATCATGGCATTTTTCTCCCATAGAAGTCTATGGTAGTAAAAAAGAAAAAAGAAAAACTACATAGGCATTTTAACTTTGGCATTTTTGCAGGCGGTTTTTATTCTTTTTTGGAATTTTTTAATAAAATTCGTAAGGAACGATTAAAAAAACAGATTCAGTAAAGATACAGTAGTGATGGAAAAAACTGTATTTAACGAAATTTTTCTTTTTTATAATTACATTTTTATACATTTTTAAACAGGGATCAATTTATGTGGGCGGGCAGAGCACCAAAAATGTAGCCGACAATAATAAATAAATTTAGTGTGTGTATGCTTTTCACTTTTTTTTTATTTTTGTAAAAATTTTTTAGGTAGTACTACCAGTCCCATCATGGAACACACTGTGCCTGTATTAATTGACAGAACGCCCTGGGTGTCACTTCTGACACTCGTTGCAATCCTCCTGTATAATGTATAGATGTGGCCGGCCACTATGAATACATCTATTCGTATTTCCCGCAGAGCTATGATTGGCCAGATGGTTCCAGCCAATCACAACTCTCTGTGGGAAATATGAATAGGTGTATATATATACGTCAGTGCAGGGGACCATAGAAGAGCGTCTGCCCCCCCCCCCCCCCCCTATACATTATACAGGAGGATCACGGTGGATCAGAAGTGGCACTCGCTGTGATCTGTCTAATAATCCAGGTACTACAGCTCCCAGCATGGAGCAGAGTGTGCGTCATGTTGGGAGCAGTGGTACCTGCAGTTAAGGACAGATCACTCCTGACACCCGCTGCGATCATCCTTCATCCCTGAGATGCGGAGCGGCTTTCTCCTGCGCTCGGCCCCTCACTCATTCATTTTTCCCGCTGAGAGCGGGGATTGGCTGCCACTAGAGATGAGCGAACTTACAGTAAATTCGATTCATCATGAACTTCTCGGCTCGGCAGTTGATGACTTTTCCTGCATAAATTAGTTCAGCTTTCAGGTACTCCGATGGGCTGGAAAAGGTGGATACAGTTCTAGGAAAGAGTCTCCTAGGACTGTATCCACCTTTTCCAGCCCACGGGAGCACCTGAAAGCTAAACTCATTTATGCAGGATAAGACATCAACTGCCGAGCCGAGAAGTTTGTGACTAATCGAATTTACTGTAAGTTCGCTCATCTCTAGCTGCCACCATCCGGCCAATCCCCACTCTGGCCGGAAAATATGAATGAGTAATGTGAATTTCTATTCACATCACTGGCCGGCCGGAGTGTAGTGCAGAGATACAAGTGCTGTATAGAGCCGCTCCACATCTCTGCTATATTATGGACGATCGCATCAGGTATCAGGAGTGACACCCGGGGCGATCTGTCTATTAGTACAGGAACTACTACTCCAATTATGGAACAGTGTGTTCCATGCTGGGAGTAGTAGTATTACCTAAAAAAATATAAAAAATTATGGGGAAAAAAGTGAAAAACACACACTACATTTTTATTATTGTTGGCTACATTTTTAGTGCCCCTCCCACCTACATAAATTGATCCCTGTTTAAAAATTAATAAACATTTTGTTATAAAAAATATAAATTTAATTAGATACATTTTATTCCATGACTACTGCATCCTTTTTTTTTATTTTTTTGGTACCCAACTAATTTTGAAAAAGGGGCCGAAAATGTAATTTCCACTCAAAGGCAAAAAACGCAAGAGAAAAAACAAGAAAAAAAACGCCAAACCCAGGAAAATGCTGTGGCGTTTTTTTCTGGCATTTTTTTGGGACACAAAAAAACCAAGTGGAAACTTATCCTTACTGGTGTAGATTTAAGCAATTGGAGAAATGGTCTAAGGAGATTGTCTTACACTATTTTACATGGTCTTCAAATTATACACTCATTGACAAAAAATGTAATGCACCCATATAAAAAATGCCATAGAGTGTACACTTCTGTTGTTATATTGCTGAAAACCAAAAATAAAGAATTGATATGTGTCACAAAACTTGTCTATGTTATCAGATGCTAGAACATTTAGGGAATTAGATTCTGATCCAAAAACAAGCAGAACACATTGTACCAGAACACTTTGTCACAGAAAGTTTTCCATTTGTTACCTAAAGGTTATAAACATGTTTTTCCTTTCCTATTCAGGACCATTGTTGCTGGCATAGGATTACTTTATAAAAATCATAGGTAAATGGGTTCTTAGTCTATTGCAACCTCTTGTACCCCTTATTTCCAGCTTTCTTCAAGACCCCAGGCATGTTTGGGCCATTATGGGTAAGGTTGGGTTCACACCACGTTTTGTACTTACGGTTCCGTATACGGCTGGGGGGAGGGGGGGCAGGGGGAATCGCGGCGCCCGCACTCAGCCGTATTCGGGAACCGTATTTAATGCATGTCTATGAGCCGACCGCAGTGAACCGCAGCCTCCGGTCGACTGCGTTTTCGGCCATATGCGGTTTCCCCACCGCAGGCAAAAACAAATGAATGGGGGAAAAAATATGAATATTCTTTGAGGAAGAAATTTATATCGTACTTAATATGCAATATAACATTGAAATGAGCTGGTCATTTATGAAGGATCTATATCTGTGCATTTTTTAGTTGGTCCTAGCGAGGTATTAGATTTTTAAGCAAAATACGATGTTATGTGGTGCTTGTCATATGTAACTCCATGTATCCCACGGCATCTGAAGGTACCATACATCTGTATATTATACACACGCCTTTGATATTATACTTACCTACTCTCTGGACCACGTAGATTCATCTTTCTACTAGAAAACGACTCCTAAAAAGAAAAATCTACCTCTTTTTGGGGTTACCAAATGTGCGGCCTTATCACAGACCGCACGGATTTGAAATAGATGGTCTCCCATACAGTAAGGTGCCGGATCAAATCTTGTTGCGTCGGTCATATTGGCCAGCTCTTTCTGGGCAGTTAAGTTATCTGATAGACCCTTGTCGTTCCTATTTAACTAGCACCAGGCTAAGTCACAATAGGGTTCACACTATCAAAGTGTCAATACTGTCTTTTCCATTCAGAATTATATGATACTATTTTAACCGTTCAAACTATTGTATACCTATTTGTATATTTACATTATAACCATTTTGTTGTTTGATTGACACCTTAAGTGTGCCGTTCGCGGCTTTTTCTCTGTATATAAACGCAACTTACCTGTAAACCAATCATCTGATCTGACGAAGAGGTGGTCCCGCCCCTCGAAACGCGTCATCCTCTGGTACCTGTCATTATTTGTTTGTGCTGTTTCATGGAATAAAGAAGTTTTTTCAAATATACTCTGGACTCTCTCCCTCTGTGATCAAGAGGAACAACCAAGTGACCGAGGAAGACCGGGTACACCGCATTTTGAAACCGCAGGCTGCGGTATCTTGCTTTCTACTACAATGTTCTTTGGGATACAGTGTCCGGCCGCAGCCCAACCGACTTTGATCTCCTCGCCTGGCACTGAGTGCGCTCCAGTGACGGTTCCAAGTACTCCCGTACCTGCTCCAAGTACTTCAGGACTCCCCTCACCAAGCCTTATGGGTCTCACCAATCCTGCAGAAGATATGACTCCTGTTTCTAGTCCTCAAGATGGTCCCTCAAGGACCGAATTTGCCAGGGAGTTGTCTTTTGAGGAAGTTCCTGAGAGTCAAGAAGTGGTGTTGCGTAGGTCTCAAAGGTCCACTCAAAGGAAACTACCGCTCAGGTATCAAGACTGACCTTACACATAATACTGTGCACATAGGCCCACATTTATCATTGTCTTTAGACTGTTTTTTGTGTCTAAAAAAGGGGAAAAAAGGCGCAAGCAGGGTTTTTTGCGCCTTTTTTTGCCCCTTTTTGTTTACACATTTCTGATGATTTTGAGTTGCAATCCACTGATTTTGAGTTGCAATCCACTGATTTTGGCAATAGACATGATATGGAAGGGATTTATCATTGCGCCTTTTTGCAAAAAGGAGCAAAAAAAGGCGCAAAGCAACTGAAAAGTCTCTAAAACTACACCAGCCCAGACATGGTGTAGCTTTTTGGTGTTTGTGTAGACAGAAATTTCAGAAAATGTGGACCTGCACAAAATTTATCAAAGCTCTTTTACCTTTTAATAAATGTGGCGCTCCTACACATTATCAGCACTCACAAAAAAGGTGTAAAAAAATGCTTCACTTGCACTGCAATGATAAATGTGGGCCATAGTACCTAAAAAACAATCACTTAAGTTTACTTACCTCAATTAAACTTAGTATACCAAAACCAACCAAACAAAAATATCTCACACTCAAGTAAATGTTTTGGGAATTGTAGTTAAAGGGTACCTCTCATCAAATAAACTTTTGATATATTTTAGATTAATGAATGTTGAATAACTTTCCAATAGCATGTTAATGAAAAATATGCTTCTTTCTATTGTATTTTTCGCGATCAGTCCTGTCAGCAAGCATTTCTGACTCATGCTGGAGTCCTAAACACTCAGAGCTGCCAGCCTGCTTTGTTCACAGCCAAACAGGCTGTGAACAAAGCAGGCTGGCAGCTCTGAGAGTTCTCCTTTGTGGACAAAGCAGACTGGCAGCTCGTAGTGTTTAGGACTCCAGCATGAGTCTGAAATGCTTGCTGACAGGACTGGTAGGGAGACCCCTAGTGGTAATTTCTTCAAAGTGGAAAATTAAATAGAAAGAAGCATATTTTTTAATAACATGCAATTGTGAAGTTATTCTGCATACATTAATCTATAATATATCAAAAGTTTTTTTGATGAGAGGTACCCTTTAATGTCATTTACCAATTCCTGCCACTGTTATGTACACTAATTCTCTTCTCTTATACGTGTGCGAGATGCCCTGCCTGGCCAGTAGGTGCTCTTGCGAGCTAAAAATAATACATTTAGTTAAAGATAACCTAGGTATGGTTAATCTGTTGTGTTTTAGGGATAGGAGCGTGTAGCCAATGGACCCTAGTAGCCAGTCTTATTGGTAGGAAGCCTCAGGCAAGCCAATATACCCTCAGTGTACTAAACATGTAGCTAACATGTTAAAAAAAAAAAATATATATATATATATATATATCTCACAGAAAAGAAACCGTCCGGCACTCGAGAAGATGCAGGTAAAACTTGTCAATGGCTTTATTCACACGCTTAGGCAGGACACAATCTGACGCGTTTCGCACCCTCAGGTGCTTAGTCGTAGATAGACATACACTCACATACACTTTGAGTGTATGTCTATCTACGACTAAGCACCTGAGGGTGCGAAACGCGTCAGATTGTGTCCTGCCTAAGCGTGTGAATAAAGCCATTGACAAGTTTTACCTGCATCTTCTCGAGTGCCGGACGGTTTCTTTTCTGTGAGAGTTCTACTAAGCCGGGAGCGGTACCGGTGTCCGTAGCACGAGATAGTGCAGCAAACGCGAGAGTGGTGAGCAGCCTGACCTTATCTGCATCAAATATATATATATATATATATATATATATAGTGAGATTTAAATTGTCTAGTGAGCTTAAAAAAAATGTTAAGTAGGATGTATCTCATGTGCATAATATCATCCTGTTACTAAATTCATGAACCAACCAATCCTGTTCATGAGGTTACCCGAACAAATGTATGTACCACAAAGAAAATGTTAAGTAGCATTATAATGTTGTACCCGACCTTCACTTTGTCACTTTGTAGGGGACAGACGTCGAGGCCGACATATCTTAAGTAAGGGGGTTTGCAGTGTCCCGGTACCGTATTGCATACCGTACCTAGTGCAGAGGTCCCCAAAGTCAGAGTAACTACGTTCAGGTAGGGTTCCTCAGGTGGGATAGCCCCTAGTTGCCTCTCCTCAAGTCTAATTCTCTAATGATAATACATGTATATATTTAATAATCATATATATTTTAGGATACTGTGTGGTGCATGCCTTGTTTGGCATCGCAAGACCTTTGGTCATGTGACCATGCTAATAATCTCTATGGTATGTTGGAGGACATGTGTTACCCACAAGTCTTTGTAATGGTGATTGACATCAGTATGGACCAATCAGCACTAGTCCTGCCCATGCCCATATAAGGGAGCTGCGTCCAATTATCGCTCTCTTGGGTTGCTGCTCTCGTGGATGCCGGACTAACAGTTCTGCGCAACTTCCAAAGACACACTAGGCCTAATAAGCCTGCCGGCCTCAGCTGTCGTGACTACTGGACCGCAACTAAACCCCTAAATCCAGTGGAACAGCGCACAATACTAAAAGACTCTAAGTGCTAAAGTCCCAACGTTTGTCAATCTCCAAGGAAAGCAGTTGTTATGCTTAGAGACTGTTCTGTTATTGAAGCTTGCAGAAATTCTTCAGTAAAAGTTAATCCTGTTTCAGAAAACTCTCCGGTTGTGGACAATCTATTATTATATACCTTCATACTTTTTATGCTTTATAAATTTGTGACCACTGTTTGCAAATTTCTGTGTACCCATAAAAGTTACAAAAAAATAAATAAAAGTACTTATGTACACGTGCAACATTTTGTGTTCCCAGCATAAGCAAAAAAAAAGCTCTAAATGCAGTGCTACATCTCCACCGTTGTCTTTAGTGACAAATACAGGTTCTCTATGAGATCTGACAGTGGTTTAAATTTGGAGGTCTTATGGTAAGTGTTTAACCGCTTAACGACGAAAGACGTAAATGTACGTCCTGGTGACGTGGTACTTAATGCACCAGGACATACATTTACTTCCTAAGCATAACCACGGGCATCGGAGCGATGCCCGGATCATGCGCGGCAGGTCCCGGCTGTTGATCGCAGCCAGGGACCCGCCGGTAATGGCGGACACCCGCAATCCCGCGGCTGTCCGCCATTAACCCCTTAGATGCCGTGATCAATACAGATCACGGCATCTGCAGCATTGCGGACACTAAAATGGTTGATCGGATCGCCTCAGCGCTGCCGCGGCGATCCGATCATCCTGCACGGCAGCCGGAGGTCCCCTCACCTGCCTCCGCTGTCTTCCGGGAGTCTTCTGCTCTGATCTGCCTTCCCACAGACCAGAGCAGAAGATGACCGATAACCCTGATCAGTGCTGTGTCCTATACATAGCACTCAACCGGATTAGCAATCGAATGATTGCTATAAATAGTCCCCTATGGGGACTATTAAAGTGTAAAAATAAAAAGTAAAAAAATGTGAACAACCCCCTCCCCCAATAAAAACGTAAATTGTCCCATTTTCCCTATTTCACCCCCAAAAAGTGTTAAAAAAATATTTTATATACATATTTGGTATCACCGCGTGCGTAAATATCTGAACTATTAAAAGATGTTAATGGTACTGTGCGGTGAACGGCGTGAACGTAAAAAAAAAGTCCAAAATAGCTGCTTTTTTATAACATTTTATTCCCAAAAAAATGAATAAAAAATGTATTAAAAGTTTTATATAAGCAAATATGGTATCAATAAAAATTACAGATAATGGCGCAAAAAATGAGCCCTCATACCGCTGCTTATACGCAAAAATGAAAAATGTATAGGTCTTCAAAATAGGGGGATTTTAAAAGCACTGATTTGATTAAAAAGTTTGTGATTTTTTTTAAGCCCAACAGTAATAGAAAAGTATATTATCATGGGTATCATTTTAATCGTATTGACCCAAAGAATAAATAACACATGTCATTTTTACTATAAATTGTACGACGTGAAAACGATACCTTCCAAAATTAGCAAAATTGCGGTTTTCTTTTTAATTTCCCCACACAAATTGTATTTTTTTGGTTGCGCCATACATTTTATGGTAAAGTGAGTGATGGCATTACAACAGACAACTGGTCATGCAAAAAACAAGCCCTCATACTAGTCTGTGGATTAAAATATAAAAGAGTTATGATTTTTTGAAGGCGAGGAGGAAAAAACGAAAACGTAAAAAAAAAATTATCTGCGTCCTTAAGGCCCAAATGGGCTGCGTCCTTAAGGGGTATTCCAGGATTTTTTTTTATTTGACTCTGCTACAGGGGCTGTAAAGTTAGTGTAGTACATAATATAGTGTCTGTAACTGTGTGTGAGGATTTTCTCACAATTCTTATGTGATTTTCACCCCAATATTTATTTTTAACAGCATACAAAATGACTGTTGTCTCAGATTTTTCCCAGGTTGCAATGCTGCCGAGACCTGACATTACTAGTCAGCTGATGACAGAGACCCTGTCTGCTTCAATCTGCAACTAATGCAACAGCTGTAGGCAGCTCATTCATGTTTCAGTGGGTGGGGTGGCTGTTGTGTGGGAGGGAGGAAAATGGAATTATGGTATTTGCAGTCAAAAAAGAAAACTCAAACAGGAAATTTCATATCACAAAAAGCTAGCCACAGTGTTATGTAATCTCACAACATAGCCATTTAGCCCTAAGACAAGTGCAGATCCTTCCTAAGCATGTCCATTACTGTCTGGCAGGTACGTACTAAAATCACTTTATAGTGTATAACCCCTTTAAAGGGGTTATACAGGGAAAAACCTATATATATATATATATATATATATATATATATATATATATACATATATATATATATATATATATATATATATATATATATATATATATCAACTGGCTCCAGAAAGTTAAACAGATTTGTAAATTACTTCTATTAAAAATCTTAATCCTTTCAGTACTTATGAGCTTCTGAAGTTAAGGTTGTTCTTTTCTGTCTAATTGCTCTCTGATGACACGTGTCTTGGGAACCGCCCATTTTCAAAGCAAATCCCCATAGCAAACCTCTTCTAAACTGGGCGGTTCCCGAGACATGTGTCATCAGAGAGCACTTAGACAGAAAAGAACAACCTTAAACTTCAGAAGTTCATAAGTACTGAAAGGATTAAGATTTTTTTAATAGAAGTAACTTACAAATCTGTTTAACTTTCTGGAGCCAGTTGATATGTAAAAAAAGTTTTTTCCTGGATAACCTCTTTAACCTCTTAAGGACCCATGACATACCAGTACGTCATGAGTCCGCTCCCAATCTATAACGCGGGGTCACGGCATGGCCCCGCGTCATAGCGGGTCGGGCCAGGCCTCTAACAACGGCCGGGACCCGTGGCTAATAGCGCCTGTCCCAACTGCTGAGGTAATGATCTGGGGAGCCATCGTATACAACAGTCGATAACCCCTAGTAGTGATATTAGAAACACTAAGGGCCCATGCACACTATGGAATTTCACACTACTACATGGAGATTGGTTTGACGCTATGACCATGCGGATGCAGAAATGTCCCAATTCCCCCTGATGGCAATGCAGTTCCAGGATGAATTGTGCCAAAAACTTGTTAATTCTTACTGAGGAGTCTGGATTTGGAATTTCCATGGTGCAAATTATACCGTGGGCACAGTGCAGCAGAATTCCATTGAAGACAATGAGGGGCACAGGAATTTTCAGAAATGTGTTTGCGGGCTCATGTGTCCCCTCTCATGGCTCATTTTTACCAGGATAAAGCTCACCCACATATAGCAAGGGTTTACTAGGTGTGTCTCCATTAGATTGCAACACTTCCTTGGTCTGTCTGGTCACCAGATTTATCACCAGTCAAGTATTTATGGTGAGCAAGCTTTAACAACCTGCGAGGGTACAGGATCTACAGATACAGCTGTGGACAGCTAGTGACTATGATCGGGTCATTTTCTCAGATATTATGGTTGCAAAGCTTTACGTTATTAAACAATATGGCTCTATTTACATAATGCTAGAAAACAGCCTTTAACTGGGTAGTTCTACCAACAACACATATCCCCTATCTACAAGATAATGGATAAATGTATTATTGGGGCCCAACTGCTACAACCCCAAATGATCTCAAGAATGGGGGTCCCATATCTCCTGTATGAATAGAGCAGTGGCTATACATGATCTCTTCATTGTCTATGGGACTGTTAGAGGTTAACACTGTACTAGACTGTTCAGCAGTCCCATACACAGTGAATGAAGTAGCACTGTATACTTAACCCCTTAAGGACTCAGGGTGTTTCCGTTTTTGCACTTTCGTTTTTTCCTCCTTACCATATTATGGCTTATTTTTTGTGTCGCCAATTCTACTTTACAGTGACATTAATCATTTTACCCAAAAATGCACGGCGAAACGGAAAAAAAAATCATTGTGCGACAAAATCGAAGAAAAAACGCCAGTTTGTTATTTTTGGGGGCTTCCGTTTCTACGCAGTGCATATTTTGGTAAAAATTACACCTTATCATTATTCTGTAGGTCCATACGGTTAAAATGATACCCTACTTATATAGGTTTGATTTTGTTGCACTTCTGGAAAAAAATCATAATTACATGCAGGAAAATTTATACGTTTAAAAATGTCATCTTCTGACCCCTATAACTTTTTTATTTTTCCACGTAGAGGTATGAGGACTCATTTTTTGCGCCGTGATCTGAAGTTTTTATCGGTATGATTTTTGTTTTGATCGGACTTTTTGATCACTTTTTATTTATTTTTTAATGGTATAAAAAGTGACCAAAAATGCGCTCTTTTGGACTTTGTAATTTTTTTGCGCGTACGCCATTGACCGTGCGGTTTAATTAATGATATATTTTTATAGTTCGGACATTTACGCACGCGGCGATACCACATATGTTTATTTTTTTTACACTGTTTTATTTTTTTTTATGGGAAAAGGGGGGTGATTCAAACTTTTATTAGGGAAGGGGTTAAATGACCTTTAACAACACTTTTTTTTAACTTTTTTTTTGCAGTGTTATAGGTCCCATAGGGACCTATAACACTGCACACACTGATCTCCTATGCTGATCACTGGCGTGTATTAACACGCCTGTGATCAGTGTTATCGGCGCTTGACTGCTCCTGCCTGGATCTCAGGCACGGAGCAGTCATTCACCGATCGGACACCGAGGAGGCAGGTAAGGGCCCTCCCGGTGTCCTGCAAGCTGTTCGGGACGCCGCGATTTCACCGCGGCGGTCCCGAACAGCCCGAATGAGCAGCCGGGTCACTTTCACTTTCACGTTAGAAGCGGCGGTCAGCTTTGACCGCCACTTCTAAAGGGTTAATATCGCACATCGCCGCGATCGGCGATGTGTGGTATTAGCCGCGGGTCCCGGCCGTTGATGAGTACCGGAACCGACGCAATATGATGCGGGATACGTCCTGCGTCGTTAAGGGGTTAAAGGGGTATTCCAGGCAAAACCTTTTTTTATATATATATATATATATATCAACAGATTTGTATATTACTTCTATTAAAAAATCTTAATCCTTCCAATAGTTATTAGCTTCTGAGGTTTTCTGTCTAACTGCTCAATGATGATGTCACGTCCCGGGAGCTGTGCATGATGGGAGAATATCCCCATAGGAACTGCACAGCTCCCGGGACGTGAATCATCAGAGAGCAGTTAGACACAAAACAACAACTCAACTTCAGAAGCTAATAACTATTGGAAGGATTAAGATTTTTTAATAGAAGTAATTTACAAATCTGTTTAACTTTCCGGAGCCAGTTGATATATAAAAAAAAGTTTTGGCCTGGAACACCCCTTTATCACTCCTGCTCCATTCTGATGCAAGAGAAACTCAGGACCCTGGTTTTTGAGATTGCTGGGGATCCAACTACTGAGCATAAGTGTTGTTGTTAGGCCCCAACAGTAGTACGATGATCTCAAAATAATAGTCAGCACTAGATGGTATGTTACACATATGTTGGTTTTCATAATGGTTTTACTCTTTCCTCAGAGCAAAAGAATATATGATCCAGTCCCTGAATCAATTCTAGGATCAAAATATAACCCTAGTCCTGTTAAAATTGGGATTGCAGCATACTGTATATTGCCATGGTATGCCAAATATTCGAGGTGCCAAGAACATCGCTAGTTAATGGGAATTTACTACTGTTCCCACGGTGGCACATGAACGGCCTTAATCTCTGAAGATTGGTTGGTGTTACCTTAAACTTCCAAAAGATTTCAATAGACAAGCTAAAGAGAAGCTAAATGACTCCAAAAGCATAATGGTCAGTCCTGAAAGAGGTAAAGTGAAAAAATAGAAAAAAAACAAGGGTAAGGCTGGAATTCCACTGAGGTTTTTTTTTTTGCAAGAACGTCGAAAAAAACGCCAATTTTCTCGCAATTTTCTATGGTCCCCTGCACTGCTGTATATATACACCTATTCATATTTCTCGCAGAGAGCTGTGATTGGCCAGATGGTTCCAGCCAATCACAGCTCCCTGTGAGAAATAGGAATATGTGTATGTATACGGCAGGGCAGGGGACCATAGGAGAGCGGCCGAATCTATAAATTATACCGGAGGATCACAGCGGGTGTCAGTAGTGATACCCGCTGTGATGTGTTCTTAACTGCAAGTACTACTACTCCCAACATGGATCACACTCTGCACCATGCTGGGAGTTGTAGTACCTGCATTAATAGACCGATTGTAACAGTTGTCAGAAGTTAGGTGGGATTTGTCTATAAATGCAGGAACTACAGCTCCCAGCATGGCGCAGAGTGTGCTCCATGATGGGAGTAGTAATACCTGCAGTTAAGGACACATCACAGCGGATGTCACTCCTGACACCTGCTGCAATCGTCCTATCTATTGCAGAGATGGAGCGGCTGTATACAGTGCTCCCCATCTCTGCTCTGTACTCCGGCCAGTGATGTGAATAGAGCATCACTGATTCATATTTCCCTCAGAGCGCTGATTGTCTGAAACCACCCGGCCAATCACCACTCTGAGTGGGAAATATTCACATCACTGGCCGGAGTACAGAGCAGAGATGCGAGCGCTGTATACAGCCGCTCAGCATCTCTGCTATATTATGGGCGATCGCATTTGGTGCAAGTAGTGACTCCTGGGGCGATATGTCTATTAACCCCTTAACGACGCAGGACGTATATTTACGTCCTGCGCCGGCTCCCGCGATATGAAGCGGGATCGCGCCGCGATCCCGCATCATATCGCGTGGGTCCCTACGCTAATCAACGGCCGGGACCCGCGGCTAATACCACACATCGCCGATCGCGGCGATGTGCGGTATTAACCCTTTAGAAGCGGCGGTCAAAGCTGACCGCCGCTTCTAAAGTGAAACTGAAAGTATCCCGGCTGCTCAGTCGGGCTGTTCGGGACCGCCGCGGTGAAATCGCGGCGTCCCGAACAGCTGATCGGACACCGGGAGGGCCCTTACCTGCCTCCTCGGTGTCCGATCGACGAATGACTGCTCCGTGCCTGAGATCCAGGCAGGAGCAGTCAAGCGCCGATAATGCTGATCACAGGCGTGTTAATACACGCCTGTGATCAGGATGAGAGATCAGTGTGTTCAGTGTTATAGGTCCCTATGGGACCTATAACACTGCAAAAAAAAAGTAAAAAAAAAGTGTTAATAAAGGTCATTTAACCCCTTCCCTAATAAAAGTTTGAATCACCCCCCTTTTCCCATAAAAAAAAAAAACAGTGTAAAAAAAAATAAAAATAAACATATGTGGTATCGCCGCGTGCGTAAATGTCCGAACTATAAAAATATATAATTAATTAAGCCGTACGGTCAATGGCGTACGCGCAAAAAAATTCCAAAGTCCAAAAAAGCGTATTTTGGTTACTTTTTATAACATTAAAAAATGAATAAAAAGTGATCAAAAAGTCAGATTGAAACAAAAATCATACCAATAAAAACTTCAGATCACGGCGCAAAAAATGAGTCCTCATACCGCCCCGTATGTGGAAAAATAAAAAAGTTATAGGGGTCAGAAGATGACATTTTTAAACGTATAAATTTTCCTGCATGTAGTTATGATTTTTTCCAGAAGTGCGACAAAATCAAATCTATATAAGTAGGATATCATTTTAACCGTATGGACCTACAGAATAATGATAAGGTGGAATTTTTACCGAAATATACACTGCGTAGAAACGGAAGCCCCCAAAAGTTACAAAATGGCGTTTTTTTTCCGATTTTGTCGCACAATGATTTTTTTTTCCGTTTCGTCGTGCATTTTTGGGTAAAATGACTAATGTCACTGCAAAGTAGAATTGGCGACGCAAAAAATAAGCCATAATATGGATTTTTAGGTGGAAAATTGAAAGGGTTATGATTTTTAAAAGGTAAGGAGGAAAAAACAAAAGTGCAAAAACGAAAAAACCCTGAGTCCTTAAGGGGTTAATACAGGTACTACTACTCCCATCATGGAACAGTGTGTTCCATGCTGGGAGTAGTAGTGCTACCTAAAAAAAAAAAAAAATGAGGAAAAAAAGTTAAACACACACTTTTTTATTATTTATTACATTTTTGTTAGAAAAAAAATACATTTAGTTAAATACATTTTTTTTACATCCCTACTGCATCCTTTTTTTTTTTTTTTTTTTTTGGTACCCAACTATTTTTGTACAAAAAACGCTAAAGGGGCATGAAAAGGCAAATTCCTCACAAAGGTAAAAAGGCAAGAAGAAAAAAACTGTGGCAGTTTTTCTGGCGTTTTTAAGCCGCAAAAATCTCAGTGGAATTCTAGCCTAACAGAAAAGACCTAAATAACTCTACAATGGCAAATTATTCTGTTCATGTATCCTCTATTAGAGGAACGCTGAACAACAATGGTGTTAACGGAAGGACATCAAGAAGGAAGCCGCTGTTGTCCAAAAAACATTGCAGCCCATCTCAAGATTTCTTGAGATCATCTGATGTACTAGAACAAAGAACTGTTCTATGCACAGATGAGAAAGTGAAACTTTTTAGCACAAATGCACAATGCTATGTTTCAAGACAAAACATCACTGAACACTAACACCAAAACCTCATCTCATTTGTGAATCATGGTGGAGTGGACTTGTGGAGAGTCATGGTGGAGTGGACTTGATTATTTAGGGCTGCTTTGCTGCCTCGGGGTCCGGACAGCTTGATAAAACAATAAAATCTAAGGTGTATTAAAATATGTTATACTGTAGGAAAATATAAGGGCAGTAATCCATAGCCCCAAAATTAAAAGATGTTGAGCAGGGACAGCACCACCTATAGGCAAGGTAGGCAACAGCCTAGAGCTCCCATTGAATTAGGGCGCAGTGGCCGATCAGTCCTGGACTGACAATCTACTGGACTGGGCATCAGTGACCAGTATTAGGATCTTGTGTGCTGCGGCATATACAAAGTCATCCTACAGATCTCCGGGGCAGCTCGCTAGAGTTGGATCCTTATCCTCTTAAGGACCCAGGACGTACGGGGACGTCCCCGTACCCTGGGCTTTAAGGACCCAGGACGTCCCCGTACATCCTGGCGTTTTCCAGTCCCTGCCGCACGCCGGGCAGAGATCGGAACCGGATGCCTGCTGAAATGCTTCAGCAGGCATCCAGGGAAACGCAGAGGGGGGCCATGCGATCTGTGGCGATACCGGGCTGATCGGGTCTCTGGGACCTGACCGCCCGGTAATTTTGCATGATCCCGGCTGTCACAGACAGCCAGGGCCATGCTAAAGAATAGGAGCGAGATGGCAAGCCTGCCACCTCCTCCTATTCCCTGCGATCTGTCGGTTAACTAACCGACCAATCGCATGGGGGGCGGTTACTTCCTCCCGCCCTGCCCGGCCCCTTGAAGTCTGGAGTAGACGGGAGGAAGACCGGAGGACGCGGCGGGGGACGGGGGAGTGCTGGGGCCCAGCCCCTGTACTTACCTCGTCCTTGAAGACCCGGATCCCGGCGATGAAGACGGCGGCGGCGGCGACAGGTGAGTGGATCTTCAGCCGTGGTCGGGCCCTTTACAGCAATGCACGTGGCCGTAAAGCGACATGCATTGCTGTATTGGGACCCTGTATATTACAACTCCCAGCATGCCCAGACAGCCCTTGGCATCCGGGCATGCTGGGAGTTGCAGTTTTGCAACTTCTAGAGGTCCACAGTTTTGGGACCACTGTGCCCTTCCAGATGTTGCAAAACTACACATCCTCAGCATGCCCTTACTGTCCAGGCATGCTGGGAGTTGTAGTTCTGTAACATCTGGCCCTTCAGATGTTGCAGAACTACAACTCCCAGCATGCCTGGACAGTTTTGGCATACTGGGAGTTGTAGTTTTGCAACATCTGGAAGGGCACAGATTAGGAACCACTGTATTAGTGGTCTGCAAACTGTAGTCCTCCAGATGTTGCAAAATTACAACTCCAAGCATGCTGGGAGTTGTAGTTCGGCAACATCTGGCTCTAAAGATGTTGCCGAACTACTACTCCCAGCATGCCTGAGAATGTTTGGGAGTTGTGGTTTTGCAACAGCTGGAGGCACACTGGTTGGGAAACATTGTCTGTTTCTTAACTCAGTGTTTCCCAACCCGTGTGCCTCCAGCTGTTGCAAAACTATAACTACCAGCATGCACTGATAGACTGTGCATGCTGGGAGTTGTAGTTTTGCAACAGCTGGAGGTCCCCCTCCTGTGAATGTACAGGGTACATTCACATGGGCAGGGGGCTTACAGTGAGTATCAGGATGCAAGTTTGCAATGCAGCAAATTTTGCACGGCAGCTCAAACTCGCAGCGGGAAACTCGCTGTAATCCCCCGCCCGTGTGACTGTACCCTAAAAACACTACACTACACTAACACAAAATAAAATAAAAAGTAAAAAACACTACATATACACATAACCCTACACAGCCCCCCTCCGCAAAAAAAAATTAAAAACGTCTGGTACGCCACTCTTTCCAAAATGGAGCCTCCAGCTGTTGAAAAATAACAACTCCCAGTATTGCTGGACAGCCGTTGACTGTCCAAGCCTCCTGGGAGTTTTGCAACAGCTGGAGGCACCCTGTTTGTGAATCACTGGCGTAGAATACCCCTATGTCCATCCCTATGCAAATCTCTAATTCAGGCCTCAAATGCGCATGGTGCTCTCACTTCGGAGCCCTGTCGTATTTCAAGGCAACAGTATAGGGTCACATATGGGGTATCGCCGTACTCGGGAGAAATTGCACTACAAATTTTGGAGGGCTTTTTCTCCTTTCACCCCTTATGAAAAGGTGAAGTTGGGGTCTACACCAGCATGTTAGTGTAAATAGTGTCAAAAATTTTTTTTTTACACTAACATGCTGGTGTTGCCCTATACTTTTCATATTGACAAGAGGTAAAGGGGAAAAAAGCCCCCCAAAATTTGTAATGCAATTTCTCCCGACTACGGAGATACCCCATATGTGGGTGCAAAGTGCTCTGGGGGCGCACAACAAGGCCCAGAAGGGAGAGTGCGCCATGTACATTTGAGGTGATTTGCACCGGGGTGGCTGATTGTTACAGCGGTTTTGACAAATGCAAAAAAAAAAAAAACACATGTGACCCCATTTCGGAAACTTCACCCCTCACGGAATGTAATGAGGGGTGCAGTGAGAATTTACACCCCACTGGTGTCTGACAGATCTTTGGAACAGTGGGCTGTGCAAATAAAAATTTTTGTACAGCCCACTGTTCCAAAGATCTGACAGACACCAGTGTGGGGTAAATGCTCACTTTACACCTTGTTACGTTCCTCAAGGGGTCTAGTTTCCAAAATGGTATGCCATGTGGGGGTTATTTTGTTGTCCTGGCACCATAGGGGCTTCCTAAATGCCACATGCCCCCCCAAGCAAAATTTGCTCTCAAAAAGCCAAATATGACTCCTTCTCTTCTGAGCATTGTAGTTCGCCCGTAGTGCACTTCAGGTCAACTTATGGGGTACCTCCATACTCAGAAGAGATGGGGTTACAAATTTTGTGGGGTATTTTCTGCTGTTAACCCTTGCAAAAATGTGAAATTTTGGGGGAAACACACATTTTAGTGAAATTTTTTTATTTTTTTTTTAAGTATGCAAAAGTCGTGAAACCCCTGTGGGGTATTAAGGCTCACTTTATTTCTTGTTACGTTCCTCAATGGGTTGTTTCCAAAATGGTATGCCATGTGTTTTTTTTTTTGCTGTCCTGGCACCATAGGGACTTCCTAAATACAACATGCCCCCCAAAAACCATTTTAAAAAAATGTACTCTCCAAAATCCCCTTGTCGCTCCTTCGCTTCTGAGCCCTCTACTGCGCACGCCGAACACTTTGCATAGACATATGAGGTATGTCCTTACTCAAGAGAAATTGGGCTACAAATATAAGTATACATTTCCTCCTTTTACCCCTTGTAAAAATAAAAAAATTGGGTCTACAAGAACATGCGAGTGTAAAAAACGGAGATTGTGAATTTTCTCCTTCACTTTGCTGCTATTCCTGTGAAACACCTAAAGGGTTAAAACGCTGAGTGAATGTCATTTTGAATACTTTGGGGGGTGCAGTTTTTATAATGGGGTCATTTGTGGGGTATTTCTAATATGAAGAGCCTTCAAATCCACTTCAAACCTGAACTGGTCCCTGAAAAATTGTGAGTTTGGAAATTTTGTGAAAAATTGGAAAATTGCTGCTAAACTTTGAAGCCCTCTGGTGTCTTCCAAAAGTAAAAACTCGTAAATTTTATGATGTAAACATAAAGTGGACATATTTTATATGTGAGTAAAAAAAAATTTTATTTGGAATATCCATTTTCCTTACAAGCAGAGAGCTTCAAAGTTAGAAAAAGGCAAAATTTTCTAATTTTTCATCAAATTTTGGGATTTTTCACCAAGAAAGGATGCAAGTTACCACAAAATTTTACCACTATGTTAAAGTAGAATATGTCACGAAAAAACAATCTCGGAATCAGAATGATAACTAAAAGCATTCCAGAGTTATTAATTTTTAAAGTGACAGTGGTCAGATGTGCAAAAAATGGCCAGGTCCTAAGGTGTAAAATGGCTGGGTCCTTAAGGGGTTAAACTTTATTTATGTGGCAGCTGCCTAGCCCAGCACAAGCAGTGCAGCAGCGGTGGCTTCCCTTTACTGCACTGCATGACCTCTGTATTGCTATCTTCAGCCAGTAGCAGCCTACATATTGCAGTAAACCCCAATCACAGGAAGGGAAGGTGACCGATTATTGCAGGAAGCCAGATGAGGAGCTGTAGAAGATCAGTGGCCTTTCCTAAGGACTGAAAGTAAAAAAAAAATGTAAACAGCTGGGTTTCTTTACATTAAAGGGGTTATTTTAGTACATACCTGATTTTAGTACATACCTGGCAGACAGTAATGGACAGGAAGGATTTGCGCTTGTCTTGGGCTAAATGGCTATGCTGTGAGATCACCAGAACACTGTGGCTAGCTTTCTGTGAACTTATATTTCCTGTTTTCAGTTTTCTTGTTTGCCTACAAATCCCATGATTCCATTTTCCTCCTTTCCACACATTAGCCACCCCACCCATTGAAACATAAATGAGCTGCAGACCTGTGGTTTTCAATCAGAGTGCCTCCAGCTGTTGCATTACTTGCAGATTGCTCTCTCCACCCATTGAAACAGACAGGCTCCCTGTCATCAGCTGACTAGTGAGTCAGGTCTCGACCGCATTGCAAGCTGGGAAAAATCCGAGACAGCAGTCATTTTGTATGCTGTTAAAAATAAATAGTAGGGTGAAAATAACAGAAGAATTGTGATAAAACCGTCATACACAGGTAAAGACAATATATTATGAACTACACTAACTTTACAGACCCTGTAGCATAGTCAAATAAAAAAATTCCTGGAATACATTTTTAATGTGGGTCAGGCATGTAGTGCAGTTTAAAGATCCTAAGGATCCTTACTCTGCTCCACCTCTCTATAGAAAAGAGACAGAGCAGTATTGAGAGCTGACATTTAGGTGATAACTGGATAACAGTTTTATTAACAGCATAAGGCTGTGTTCACATTAGTTCACATAATTGTACAGCTGTTTTGCATGGTTGCTTTAAAAAATGCAGTTTTCCAGTGATTTTCATATTCACTGTAAAATTGCATAATCTTTACCACGATTTTGGAAAATCATAGTAAAATTGCAACAGTTCCACAAAAAAAATGCACCATGTAAACACGGCCTTACCTTGTAGAATTTGTTTTTATATTCTGCAATGAATCGTCATGAAACAGAAACTGTCATCAGGTAGGCTTATACTAACCTGCTTGTATTGGGTAATAGCCCTATGGTGCCACAATGGTACCTTTGTTATTATATTCTGTTGAGCAGTTTTTATTAATCTTTGTTATTATAAATATGCAAATGAGCATCCTGGAACCCAGCCCCCACCTTTCCAGCACCTTCTGTAACATCATCTTTTTATTAATATCAAAATTCTTACCTGCAGTCATGTAGCACAAGTGAGCAGTTATTTTGCGCTTGTGCAATATGTCCACCAGGGCGGCCCTGAATTGTTACTCGCTTGCTTGTCCTACATCACGTTTGCATATCTATAATCACATCATTTATGAAATTATAATTTATGAAAAACAGTGCAACAGATTAAAATAACAAAGGTCTACTACCCAATACAAGGTTAGTATAGGCCTACAAGATGACAGTTTCTCTTCAAAGGGATGTTTAACTTACTATGCCTCTTCCATAACTCGTGTACTAAGGCTTGTGTCACTCTTTTATGTATGTGCTGTGTTAATATTGTATTTCTATATAGAAAGACTTAACCCCTTAAGGACCCGAAGTTTTTCATTTTCGTTTTTTCCTCCTTACCTTTAAAAAATCATAATTCTTTCAATTTTGCACCTAAAAATCCATATAATGGCTTATTTTTTGCGCCACCAATTCTACTTTGTAATGACGTCAATCATTTTACCCAAAAATCTACGGCGAAATGAAAAAAAATCATTTTGAGACAATATTTTTTTTAAATGCCATTTTGTAAATTTTGGGGGATTCCGTTTCTACGTAGTAAATTTTTTGGTAAAAATGACACCTTATCTTTATTCTGTAGGTCCATATGACTAAGATGATACCCTACTTATATAGGTTTGATTTTGTCGTACTTCTGGAAAAAATCATAACTACATGCAGGAAAATGTATACGTTTAAAATTGTCATCTTCTGACCCCTATAACTTTTTTTTTTTTCCGCATATGGGGCGGTATGAGGGCTCATTTTTTGCGCCGTGATCTGAAGTTTTTAGTGGTACCATTTGCATTGATAGGACTTATTGATCGCTTTTTATTCATTTTTTCATGATATAAAAAGTGACCAAAAATGCACTATTTTGGAATTTGGAATTTTTTTGCACGTACGCCATTGACCGTGCGGTTTAATTAATGATATATTTTTATAATTCGGACATTTCCGCACGCGGCGATACCACATATGTTGATTTTTATGTATACTGTTTGTTTTTTATGGGAAAAGAGGGGTGATTCAAACTTTTATTAGGGAAGGGGTTAAATGATCTTTATTCACTTTTTTTTCACTTATTTTTTTGCAGTGTTATAGCTCCCATAGGGACCTATAACACTGCACACAGTGCAGTGTTATACATTCTAATAAGAAACCACTGATCGATGATTCTGCCGCTTGACTGCTCATGCCTGGATCTCAGGCACTGAGCAGTCATTCGGGGATTGGACAGCATGGAGGCAGGTAAGGACCCTTCGGCTGTCTTTACAGCTGTTCGGGATGCCGCAATTTTGCCGTGACGATCCCGAACAGCTCCCTGAGCTAACCGGCATGGTTTTACTTTCACTTTAGATGCGGCGTTCAACTTTGAACGCCGCGTCTAAAGGGTTAATAGTGTGCAGCACCGCGATCAGTGCTGTGCGCTATTAGCCACGGGTCCCGGCCGTTGTTAGAGGCCTGGCCCGACCCGCTATGACGTGGGGCCACGCCGTGGCCCCGCGTTATAGATCGGGAGCGGACTCATGAAGTACCGGTACGTCATAGGTCCTTAAGAGGTTAAAGTGGTTATCCAGGAAAAAACTTTTTTTTATATATCAACTGGCTCCAGAAAGTTAAACAGATTTGTAAATTAGACAAAGAGAATTTTTGAGGCTCAAGGTCTTTGGATAAGGAACACACTTGTTGGTTAAAATATATGAAATATTTATTAATTAATTAATTACTATCAACTGATAGTCCGGGATCACAGGGCCCTTGTAAATCCACGGAATCAGAAGATTCATAAAAATTATAAAATTCATATGTATATTCATAAAATAAAATTATATATACATCTATAGATGTATAAGACCACTGAAAAGGGTAGCAGCTATTTCAAATCGGCACTATGGATAGTAATTGTATAAATAATGTCCATCAAAGTGCCAGTGCAGTCCTGAAAATATGTAACACAGTCTATCACACTTATGAATGTCCTTTCAAGACAGTAAAGTGGCAGTTGAATAATATTCAGGTGTCTGTGGCTCCAGACTTAGATGTCGCTCTTTATGTTATATAGAGCAATCCTAGGATGCTGTATTCCACAGCGGTAAATTCAAACTATGCGCATAGTGTTTGGGAAAGGTTTAGCTCACCGGTCCTGATGCAATTCTCGGGAGGTAACTTTACCGTTCTTTGCTTGTCCTCAGCGATGTCAGGCAGCCGTCTGTCCCCGCTCTCTGGCCTGAGAGCGCACCGCTGGAGTCTCTGCCGACTCCTATTCACGTGATGTTAGCAGATGGTGGGCGATAGATACAGGGGCTGCTGCGCTTGCAAGGCAGGTAATCCAGGTAGCGTCCTCGTGTAGAGAGCACGCGCTCCCGGTCTCTGACCGCACGCTCAGAAATGTCCGTGTGATAGCCGATAATAGCTCTTGACTGCAAATGATGATAGTGGTCTCATACGTCTCTTAGGGGGGGTCGCCGGACGCGTTTCAGCACCCACTAGGTGCTTTCTTTAGCGGCTTAAATATATAAGTACAGGGGGTCTCAGAGTGTGTCTTATATAGGGTTGAGCTCCACCCTCTGTTCTGATGTCATGCCAGAGTTGTAAACATTATAGTATCTCACATCTTTATGAATGACTAAGTGTTCAGTGAGTCAGATTAAAGGGGAACACTTACTCTATGCGAATTAGACACAACAAATGAACAAAAATACAAAAGTACAGACAAAGATAAATAAATAAAATATGAAAAAGGAGCACTTATTCAGCACTCAAAAATCTATACACATAGAAATGGAAATATATGTGGAAAATGAAGAATAAAATATATAAATGAGTAGTGTGATGCAAAATAGTAAATGGGATATAAAGCAGCTATGGGCACCAGGTTTGCCCCCAGCTATGCCAACCTTTTTATGGCTAACTGGGAGAATTCCATCATCAATCCCCAGCTGGGGGGCGACCTGGTGTCATGGCATAGATATATAGATGACATATTTTTTATCTGGCGCGGAACGAGCACAGACTTAGACCATTTTATCACTGCTCTTAATTTGAACAATTTTAATCTAAGATTCACTCCGAATATCAGTTCTGAGTGTGTAGAGTTTCTTGATTTGTTGATTACCGCTGATTCACAGAAATTGACCTGTAGTACTTATCGTAAGACAGTCGCAAAAAATGGTTACATCTTGCACAGTAGTTGTCATTTACCCCAATGGCTGTTAAACGTCCCTACAAGCCAATACCGGAGATTAAAACGAAACTGCACCTCGAATGAACAATTTGAGACTGAAGCAGCAGACCTGACGGGACAATTTCTTGAAAAAGAATATCCATTACTCAACTTACAAAAATCCTTAGAGAAAGTTAGAAAACTGGACAGATCTACATTTTTTATCCCTAAAACCCCAAACACTGCCCCCACCAATCAGAAAGACAACTGTAAACTGGTCATTCCATTTAACACCCAATATCGCAAGATCGAAAACATAATGAAGAAATACTGGCCACTTCTCCAACAGGATAAGACATTGGGGGAGATTCTCCCATCAAGACCCCCAATTGTCTACACTAGAGCCCCAAATTTGGGTATTAAAATAGCCCCCACTGTGAGACAGGAGAAACCTAACACCAAATCATCAACCATAATGGATCTCAAAGGTTTCTTCAGATGTGGTCAATGCCCTAATTGTAAATCCACAAACTTTGAGAAACGCACAACTCTGGTAAAATCTACATCTAATGATTTCAGTTTTACAATAAATGAATTTTTGAACTGTGGCAGCAAAGGTGTAGTTTATTTAATACAGTGTCCATGCCAAAAAGAATATATAGGCAGGACATCACAGGCTTTGAAAACCAGGATCCTTGAACACCGTTATAATATTAAAAAACAGAACGAAAAACACCCTTTGTCTGCCCATGACAAACATTGCCATCAGGGTAATCCCAATAACCTAAAATATGTGGCACTACTGAAAATAAAACAAGACTGGAGAGGAGGTAATTTTATATCTAAAATGTCGAGGGCAGAATCACGGAAGATTTTTGAATTTGGCTCCTTAGCCCCGAAAGGCCTCAATAAAGATCTGGAGCTGTTCGGTTTTCAAGATTAGGTAGGAGAAGACCCCCAGGGGGTGGGCCCCTCTAACGACCCTTCGACGTTTGGCTTTTGTTTTCCAGCACGCCGATCGGTCCTAGGAAGGTCCCACTCCCCATCTCTCCACATGTTGGACACACATACTTCATACATGTTCCATCTAGTGCACTATTTTATATTATTTATATTTATATCTAATTTTAATCTCTATGAATGCATTTTAATTATTAGTTCAGAATAGTCTGAGGCTCTAAAAATATTAAGCTATCAATTTTTATTGATTTATATCGGTTTGCTATTAGTATGAACAATTTTAATATCTGCAATATCCTCCCATATTTATGCACATATATTTATTTAATTATACATATCATTTTTGATATTTCTGACATTGATGTTTTATATCCCATTTACTATTTTGCATCACACTACTCATTTATATATTTTATTCTTCATTTTCCACATATATTTCCATTTCTATGTGTATAGATTTTTGAGTGCTGAATAAGTGCTCCTTTTTCATATTTTATTTATTTATCTTTGTCTGTACTTTTGTATTTTTGTTCATTTGTTGTGTCTAATTCGCATAGAGTAAGTGTTCCCCTTTAATCTGACTCACTGAACACTTAGTCATTCATAAAGATGTGAGATACTATAATGTTTACAACTCTGGCATGACATCAGAACAGAGGGTGGAGCTCAACCCTATATAAGACACACTCTGAGAACCCCTGTACTTATATATTTAAGCCGCTGAAGAAAGCACCTAGTGGGTGCTGAAATGCGTCCGGCGACCCCCCCTAAGAGACGTATGAGACCACTATCATCATTTGCAGTCCAGAGCTATTATCGGCTATCACACGGACATTTCTGAGCGCGCGGTCAGAGACCGGGAGCGCGCGCTCTCTACACGAGGACGCTACCTGGATTACCTGCCTTGCAAGCGCAGCAGCCCCTGTATCTATCGCCCACCATCTGCTAACATCGCGTGAATAGGAGTCGGCAGAGACTCCAGCGGTGCGCTCTCAGGCCAGAGAGCGGGGACAGATGGCTGCCTGACATCGCTGAGGACAAGCAAGGAACGGTAAAGTTACCTCCCGAGAATTGCATCAGGACCGGTGAGCTAAACCTTTCCCAAACACTATGCGCATAGTTTGAATTTACCGCTGTGGAATACCGCTGTGGAATACAGCATCCTAGGATTGCTCTATATAATATACAGAACGACATCTAAGTCTGGAGCCACAGACACCTGAATATTATTCAACTGCCACTTTGCTGTCTTGAAAGGACATCCATAAGTGTGATATACTGTGTTACATATTTTCAGGACTGCACTGGCACTTTGATGGACATTATTTATACAATTACTATCCAGAGTGCCGATTTGAAATAGCTGCTACCCTTTTCAGTGGTCTTATACATCTATAGATGTATATATAATTTTATTTTATGAATATACATATGAATTTTATGATTTTATAATTTTTATGAATCTTCTGATTCCGTGGATTTACAAGGGCCCTGTGATCCCGGACTAGCAGTTGATAGTAATTAATTCATTAATAAATATTTCATATATTTTAACCAACAAGTGTGTTCCTTATCCAAAGACCTTGAGCCTCAAAAATTCTCTTTGTCTAGTACTCTCTTTTCAGACACCTTGGGTACAGGTGTTAGTTTGAGTTGCCCGGGTCATTCTAGTTAAACTTTCCGCAGGAGCCTCTCCGTCCTTTTTCTAGATTTGTAAATTACTTCTATTAAAAAATCTTATTCCTCTCAGTACTTATGAGCTTCTGAAGTTGAGTTGTTCTTTTCTGTCTAAGTGCTCTCTGATGACACGTGTCTCGGGAACCGCCCAGTTTAGAAGCAAATCCCCAATGCATACCTCTTCTACTCTGTGCAGTTCCCGAGACAAGCAGAGATGTCAGCAGAGACCACTGTTGCTAGACAGAAAACAACAACTCAACTTCAGCAGCTGATAATTATTCAAATGATTAAGATTTTTTAATAGAAGTAATTTACAAATCTGTTTAACTTTCTGGCACCAGTTGATATATATAAAAACATTTTTTTTCCTGGAATACCCCTTAACGATGAGCGCCGTAAATGTACGTCCTGGAGCATTGGTACATTTACGTCCTAAGCATAACGGCGAGTATCGGAGCGATGCCCGGATCATGCGCGGCAGGTCCCGGCTGCTGATCGCAGCCATGGACCCACCCGTAATGGCGGACACCCACGATCCCGCAGATGTCCACCATTAACCCCTCAGATGCTGTGATCAATACAGATCACGGCATCTGCAGCATCGCGGTCATCGCTGCGGCGATCCGATCATCCTGCACGGCAGCCGGAGGTCCCCTCACCTTGCTCCGCTGCCTTCCCGGCGTCTTCTGCTCTGATCTGCCTTCCCGCAGACCAGAGCAGAAGATGACCGATAATGCTGATCAGTGATATGTCCTATACATAGCACTGAACAGGATTAGCAATCGAGTGTTTGCTATAAATAGTCCCCTATGGGGACTATTAAAGTGTAAAAATAAAAGTATAAAAGTATAAAAATAAAGTTAAAAAAATTGAAAAACCCCCTCCCCCAATAAAAACGTAAATTGTCCCATTTTCCCTATTTCACCCCCAAAAAGTGTTAAAAAAATATTTTATATACATATTTGGTATCGCCGCATGCGTAAATATCTGAACTATTAAAATAAAATGTTAATGATACTGTACGGTGAACGACGTGAATGTAAAAATAAAAAAAAGTCCAAATAGATGCTTTTTTTATAACATTTTATTCCCCTAAACATTTTTTTTTAAAATTGATTAAAAGTTCTATACTAGCAAATATGGCATCAATAAAAAGTATAGATCACGGTGCAAAAAATGAGCCCTCATACCACCGCTTACACGGAAAAATGAAAAAGTTATAGGTCTTCAAAATAGGGGGATTTTAAACATACTGTCACGATGCCGGCTGGCAGGTAGTGGATCCTCTGTGCCAGAGAGGGATTGGCGTGGACCGTGCTAGTGGACCGGTTCTAAGCCACTACTGGTTTTCACCAGAGCCCGCCGCAAAGCGGGATGGTCTTGCTGCGGCGGTAGTGACCAGGTCGTATCCACTAGCAACGGCTCACCTCTCTGGCTGCTGAAGATAGGCACGGTACAAGGGAGTAGGCAAAAGCAAGGTCGGACGTAGCAGAAGGTCGGGGCAGGCAGCAAGGATCGTAGTCAGGGGCAACGGCAGAAGGTCTGGAAACACAGGCAAGGAACACACAAGGAACGCTTTCACTGGCACTAAGGCAACAAGATCCGGCGAGGGAGTGAAGGGAAAGTGAGGTGATATAGGGAAGTGCACAGGTGAAAACACTAATTGGAACCACTGCGCCAATCAGCGGCGCAGTGGCCCTTTAAATCGCAGAGACCCGGCGCGCGCGCGCCCTAGGGAGCGGGGCCGCGCGCGCCGGGACAGAACAGACGGAGAGCGAGTCAGGTAGGGGAGCCGGGGTGCGCATCGCGAGCGGGCGCTACCCGCATCGTGAATCGCATCCCGGCTGGCAGCGGAATCGCAGCGCCCCGGGTCAGAGGACGTGACCGGAGCGCTGCCGCGGGGAGAGTGAAGCGAGCGCTCCGGGGAGGAGCGGGGACCCGGAGCGCTCGGCGTAACAGTACCCCCCCCCTTGGGTCTCCCCCTCTTCTTAGAGCCTGAGAACCTGAGGAGCAGACTTTTGTCTAGGATGTTGTCCTCAGGTTCCCAGGATCTCTCTTCAGGACCACAACCCTCCCAGTCCACTAAAAAAAATTTTTTCCCTCTGACCTTTTTGGCAGCTAAAATTTCTTTGACCGAGAAGATGTCCGAGGAGCCGGAAACAGGAGTGGGAGGAACAGATTTGGGAGAAAAACGGTTGAGGATGAGTGGTTTGAGAAGAGAGACGTGAAAGGCATTAGGGATACGAAGAGAGGGAGGAAGAAGAAGTTTATAAGAGACAGGATTAATTTGACACAAAATTTTGAAAGGACCAAGATAGCGTGGTCCCAACTTGTAGCTAGGGACACGGAAGCGGACATATTTAGCGGAGAGCCATACCTTGTCTCCAGGGGAAAAAACGGGGGGGGCTCTTCTTTTCTTATCCGCGAACTTCTTCATGCGTGATGAAGCCTGTAAGAGAGATTTTTGGGTCTCTCTCCATATGATGGAAAGGTCACGAGAAATTTCATCCACAGCGGGCAGACCAGAGGGCAAGGGAGTAGGGAGGGGGGGAAGAGGGTGACGGCCGTACACCACGAAAAATGGGGATTTGGAGGAAGACTCAGAGACCCTGAAGTTATACGAGAATTCGGCCCATGGGAGGAGATCTGCCCAGTCATCCTGGCGGGAGGAAACAAAATGTCGCAAATAATCACCCAAGATCTGGTTAATCCTTTCTACTTGTCCATTGGACTGGGGATGATATGCAGAAGAAAAATTTAATTTAATCTTGAGTTGTTTACAGAGAGCCCTCCAGAATTTAGACACGAATTGGACGCCTCTATCCGAGACAATCTGCGTAGGCAACCCGTGAAGACGAAAAATGTGTACAAAAAATTGTTTAGCCAACTGAGGCGCAGAAGGAAGACCAGGAAGAGGGATGAAATGTGCCATTTTGGAGAATCGATCAACGACCACCCAAATAACAGTGTTGCCACGGGAAGGGGGTAAATCAGTAATAAAATCCATACCAATCAGAGACCAAGGCTGTTCGGGGACAGGCAGAGGATGAAGAAAACCAGCGGGCTTCTGGCGAGGAGTCTTATCCCGGGCACAGATAGTGCAGGCTCGCACAAAGTCCACAACATCCGTCTCCAGAGTCGGCCACCAATAGAAGCGGGAGATGAGTTGCACAGATTTCTTGATACCCGCATGACCTGCGAGGTGGGAGGAGTGACCCCATTTGAGGATTCCGAGGCGTTGGCGAGGAGAAACAAAGGTCTTTCCTGGAGGAGTCTGCCTGATGGAGGCAGGAGAAGTGGAGATCAGGCAGTCAGGTGGAATGATGTGTTGCGGAGAGAGTTCAACTTCAGAGGCATCCGAGGAACGAGAGAGAGCATCGGCCCTAATGTTCTTATCGGCAGGACGAAAGTGAATCTCAAAATTAAATCGGGCAAAGAACAGAGACCACCGGGCCTGGCGAGGATTCAGCCGTTGGGCAGACTGGAGGTAGGAGAGGTTCTTGTGGTCGGTGTAGATAATAACAGGAGAACTTGATCCCTCCAGCAGATGCCTCCATTCCTCAAGTGCTAATTTAATGGCTAGAAGCTCTCGATCCCCGATGGAGTAGTTCCTCTCCGCTGGAGAGAAGGTCCTAGAGAAAAAACCACAAGTGACAGCATGCCCGGAAGAATTTTTTTGTAGAAGAACAGCTCCAGCTCCCACTGAGGAGGCATCAACCTCCAATAGGAAGGGTTTGGAAGGGTCAGGTCTGGAGAGGACGGGAGCCGAAGAAAAGGCAGACTTGAGTCGTTTAAAGGCGTCTTCTGCTTGAGGAGGCCAGGACTTGGGATCAGCATTTTTTTTGGTTAAAGCCACGATAGGAGCCACAATGGTAGAAAAATGTGGAATAAATTGCCTGTAATAATTGGCGAACCCCAAAAAGCGTTGGATAGCACGGAGTCCGGAGGGGCGTGGCCAATCTAAGACGGCAGAGAGTTTGTCTGGATCCATCTGTAGTCCCTGGCCAGAGACCAAATATCCTAGAAAAGGAAGAGATTGGCATTCAAACAGACATTTCTCAATTTTGGCATAGAGTTGGTTGTCACGAAGTCTCTGAAGAACCATACGGACATGCTGGCGGTGTTCTTCTAGATTGGCAGAAAAAATTAGGATATCGTCCAGATGACTGCAAACAAAGAAGTGTATAGTCCAGCTCACTCCCTCAGCCCGTCGCGCCAGGACCGGCGTGGGCAACGCCGACTGGAATTGACAAGAAAAAGCAGAATGTCCAGCGCGAATGAAAAGGAACTGGATGTTTATTCCAATAGCCAAAAAGACACGTAGAACATGACAAGGTGACGCGTTTCGGTCCTAAGGTTGGACCTTAGTCATACACTAGTATACAGTGAGTACAAACCTTATATAGGTGGCCCTTCAAACGCCGACCAGTAATCCGGCCGCACCTGAATAGGGTCCTCCTCCTCTCTCCGTGACGTGGGGGGGATGAGTAAAGCCCGGAGAATGAAAAAGTGAAAAGAAAAAAGCGGAGACAAAAAAGCAAGGAAAATAAAAATAAAAAGAAAGTGAAGCAAGAAAAGAAAGAAGAAAAAGGAGAAAAAGAAGAAAAAGGACCATACATGATCACCCCCACGTGACGGAGAAAGGTTACAATCTTAGATAATACAAAAGATCAATAAAAACAATAACTTTTATTACACGTAAGTGAAATATTTAAAAAAGGATCAATAATACAATACATAGTCTTATTCTAAGACTACTCCCAAAAGGGAGAGAAGAAATGAAAGGAATGTACTATGTTAGGGGTTTCATAAGGAAAGGACAAAGAAAAAGAAATTATTAAGCGATAAGCAGTAAATTACATGGTATTACTATTTATTTATATATGATAAAAAGATGTAATTCACTATACATAAGTAAATACATGATATGATGAGATAGTATATACCAATAACTTTCTCACAAGAGAAAGAATACTGTATCTTATGAAACCCTGACATAGATACTCGTACAGGATCAGCAAGTAGCTAGATAGTTTGGGATGCTGGAACCGGTCAAAGAAAAGTATTGGGGGAGGGGACAGGGGAGAGAGGTCAGAAAGCCCATGGTAAAATGGTCATGAGCATCCTGATTGGGAGGAACAAGGGAAATTTAGATAGGAAAGACAACACCACTTAAATGGAAGGAGCAAAACCTAAATAAACTTAAGTGTGGAGTACCCGTACAGAAAAGAGCATTTCAATAAAGCAAATAGGAGGAACAGAGCTAAATTAATCTCCAGCCAAAGATCACTAGTAATGGAGAATGGTGTCCATCCTTTTATTAAGGCCCCGAGGGACACGACTGTCCAATCTCAAAATCCAATAGACCTCTCGGTCCAGGAGTTTGAGCTTGACATTGCCACCCCTCACAGGTGGGCTAACTCGTTCTAGCCCCTGTAGTATAAGGGATGACGTATTGCCGGCATGCACCTCGGCTATATGTCTCGAGACCATAGAGATATGTCTTGAATTGAAATGGGGTATATCCGAGATGTGTTTTCGGATACGGACTTTCAGTGGAGTGGAAGTGCACCCCACGTATTGTAAATTGCAGTCTCTGCAGGTAAGGACATAAACAACGCTCGGTGTGTTGCAGTTGATATAAGCATTAATTTTATGGGTGTCGCCCGTAGTGGTAGAAACCACCGAATTTGAATTTTGCATAAAACCGCAACACACGCACCTGTTGTGTCCACACCTGTAGGACCCCATATAGCGTAGCCAGGTTGGTTGTGATATCTGCTGTGTGGAAAATAGACTGGGTGAAATACTCTGACCGATAGTCGGGGCCCTTCTGGATATACATTTATATCCTGTAGGGAATACCCCTTGAAAGGCAGGATCACATAAGACAATGGGCATATATTTATGTATGATGTTACAGATCCGTTTATATTCAAGACTATACCTGGTACAGAAGACCACCGGGGAATCAGGGGTCTTCTGGGTACCTCGTGTCTTATTGTAGGAGGGAGAGATCAACAGCGCCCTATTTTTGTTCGAGGCAACATTAATGCCCCTCTCTATGTCCCGAGACGGGTACCCACGGGCTTGAAGACGGGAAGAAATTTCACATATCTCCCGTCTAAAATCTGGGTCGGCCGAGCAGTTTCTGCGGGCTCTCACCATCTCACCCGTGGGCAAGTTACGAGTTACATGTGATGGGTGGCACGAGGACGCATGTAATATAGAATTTACTGCAGTTTTTTTACGAAATGTAGCAGTTCTCACACAGCATCCCTCATTATCACCCATCAAATGCAAGTCAAGAAAATTAACCATGGACACCTCATGATTAAGAGTGAACCTCAAGTTGAGAGAATTCTCATTGATGTACGTGCAGAAATCCGGTATGGCCGCCACATCGGAACTCCAGATGATAAGAATATCATCTATGTAGCGGCCATACCAGATTATGCACGACAAAATATACAACAACACAGGAGTATAACAGATCACGAAAAATTTCATTGACAAAGTCTTGGAAGACGGCAGGGGCGTTGCACAGTCCAAAAGGCATGACCAGATACTCAAAGTGTCCATCTCTGGTGTTAAATGCCGTTTTCCACTCGTCCCCCTCTCTGATGCGGATGAGGTTATAGGCGCCTCTTAAGTCCAATTTAGTGAAGATGTGGGCACCTTGGAGGCGATCAAAGAGTTCAGAGATGAGGGGTAAGGGGTAGCGGTTCTTAACCGTGATTTTATTAAGACCGCGGTAGTCAATGCAAGGACGTAGGGAGCCATCTTTTTTGGACACAAAGAAAAATCCGGCTCCGGCAGGAGAGGAGGATTTACGGATAAAGCCCTTTTTTAGATTCTCCTGGACGTATTCGGACATGGCAAGAGTCTCTGGGGCAGAGAGAGGATAAATTCTGCCCCGGGGTGGAGTAGTGCCCGGGAGGAGGTCGATAGGGCAATCATAAGGCCTGTGAGGAGGTAGAGTCTCAGCTTGTTTTTTGCAGAAAACATCCGCGAAGTCCATATAGGCCTTAGGGAGACCGGTTACTGGAGGAACCACAGAGTTACGGCAAGGGTTACTGGGAACCGGTTTTAGACAGTTCTTGGAACAAGAGGACCCCCAACTCTTGATCTCCCCAGTGGACCAATCCAGGGTAGGGGAATGAAGTTGAAGCCAGGGAAGTCCAAGGAGAATTTCCGAGGTGCAATTGGGGAGGACCAAAAGTTCAATCCTCTCATGATGAGATCCGATGCTCATAAGAAGGGGCTCCGTGCGGAAACGTATGGTACAGTCCAATCTTTCATTATTTACACAATTGATGTAGAGGGGTCTGGCGAGACTGGTCACCGGGATGTTGAACCTGTTGACGAGAGAGGCCAAAATAAAATTTCCTGCAGATCCAGAGTCCAAGAAGGCCACTGTAGAGAAGGAGAAGGCAGAGGCAGACATCCGCACAGGCACAGTAAGACGTGGAGAAGCAGAGTAGACATCAAGGACTGTCTCACCTTTGTGCGGAGTCAGCGTACGTCTTTCCAGGCGGGGAGGACGGATAGGACAATCTCTCAGGAAGTGTTCGGTACTAGCACAGTACAGGCAGAGGTTCTCCATACGGCGTCGTGTCCTCTCTTGAGGTGTCAGGCGAGACCGGTCGACCTGCATAGCCTCCACGGCGGGAGGCACAGGAACAGATTGCAGGGGACCAGAGGAGAGAGGAGCCGAGGAGAAGAAACGCCTCGTGCGAACAGAGTCCATATCTTGGCGGAGTTCCTGACGCCTTTCGGAAAAACGCATGTCAATGCGAGTGGCTAGGTGAATAAGTTCATGTAGATTAGCAGGAATTTCTCGTGCGGCCAGAACATCTTTAATGTTGCTGGATAGGCCTTTTTTGAAGGTCGCGCAGAGGGCCTCATTATTCCAGGACAATTCAGAAGCAAGAGTACGGAATTGTACGGCATACTCGCCAACGGAAGAATTACCCTGGACCAGGTTCAACAGGGCAGTCTCAGCAGAAGAGGCTCGGGCAGGTTCCTCAAAGACACTTCGGATTTCCGAGAAGAAGGAGTGTACAGAGGCAGTGACGGGGTCATTGCGGTCCCAGAGCGGTGTGGCCCATGACAGGGCTTTTCCGGACAGAAGGCTGACTACGAAAGCCACCTTAGACCTTTCAGTGGGAAACAGGTCCGACATCATCTCCAGATGCAGGGAACATTGGGAAAGAAAGCCACGGCAAAACTTAGAGTCCCCATCAAATTTATCCGGCAAGGATAAGCGTATCCCAGGAGCGGCCACTCGCTGCGGAGGAGGTGCAGGAGCTGGCGGAGGAGATGACTGCTGAAGCTGTGGTAGTAACTGTTGTAGCATAATGGTCAGTTGAGACAGCTGTTGGCCTTGTTGCGCTATCTGTTGTGACTGCTGGGCGACCACCGTGGTGAGGTCAGCGACAACTGGCAGAGGAACTTCAGCGGGATCCATGGCCGGATCTACTGTCACGATGCCGGCTGGCAGGTAGTGGATCCTCTGTGCCAGAGAGGGATTGGCGTGGACCGTGCTAGTGGACCGGTTCTAAGCCACTACTGGTTTTCACCAGAGCCCGCCGCAAAGCGGGATGGTCTTGCTGCGGCGGTAGTGACCAGGTCGTATCCACTAGCAACGGCTCACCTCTCTGGCTGCTGAAGATAGGCGCGGTACAAGGGAGTAGGCAAAAGCAAGGTCGGACGTAGCAGAAGGTCGGGGCAGGCAGCAAGGATCGTAGTCAGGGGCAACGGCAGAAGGTCTGGAAACACAGGCAAGGAACACACAAGGAACGCTTTCACTGGCACTAAGGCAACAAGATCCGGCGAGGGAGTGAAGGGAAAGTGAGGTGATATAGGGAAGTGCACAGGTGAAAACACTAATTGGAACCACTGCGCCAATCAGCGGCGCAGTGGCCCTTTAAATCGCAGAGACCCGGCGCGCGCGCGCCCTAGGGAGCGGGGCCGCGCGCGCCGGGACAGAACAGACGGAGACGGGGTGCGCATCGCGAGCGGGCGCTACCCGCATCGCGAATCGCATCCCGGCTGGCAGCGGAATCGCAGCGCCCCGGGTCAGAGGACGTGACCGGAGCGCTGCCGCGGGGAGAGTGAAGCGAGCGCTCCGGGGAGGAGCGGGGACCCGGAGCGCTCGGCGTAACACATACTAATTTGGTTAAAAAGTTTGCGTTTTTTTTTAAGCGCAACAGTAATAGAAAAGTACATTATCATGGATATCATTTTTATTGTATTGACCAAAAGAATAAAGAACACATGTCATTTTTACCGTAAATTGAACGGCGTGAAAACAAAACCTTCCAAAATTAGCAAAATTGCGGTTTTCTTTTTAGTATCACCACACAAATAGTATTTTTTTGGTTGCGCCATACATTTAATGGTAAAGTGAGTGATGGCATTACAACGGACAACTGGTAGCGCAAAAAACAAGCCCTCATACTAGTCTGTGGATGAAAATATAAAAGAGTTATGATTTTTTTAAGGCAAGAAGGAAAAAACAAAAACGTAAAAATATAATTGTCTGCGTCCTTAAGGCCGAAATGGGCTGCGTCCTTGAGGGGTTAAGGCTGTCCAACTGTCCTTACTTTAAAGTGGTAGTCTGGGGAACTGCACTCATCCTCTATGCACAAGATGGGGGATAAATGTCTAATTGTGGGAAGTCTGACCACTGGGGCCTCCCCTGCGATCAAAGGAATGGGGCCTACATACTCACCTATCCTCCAAGCACAGCAGCCCCAACCATTGGAGACGTGACTCCGGATGTCATGGGGTGGAGGCCGATACAAAGGGGCAGGGAACAAGGGGGCAGCAAAATTAGGTTTTGCCTACGGTGGCAAAAATCTTTGTACCAGCCCTGATGTTGAGCGATGCAAAAGGACAATAGCCCACAGTAAATCAATGAATGAATGGTTGACAAAGAACATATGTGTTATAAAATAGACAAACAGAGTCCTTACCTTCACCCCATTGAGATTCTGTCACATGATCTATAGAGGGCTTTACTTGTCATCCCAGAAATATTGACGAACTAAAACACAGTTGCAGGTGGGAAATGTACAGTGGGGATCAAAAGTTTGGGCACCCCAGGTAAAAAAAATGTATTCATGTGCATAAAGAAGCCAAGGAAAGATGGAAAAATCTCCAAAAGGCATCAAATTACAGATTAGACATTCTTATAATATGTCAACAAAAGTTAGATTTTATTTCCATCATTTACACTTTCAAAATAACAGAAAACAAAAAAAATGCAAAAGTTTGGGCACCCTGCAGAGTTAATATCTTGTACTGCCCCCTTTGGCAAGGATCACAGCTTGTAAACGCTTTTTGTAGCCAGCCAAAAGTCTTTCAATTCTTGTTTGAGGTATCTTTGCCCATTCTTCCTTACAAAAGTCTTCCAGTTCTTTGAGATTTCTGGGCTGTCTGCCACGCACTGCTCTTTCAAGGTCTATCCATAGATTTTCAATTATGTTGAGGTCAGGAGATTGTGAAGGCCATGGCAAAACCTTCAGTTTACTCCTCTTGATGTAATCCCCCGTGGATTTCAAGGTGTGTTTAGGATCATTATCCATTTGTAGAAGCCATCCTCTCTTTAACTTCAGCTTTTTCACAGATGGCATCAAGTTAGCATTCAAAATTTGCTGAAATTTTATTGAATCCATTGTTCCTTCTACTCGTGAGATGTTCCCTGTGCCACTGGCTGCAATACAACCCCAAAGCATGATTGATCCACCCCTATGCTTAACAGTTGGATAGAGGTTCTTTTCATTAAATTATGTTCCCCTTCTTCTCCAAATGTACCTTTGCTCATTCCGGCCAAAAAGTTCAATTTTAACCGCATCGATCCACAGAACTTGTTTCCAAAATGCATCAGGCTTTTCTATATGTTAATTTGCAAAGTTCAAACGCTGATTTTTGTGGTGAGGATTGAGAAGAGGTTTTCTTCTGATGACTCTTCCATGCAGACCATATTTGCACAAGTATCTCTTATAGTGGAATAGTGTACCACAACTCCAGTGTCTGCCAGATCTTTCTGGAGAGATTGTGCAGTCAAACGTGGGTTTTGAATTGTTTTTCTCACAATCCTGCGAGCTGTTCTGTCTGATATTTTTCTTGGTCTTCCAGATCTTGCTTTAACTTCCACTGTTCCTGATGACTGCCATTTCTTAATTACATTCCGAACAGAGGATATTGACATCTGAAAATGTTTTGCTATTTTCTTATAGCCTTCTCCAGCTTTGTGAGCGTCAACTATTTTCAGTTTCAGATTTCTAGACAACTGCTTAGAAGAACCCATGGTGCTGATTGTTGGGGCAAGGTCAGATGAGTCTGGGCATTTAAAATCTTTGAGATTGACATGACCTGGTCTTCCCAGATGATGATTGAGAACAATCCATGACACTGGCAGGTCTCAGCTTTGCAAAGGGGGCAGTGCACGCTATAAATTCTGCAGGGTACCCAAACTTTTGCAGACGCCATTTATTTTTGTTTTCTGTTATTTTGAAAGTGTAAATGATGTAAATAAAATATAACTTTTGTTGACATATTATAAGAATGTCTAATCTGTAATTTGATGCCTTTTGCAGATTTTTCCATCTTTCCTTGGCTTCTTTATGCACATGAATACAAATTTTTACCTGGGGTGCCCAAACTTTTGATCCTCACTGTACAAAATTCTCCCTCAATATTGTACAAATTATATTTTGTAGTTACAGGAAATATTTGGTTTTGGTGATTTCTGGTAAATAAGGATGTAAAAGTTATTACCTTATTTATCGGCGTATAACACGCACTTTTAAAACTTAAATTCAAGGCAAAAAGTCTGCCTGCGTGTTATACACCGATAAATCTTTTTGTCACTGATTTAAAGTGGCCACAGCAGCGGCTGCTTGTTAAGGATTAGCAGCCTGGCCGCGGCCCCTTTGTTTTTTTTTACATTTTCCTTCTTTTCCCCTCTGCTTTTTATTGTATTGTTTTTTTTATCTTCGTTACCTAGCCGCGCTCGCCAGGCCAGGTCCGGTGTCGGCTGCGGTCAGTGAAGCCGGATGAGTGATGTCCTCTGCTGGCTCCGCTGCACAAGATCAGGGACATCCCTCATTCAATGCTGCTGCCGCTGTGACTATTCTAAGGTAGCTGCGGTTGGGCTGCCAGCGGCGACCACACTGACCAGCGGCGGATGCAGCGAATGATGAGTGACGTCCCTGATGCTGTGCAGCCGGCAGACTACGTCACTCATCCAGCTTCACTGACCGCAGCCCGCAAGACCCGACACCGGACCTGGCCTGCCGAGCGCGGCTAAGTAAGGAAGATGGAAAAAATTTATATATCAAAAACGGATGAAAAGGGGGCATGATGTGAGGGGAGCATGGTGAGAAGGGGGCATGATGAGAAGGGGCATGATGAGAAGGGGCATGATGGAAAGGGGCAAGATGAGAAAGGGGCATGGTGAGAAGGGGCATGGTGAGAAGGGGGCATGGTGAGAAGGGGGCATGGTGAGAAGGGGGCATGATGAGAAGGGGGCATGGTGAGAAGGGGGCATGGTGAGAATGGGGCATGGTGAGAGGGGGGCATGGTGAGAGGGGGGCATGGTGAGAAGGGGGCATGGTGAGAGGGGGGCATGAAGAGAGGGGGGCATGATGAGAGGGGGGCATGATGAGAGGGGGGCATGATAAGAGAGGGGTGGGGGAATGATAAGACAGTGGGGAATGATGAGAGGGTAAGGGGGGGGTGTAAATGTGGCACACAGGCTGATAAAAGGGGAGGAATTATGTGGCACTGGAAGGGGGGACCAAACTGAAGTTCAGGCAAAATCAAAGTTAGAGGGATGATATGGCATTTAGTCTTTCATTTATCTTATATGTATTTTTTTTTTTTACTCACATTTCCCTATTAAAAAGGGGGTGCGTGTTATATGCCAGTGCATGTTATACGCCGATAAATACGGTACATTCAAGGGTCCCCAACCAGAAATGGGAAGAACAAAAATTCCATTGATGGAAAAAGAAAAAAAACTTATGGGTGAAAAGATATCTATGTTATAATATTTTGATGCGAAGCAAGCTTAAGAACAAAAAAAAACATGTTTTACTGGTACCACTAAAAATGTATCTTGTCTTGCAAAAAAACAAGCTATTATACAGCTATTTCAACGGAATAATAAAAAGCTGTGGCTCTTGGAAGGCAGGGATATAAAAAACATAAAATGCATCATTCACTTCCTCATTACACAGAATAAAGGCGTCTTTATTTATTTTGTGACAAACAAAAGAGTAGTTACACATTCTTATCAAAAGTAATTTTTTAACTTTATTGTATTTCTCTGTACAACAACATACTCTTTGTCCTTTCTCACCCTTTTCCTTAGTTTATTCTCACTTGTCATTGGTAGTGTACACCTAAGTGGTTATTTAAAGTATCATAAGGATGGTTACAACATCCCTAACAACTCCTTGATATTTTCTAACTAAGGCTGGACTGGCCATTGGGCAAACTGGGCATTTGCGGTGGTATGATGGGAGTTGTAGCTTTGCAACGCTGGAGAGTCACATAAATGGGTTATCAACCATAAGGTGATTTTAGTTTGTACCTGCCAGACAATAATGGATATGCTTAGAAAGGATCTGCGCTAATCTTGGGGCTAAATGGCTGTGTTGTGAGATTACCATAAATTTACAACATATCTTTTTGTGAACTGGCTATTTCCTGTTAAAGTTTGTTCCCTTAAACTACAAATCACATCATTCCTTGTTTGTAAGGTCCCTTTGCTCCCTCCCACACATCAGTCACCCTACCCATTAAAACACACCTGTAATCTCTTCAATGCAATAGACCAGTGTTTTCTGAATAGGGTGTCTCCAGCTGTTGCAAAAACAGAATGATCTTCCTCCCAACCAGCGGTTGCTCCACCCATTGAAGCAAAGACAGGCTTCCTCTGATCACCTGACTAGTGATGTAATGTCTCAAGCCGCACTGCAACCTGGGAAAACCTGAGACAACATTTATTTTGTATGCTGTTAAAAAGAAACCTTGGGGCAAAAATCACAGAAGAATTCAGAGACCACCATGAAACACAAGTACAGACACTATATTATGAACAACAAGATATAATAGAGAAGATAGGGTGGTCCGGCACTGACAAGACTTAAGGCCGCAACAGGGAGAATGCTTGCATCTTTGACAATTAAGAGTGGCTTCCCTAGATGTGAATATTACCTCTCCTTGTTTGATCATTCCAGTTCAGGTCTTTTCTCTTGCCAAGTCGTCTTTCAACGCTTCTGCATTTTTGGACTCTGGTTCTGCTGGCAACTTCATTGGTGCCTTTCTGGTTCAGAAACTTTTCCTTCCAGTGACTCGTCTTGCCAAGCCCTTGTACATTTCCTCTGTTAATGGACAAAATCTGATCTGTAAGGTGCTATACCGCACTGAACCTCTCATCCTGCAAGTAGGAGATTTGCATGAGGAAAACATTGAGTTCTATGTGCTGCCACAATGTACTTCGGAGCTTCTTCTTGGTCTTCCTTGGCTTCAACGTCATTCTCCTCAACTAGACTGGAATTCTGGTGAAATCACATGTTGGAGACAGTTTTGCCAAAATCATTGGGGGAGATTTATCAAAGGATTTAGACTGGTTTTTCCTGTCTAAATTTGTCGCACAGAAAGTCGCAGTCTAAATATGTGCGACTTTTCTGCGACTTTTGCTGTGGAGAATTTTTAGAACATGATGCATGCAAGTCTATTTTAGACAGAAATGCATTGGAAAATGCATTGGTGCTGAATTTATCAAGTGCGACTTTTGTGCGACAAGTCACATCTGCCCAAAATACGCTGAAATGTCAGACCATGTAGGAGCAGGTCTAAATGCAGTTTAAGCTGTAGACCCTGAAGTCTGAGCACAGAATTTATCAAGGGCTGTGAGACCTTTGATAAATTAGGAGCACAATAGACAGGAGACTACCACATACGCTGGTCTATAAGCATACCCAGAATAGACTAGATTAGTCAATGTCCCTCATTGCCTTGTGCCGATCCAGTCTAAAACTCTTTCTTCTCCTCCTCCTCCTAGGCCTGCTAACAAAAACTTCAGAGCTGATGCTGTTTCCAGGTCCTTCGATGTTGCAGCTTTTAATTCCATACCCAGGCATAATATTGATCCAGAGCTCCTGTAGCTCCTGTCTATCTTCAACAAGTTCCACCTGGAAAATCTTTTGTGCCTGCTAAACTGAGACATAAAGTCTTGACATTCTTCTTTGCTGCCTGGTCACCCTGGTTAACGGAAGACTCTTCGACAGAAACCTGCGGGCCTCTTACAGTCTTTGCCAACTCGTGAAACCCCTTGGTCTCATAGTGCTAAGAACTTTATTACCAATTTGCAACCCTCCTATACTCTGGAACCTTCTAACTTGCATAGCGGGGCATGACGTCACACAGGGGTGGAGTCGTGACGTCACGATATTCCAGTCCCGTGGTTGCCACCCGGCTGTTTGTGAGCTGGCAGCGCGGCGTGCAGCTCAAACAGGTGAGTGGCGAATACAAGATTGCGGTTGTCCCCAGCGGTGGGACCCCCTCGGTGAGACATCTTATCCCCTATCCTTTGGGCCGGAGTACCCCTTTAAGCTTCAAATGTACATAATGCGCTCTCACTCCTGAGCCCTGTGTGCCCGCAAAGCATTTTACATCCACATATGGGGTATTTTTGTAATCGGTAGAAACTGAGTAAAACATTTTGGGGGTCTTTTTCTCCTTTTACCTCTTGTGAAAAAGTATGGGGCAACACCGTGTTTTTTTTTTTTTACAATAACATGCTGGTGTAGACCCCAACTTTACCTTTTCATAAGGGGTAAAATGAGAAAAAGCCTACCAAAATTTGTTAGCCAATTTCTACCAAGTACGGAAATACCCCATATGTGGCACTAAACTGTTGCCTGGAAATACAACAGGGCTCCGAAGTGAGAGAGTGCCAGGCGCATTTGAGGCCTAAATGAGGGATTTGCATAGGGAAGGATCGGGATGCAAGCGTTACACTTGAATCGGTGGGGAGGGTTAGTCGATCCTGGTTTTCCATTTTCCCCGGGAGGCCCTCTTCTCTGCTCTGCTCCAGCCACGGACTAGTGACATTGCCTTGACGACGACGCACAGGGACGTCCGTGCGCAGCAGCATGACGTCCCTGCGCGTCGTCCTCAAGGCAACATCACTAGTCCGGGGCCGGGCCCGGAGTGGAGAAGAGGGCCTCCCGGTGAAAATGGACAGCCAGGATCGACTAACCCTCCCCACCAGACGGTCCCTGCAGCATATATGGCCCAGACCAACTCACCCTTCTTTCCCACCGAGGGGAGGTGAGTGGAAAACTAAAGGGGGGGGGGGGGTCTGGATGATGATGAAGGCTGCAGTGGTCTTCAACCTGCGGACCTCCAGATGTTTCAAAACTACTACTCCCAGCATGCCCAGACAGCCGATGGCTGTCCGGGCATGCTGGGAGTTGTAGTTTTGCAACATCTGGAGGTCCGCAGGTTGAAGACTACTGAGAAGGGATTGACAGGTGGAGAGTTCACTCGAGTATAAGCCGAGGGGGTGTTTTCAGCACGAAATATCGTGCTGAAAAATTCGGCTTATACTCGAGTATATACAGTATTTAAAAATAGAAAAGACAGTGCAGCTCACAACTTCCCAGCTGAGGTATAGTGATTTACACATACACCAGGTGTGTAAATATACGAAAGAAAAGAAAAATATAATCACCACCTCAAGGCTAGTCTCAGGCAACCTGATCCATGATGAGCAAAAGGAATTTGGATAAAATACGTGCTTCAATTTTTTGATGAAAGAATTTACAAAATGTATTCAATACCATAGACAGATAAAATATCTAGACAAATAAAATGAAATAATGCATCCACGTATATAAAAAACCATGCAATAAATGTAATGGTATATGCAAATTACTGCCAAACCTATTACCACATGGCCCTTGTGGAATGGTATAATGTCCCGCACTGAAAATATATAGTAGATACTAGTTTGTTTGATAGTCCGGCATCTGATGGATCGGCATAATGGAATAACAGTTCGTAATATTACACTCCAAATAGATAAATATAATTACCGGCTGATGGTGTTACCTGCAGCACATTTATATCCTCTGGTCCACATTCAGGACAATGGTATTCTGGTGTTGGGACGCTGGCATGAGTCTCCGCGGCTGGTCTGCCTGCCACAGACCCATGGTTTACCGCTATAGTTTGTAGTTACAAGATGACACCTTGGCAATGTCCTGGCATGGACCTCGTGTGGTTTGGTGGCATCTGACGTCTGAGACACGTGATTGATGATTGAAGTAAGCCACCGGGATGACCTGCCGAATGAGCCGGAGGTATTGGGCTGCAGACTGGCTACAGATGTTGCAAAAGGTAATTGCCAGATAATCCATTCAATGTAAATGAAAGAGTTCAGTGCAGACTAGTACACTAATGGCAGTGCGTTTCTGGCTGCGTTAAATAAATTCGGCTCATTGGGCAGGTCATCCCGGCGGCTTACTTGAATCAACCATCACCTGTCTCAGACGTCAGACGCCACCGAACCACACGAGGCCCATGCCAGGACATTGCCAATGTGTCATCTTGTAACTACAAACAATAGCTGTAAACCACGGGTCTGTGGCAGGCAGACCAGTCGTGGAGACGCATGCCAGTGTGGTACCTTGGTGGGGGTATAGGGTAGTTGGGGTGTTGCTTTTCCTGAATCATAAAGGGCGCTGTTAACCCTTGTCACTCGTGATGCCAGGGTGAGGGTTAAATGCTGTAATAGTGCTGGGCCTATCGCCACCCTTCCCAAGAACAATAGGTGAATGCGTAATAAATGGATTGTCCACAACCACTGTCAACTGAAACTTGCAGGAACTTTTACTGAAGATTTTCTGAAGCAGACAATAGCAATAACAGTCCATGAACAAAGTCTATTTGTATTTAAGCAGCGATTGACAGTTTGTTGAGATCAGGTAAGCTCAGTCTAGCTTTAGGAAGATTCTGTTGCACAGATTCGCTTGATTTAGGGGTGCATTTAGGTCCAGTGATCTTGCGGAGAGTAGCGGGGAATTATATATCTATAACCGCTGTGATGTAGGCTGAGGCTGCAAGGCTTGGGCCTAGTAAACGTACTTGAAAGTTGCGGAGGTCCTACCTCATTCAGTGACAGCAACCCAAGAGCAATGATGCTGCTTGCTTGGCAGCGCAGGAACAAGAGAGCAATTAATGGCTGCAGCTCCCTTATATGGGCAGGGGCGGGCCGTTTTGGATTGGTCCAAAACAACTGTCACTCACCGTTACACAGCATTATGGGATAACACGTGACTCAAGAACCACCTAAGGTCCTTCAACATACCATAGAGTTCTGAACCATGTCACATGACCCGCAGGTCCTGCAACGCTAAAACAAGTGAGTAACGCCATATACATAGATAATATTTATAAATATCAAGTTACTAAGGGGTGACTAGGGACTCTGACTTTGGGGAATAATAACTAAGGCACAGTATGAAATTTGGTGCCGCCACACCACAAACCCCCTTACTTAAAGCAAGTCGACCCTGACGCCTGTCCCCTAAGGTAGAGGGACTAGGACAAGGACAGAATTATAAACATTCTATATACATTCTAGCGAAATTCTCTTGTAGTCTGACTAGTATCCTTGCTAGATAATTATGAAGCTATCTAGACATTATGAAGCTATCATTAGTTTCTAGCTCCTTAGACATTTTTATAGCTCTCTATACATTTGTGAGGCTAACTAGATATTAGTACAGCTCTCTATACCTTTAGTTTCAAGTTGACTAAACATTTTTGAAATCTCACCACATTTTCTTTTGTTTTGCCACGATGAGTCACCGGTTAGTACACAGAAGGGTATATTGGCTTGCCTGAGGCTATCGACCAATAAGGTTAGCAACTAGGGTTTATCGGCTACACGCTACCTAGCCCTAGAACACAACAGTATAACCTTACCTAGGTTACCTTTATAAATACGTGTTTAATTTTAAGTTCGCAAGAGCACCTACTGGCCAGGTAGAGCATCTCACACACGTAATAAAGAGAAGAGAGAAAATTAGTGTACCTAGCAGTGGCAGGATTTGAATATTAATAGGCTACAATTCCTAAAGTTTCTTGAGTGTGAGACATATTTTTATTTTGTGTATGTACTGAAGAAGACTGAGGTAGTACATTTAAGTGAGCTATTTAAGGTACTATGTGTGCAAGTACTGCTTAATAGTTAGTCTTGATATCTTAAGGGTAGTTTATTTTGTGACAGGTGCTAGCGATTGGCGACTGTAATGCTATCAGTCCGTGTGTCTTGCAACAGCTGGAGGCACCCTGGTTGGGAGGGAACCGCTGGTTAAAAGGGGTACTCCAGAATCAAACTTAAGTTCCTTCAAGCAACTAACTACTATAGTATTCAAAGGGCTGAAAGATATCAGTCCGTGTGTCTTGCAACAGCTGGAGGCACCCTGGTTGGGAGGGAACCGCTGGTTGAAAGGGGTACTACAGTATAAAACTTAAGTTCCTTCAAGCAACTAACTACTACAGTATTCAAAGGGCTGAAATATATCAGTCCGTGTGTTTTGCAACAGCTGGAGGCACCCTGGTTGGGGACCACTGCATAAAAGGGGAACTCCGCTGGCAAGCTTTTTTTCTTTAAAGCAACTAACTACTACAGTATTCAAAGGGCTGAAATATATCAGTCCGTTTGTTTTGCAACAGCTGGAGGCACCCTGGTTGGGGACCACTGCTTAAAAGGGGAACTCCGCTGTTTTTTGGCTGTTAAATAAAATCAGTCGTCACCGTCAGTTAACGTCACAGTTGTCATTTTTTTGCCTGCAGGGCAAATTGTGTCACCCTAGTGCAAATCACATTAGGTGTGACAGTTGTGCAAATAAAAAAAAAATACCTTTTTTGGCTGTTAAATAAAATCAGTCGTCACTGTCAGTTCACGTCACAGTTGCCAGTTTTTTTGCCTGCAGGGTAAATTGTGTCACCCTAGTGCAAATCACATTAGGTGTGACAGTTGTGCAAATAAAAAAAATAAAAAACTTTTTCGGCTGTTAAATAAAATCAGTCGTCACTGTCAGTTCACATCACAGTTGCCAGTTTTTTTGCCTGCAGGGCCAATTGTGTCACCCTAGTGCAAATCACATTAGGTGTGATAGTTGTGCAAATTAAAAAAAAATACCTTTTTTGGCTGTTAAATAAAATCAGTCATCACTGTCAAATCACGTCACAGTTGCCATTTTTTTTTTGCCTGCAGGGCAAATTGTGTCTCCCTAGTGCAAATCACATTTGGTGTGACACTTGTGCAAATTTAACCAAAAAAATTACAGGCAGAGGAAGGCCACCCCGCAGGGGCCGTCGTGGTGCTGGGATTCCCTTTGGCCCTAGAATGGCCAGTGTTCAGAGGCCACGTACCCTGAACCCCCAAAGTTCCGCTTCCGCTCGGAACCTTGACGCACCATCCTTCTCCTCCTCTAGCTTAGCTTCGGGCACCTCTCATGCTATCACTTGCCCGCCTGCCGCCACCACCAACACTAGCACCGCAGCAGCTTTACTTGATCCGTCAGAGAGAGGAGTTATTTACACATCAGTTTGAAGACATGAGTGATGCGCAACCATTATTGCCACAGGATGTAGTTAACAGGGATATGTCTCAGTCAGGCAGCATTACACACATGGACGTACGGTGTGATGATGATGTTGTACCCGCTGCTGCTTCCTTTCTTGAGGTGTTAGATAGCGGTGAAGGTGTTGATGATGACGATGTGTCCGTGGATGCCACGTGGGTGCCCGCTAGAAGAGAAGAAGAGGGGGAAAGTTCAGATGGGGAGACAGAGAGGAGGAGGAGACGAGTTGGAAGCAGGGGGGGAGGTCGTCGCAAGGAGCTAGTGGCACAGTCAGACAGCATGCATCGGCACCCGGGATCAGCCAGAAGGGACGCCAATCAACACATGCTGTTGCCACCACCAGAATGCAGTCATCGCAGAGCATTTTTTTTGTGTGTCTGCCTCTGACAACAGCGAGGCCATTTGCAACCTGTGCCAGAAGAAACTGAGTCATGGGAAGTCCAACACCCACCTAGGCACAACTGCTTTGCGAAGGCAAACGCCTATGGGATCAACACGTCAGTACAAGCAGCACACAAAGTCAAAGCCGCCATCCTCCTCCTGGTCCAGCATCTTCAACCAGGTCAACCACTGCTGCCCTCCTTGCCCCCTCTCAACCATCCGCCTCTCCATCTCTCGCCTTGGGCAGTTCCTGCTCATCTGCCCACAGTCAGGTGTCTGTCAAGGAGATGTTTGAGCGCAAGAAGACAGTGTTTCAAAGTCACCCCCTAGCCCGGCGTCTGACAGCTGACTTGTCGGAACTGCTAGCCTGGTCTGCAAAGCATGGTCAGGGCAGGTATATCACCTACACTGCGCATTGGGTAAACCTGGTGACGGCTGCCAAGCATGGAATGCGTGGCTCTGCAGAGGAGTTGATGACACTGCCACGACTTGCAGGCAGGCCTGCTGCCACCTCCTCTACTCCTCCCACTCCATCCTCTCCCATAACCTCCTCGGCCGAGTCCTCTTCCACTGCTGCGTCTTGCTCCACATCACCGTCACCCCCCCCCCCCAGCTCCTCAGGTGCTATTCCACATCCCGGATATGGCAGTGTCACGCCATCTTGGGGTTGACTTGCCTCAAAGCGGAGAGTCACACCGCACCAGCACTCCTGTCGGCCCTGAACGTACAGGTGGACCAGTGGCTGACTCCGCACCAACTGGAGATCGGCAAGGTGATTTGTGACAATGGAACAAATTTGTTGGCAGCATTGAGGTTGGGTAAGTTGACACATGTGCCATGCATGGCACATGTGTGTAATCTGATTGTACAACGCTTTGTGCTCAAGTACCCAGGCTTACAGGATGTCCTGAAGCAGTCCAGGAAGGTGTGTGGCCATTTCAGGCATTCCTACACGGCCATGGTGCACTTGTCAGATATCCAGCGGTGAAACAACATGCCAGTGAGGCGCTTGATTTGCGACAGCCCGACACGTTGGAATTCAATACTCCTAATGTTCGACCGCCTGCTCCAACAAGAAAAAGCAGTCAACTAACATTTGTATGACCGGGGTGCTAGGACATCATTTGCGAAGCTGGGAATTTTTTTGCCATGTTACTGGAGGCTCATGCGCAATGCCTGTAGGCTCATGTGTCCTTTTGAGGAGATGACAAACCTAGTCAGTCACACCGAAGGCACCATCAGCGACATCATACCGTTTGTTTTCTTCCTGGAGCGTGCCCTGCGAAGAGTGCTGGATCAGGCAGTAGATGAGTGTGAAGAGGAAGAGTTGTGGACACCATCACCACCAGAAACAGCCTTATCAGCATCGCTTGCTGGACCTGTGGCAACGCTGGAAGAGGATTGTGAGGAAGAGGAGTCAGAGGAGGAATGTGGCTTTGAAGAGGAGGAGGAGGAAGACCAACCACAGCAGGCATCCCAGGCTGGGGGGAAGAAGATGATACCTTCCCTGACATCACTGAGGACGAGGAACGGGACATGAGTAGCTCGGCATCCGTCCTTGTGCAAATGGGGTCTTTCATGCTGTCGTGCCTGTTGAGGGACCCTCGTATAAAAAGGATGAAGGAGAACGACCTGTACTGGGTGTCCACGCTACTAGACCCCCGGTATAAACATAAAGTGCCTGACATGTTACCGCATTACAGCAAGGCGGAAAGGATTCAGCAGGTCCAAAATAAATTAAGAAGTATGCTGTACACAGCCTATAAGGGTCATGTCACAGCACAACAGGGATCTAACAGGGGAAGAGGTGAAAGTAATCCTCCTCCTCCTCCCACGAACACGCCGGCAAGGACAGGATGCTGTACAGACAAGCTGTTGATGGAGGACATGCAGAGCTTTTTAAGTCCTACGCATCGCCACAGCCCTTCGGGGTCCACCATCAGAGAACGACTTGACCGACAGGTAGCAGACTACCTGGCCTTAACCGCAGATATCGACACTCTGAGGAGTGATGAACCCCTTGACTACTGGGTGTGCCGGCTTGGCCTGTGGCCGGAGCTATCCCAATTTGCGCTCGAACTTCTGGCCTGTCCCGCTTCAAGTGTCCTGTCAGAAAGGACCTTCAGTGCAGCAGGAGGTATTATCACTGAGAAGAGGAGTCGCCTTGGTCAAAAAAGTCTGGATTACCTCACCTTTCTTAAGATGAATGAGGGATGGATCCCGAAGGGACTGACACTGGGCGATACATTTGAATGAACAAGGCCTGATCAGATGAGCTGCTTTGGGCTAAAAATGGTCCACACGCTGCTGTATTTGAACTCTGAATGACGGATGACTTGCATGACTTATCTGCCACAACTAGGGTTCAAGCCGCAATGTTTTAGGGCACTTTCTGCCTGGCGAAACAAACAGAAATTTTTATGGCCGCTGCTACAGCTGCGGCTGCGACAATACCCAATTTTTCATCCATGTGTACATGCCTAATTTTTCTGGCCTCTGCTGCTGCACTTGTTATGGTGCTGCAATTTTTATGGCTACTGCTACAGCTGCGACAATACCAAATCTTCCAGCCAGGTGTACATGCCTAATTTTTCTGGCCTCTGCTGCTACACTTGTTATGGTGCTGCAATTTTTATGGCCGCTGCTACAGCTGCGACAATACCAAATTTTCCAGCCAGGTGTACATGCCTAATTTTTCTGGCCTCTGCTGCTGCACTTTTTCTGGTACTGCAATTTTTATGGCTGCTGCTACAGATGCGGTTGCGACAATACCACATTTTTCATCCATGTGTACATGCCTAATTTTTCTGGCCTCTGCTGCTGCACTTGTTATGGTGCTGCAATTTTTATGGCCGCTGCTACAGAAGCGGCTGCAACAATACCAAATTGCAACAATACCAAAGTCTCATGAATATAGGGATATATACATAAACGGACGTGTAAGGATCTGCAGTCCACCTACACTTAGGAGTCTATGTTTCACGGCTGCCACAAGTCAGCCGGGCACAAAACTTACGAATCTCCTACTGGCTAGAAGTCTCTTGACCTGATGGTCAGGCACAAAGCTTAATGGTTACGTTGCAGAACTTGGAACAGTCTTTGCATAGTAATTCTAAGCACATATATCTTGAACTTTGTTACTGGAAAACAAAAGTGGTTAGCAAAGAAAAGCAACATTCTTTACTTTACAGTCCTTCAGAAAACATTATTCCGTACTCTTCTTGTGCCTCTTGTAGACCCCCTAGCCCTTCCAACATCAGGGGCTGGCTGGGAGTTAATGTAACTCTCCCACACCACATTGGTGAGAGTAGAATGGGTAACAGTGGGATTCAAAGTGACCAGGGGTTTACTGGTCGGGATCAAGGTTGGTGCATAAGGTTTTAGCCCTATCTCCATGCCAGGAGTGGGCCAGAGTGCTGTCGTTGATACCCTTGCAGGAGGCAAAATCTCATTGCTCCGAGAGGGCCTAGGTACATACGTTGGTACCTTGGAAACAGACAAACTCTCATTGCTCCGAGAGGGTCTAGGTACGGTCTTTGTTGCCCGCAATTTGGGCTTACTTTCTTGGTCCTGAGCAGGTCTTGGCACTTTGCTGCACGAAACAGATGACTGATGCTGTAGAGGCTCCTCCTCCTTGAGTACGTTGGTGGAGGCATCAGGAGCAGACCATTTCGGCCTCAGGTTAAAGGGATCCGATTCCCAATCTTTAGACGGAAAATGTTTGAAGGGAACCTGTGTTGGGGCTGTTGGTCTTGAGACTGCAGCAGCCCATTCTCCACGCAGGCCCTGGACGGGGGTGTACTCCACTATCTCACCCATCTCCAGAGAGTAGAACTTTTTATGTAGATATGGCCTCTGTACTGCTCGCCGATTTACGAGGATGGTTTGCCCTGTATGGCAATCTAGGAGTGTCCCATAACCTCTGACTTTGTCGAACTTGGCCACAGTTGCTCTTCGTCGTTCTAAAGGCTCCTCCCCTTCTCGGGGATGATCCCACTTGCGGATGTAGAGTGCTTTCATTTCTTTAGTATTCTCCTGAAAATGAATTCTTTCCTCAGGAGGCAAATGCACATGCTTAGGGGCATACAGTTCTCTGTGTCGGGCCTTTAATTTGTCCATCAACTCAGCCAGCTCGGCTTCCTGACGGGCCCTTTCTCTTTGTGCTGTTGGAATTGGTGGGAGTGGCTTCCCAGGCATAGGTTGTAGAACTGCGTGCATATACTCGATGAGTCCCGGCTCGTCACCAAAAATCCACTGGGGCAAATCTGGTGAGCGCGGTCGTGCACTCGGCAAGCTGGACAGGGGTATTTCAGGCTCAGGGCAGGAGGAGGAAGAAAAGGCCGCCTCTGGCAGGGTACTCACTGCAGACTTCTCCGATGGGATCTCGGCCCACGAGCCCCAAATCCTGTGGTGAGGGGACGATCTCGACGGCGATGCTACTCCAGGTGTCCCAGCGCAGTCTCCTGGAGGTGCATCCGGCCAGTCATCATCATCATCGGGCAGTGGGGGAAGATTGCAGGCACCCTCTTCGTCCAATGACAACCGCTGCAGACGGTCGACAATATCATGGAATAGTTGGGCTGCGACCGCCACAACTTTCCGTTGCTCTGGCGCCATTTTGCTGTTCTCACCATGTGGAACGCTGCTCTCCTCCATGTCTGTACTCTTCGCCTCCTTGTGCAGACTGAAGAGGTCGCTGTGCAGGGTGTCCTTTATACAGGGCTTCCCCAAAATGGCAGCCGGCAGGAAGGATGTCATCGGTGCAGCCCCGACTTCCTGTCCTCCCAGAAACTACTCCTCTGTTTCCAAGTTTCCTTTCGGCTGCGACACAGCAACTTGATAGCCACGCCCAGGGGCGGGGCGTGGCGCAGCGCAGGGCTTTTTCGCACGCTTCTCCAGCAGCAGGTTAACTCTTTCTGTGCTGACCGGACCAGAGGATCGTAGCATGTATTCATTTCGCAGTTTACACATTCTTGCAGTAAATAAATCTTCGCCTCCCCCCTTACTTTTCGCGTGGCCACCTTGTAATGCACACCACACACACCGCTCTTGTACACAGAAATGCGGTTTGCGACACATGAATAAAGTCTGTTATATTGGGGGAAAGTACAATTTCACTAGTGGCAACAGCAGCAGGCAGGGTGTTGCTTTTGATGAATCATAAAGGGCGCTGTTAACCCTTGTCACTCGTGACGCCAGGGTGTGGGTTAAATACTGTAATGGTGCTGGGCCTATCGCCACCCTTCCCAAGAACGAAAGGTGAATGCGTAATAAATGGATTGTCCACAACCACTGTCAACTGAAACTTGCAGGAACTTTTACTGAAGATTTTCTGAAGCAGACAATAGCAATAACAGTCCATGAACAAAGTCTATTTGTATTTAAGCAGCGATTGACAGTTGGTTGAGATCAGGTAAGCTCAATCTAGCTTTAGGGAGATTCCGTTGCACAGATCCGCTGGATTTAGGGGTGCATTTAGGTCCAGTGATCTTGCAGAGAGTAGTGGGGAATTATATATCTATAACCGCTGTGATGTAGGCCGAGGCCACAAGGCTTTGGCCTAGTAAACGTATTTGAAAGTTGCGGAGGTCCTACCTCATTCAGTGACAGCAACCCAAGAGCAATGATGCTGCTTGCTTGGCAGCGCAGGAACAAGAGAGCGATTAATGGCTGCAGCTCCCTTATATGGGCAGGGGCGGGCCATTTTGGATTGGTCCAAAACAACTGTCACTCACCGTTACACGGCATTATGGGATAACACATGACTCAAGAACCACCTAAGATCCTTCAACAAACCATAGAGTTCTGAACCATGTCACATGACCCGCAGGTCCTGCAACGCTAAAACAAGTGAGTAACACCATATACATATTTACATAGATAATATTTATAAATATAAAGTTACTAAGGGGGGACAGGGGCTAATTAGGGAGCCGAAACCCCAATAGTCCTAGGGACTCTGACTTTGGAGACTAATAACTAAGGCAAAGTATGAAATACGGTGTCGGGGCACCACACCAGCGTCCCGACACCAGAATACCATTGTCCTGAATGCGGACCCGAGGATATAAATGTGCTGCAGGTAACACCATCAGCCGGTAATTATATTTATCTATTTGGACTGGGAGACACTAAGTTATATTGTGAACTGTTATTCCATTATTCCGATCCATCAGATGCCGGACTATCAAACAAACTAGTATCTACTATATATTTTCAGTGTGGGACATTATACCATTCCACAAGGGCCATGTGGTAATAGGTTTGGCAGTAATTTGCATATACCATTACATTTATTGCATGTTTTTTTTTATATATGTGGATGCATTATTTCATTTTATTTGTCTAGATATTTTATCTGTCTATGTTATTGAATACATTTTATAAATTATTTCATCAAAAAAATTGAATCACGTATTTTATCCAAATTCCTTTTGCTCATCATATATACGGTATTTAGTTTAGAAAAAAGGCTTAGGGGCGACCTAATAACTATTTATAAATATATCAGGGGCAGTACAGAGATCTCTCCCAAGATCTATTTATACCCAGGACTGTATCTATAACAAGGGGGCATCCTCTACATTTAGAGGAAAGAAGGTTTCTACAGCAGCACAGACGGGGGTTCTTTACTGTAAGAGCAGTGAGACTATGGAACTCTCTGCTGGAAGGAATTTTTACCTCTAGTAAGAGTTTTTTCTTTTTGCCTTCCTCTGGATCAACTCGGTAGGGACTCATTAGGGTTATAGGTTGAACTTGATGGACTTGATGGTCTTTTTTCAACCTTATGAACTATGTTACTGTGTCAAATTATAACTTGTCCTTCAGTAAGGGAACTCGTAGAGGAGCCACAATAACAATGAACTTCAAGAAGACAAAGTTTGGTCAGCTCAAAAATCCCTTATCATAATAAATTGGGTAAATGTCCTCAAAGACAAGAGTACAGATACTAAATGGGAGACTTAGAAATATCTTAAATTCTCACTTTGAGATGTACATATCTTATGTGGGAAAAAAGTCAGGAACAGGAGAAAACCGATGTGGATGAATACAAAATGTGAAGGGGGAGTATAAATGACACAAAAGCATTTAAGCTACTAAAACAGGAAGGTGGAGACAAAAAGACATTGCCAAAGTGAGACTTCACTTATATATATATATATATATATATATATATATATATATAGATAGTCTAGAGAGTATATATAGATAATCTAGAGAGAGTTCAGAGAAGAGCTCCTAAACTAGTGCATGGATTGCAGGATAAAACTTACCAGGAAAGATTAAAGGACCTTAACATGCATAGCTTGGAAGAAAGAAAAGACAGAGGGGATATGATAGAGACTTTTAAAAACATAAAGGGAATCAACACGGTAAAGGAGGAGAGCATATGTAAAAAAAGACACAACAAAAATAGAGAAACACAGCCGCACATCCACCATTTGCATTTTGATATACTTGCTTCTCAGCATAATTTAAAAAATTAATAGGTTGTTAGTATATATTTTGATCAAAAAGTACAAGCCCACTCGCCACGTCAAGGCCACCTAGTCAGAGTGGGTCCCTAACCTGACACTGGCGTAGCGCTGGGTGGTGACCACTGCCTCCGAGACACCAAGCCCACCGGGGAAGTGACCCAGTGGCCAGGCAGCCCACTGCTACCCAACCAAGCCCCTGGCTCTGGGCCACACCACCCCACAGACAAAGCATCACAGAAACAATGGCCGCCACACAGCACCACACCAGTGGGAAAACTACCATGTGCTCCCTGCCAGAGGGGTGGGAGAATGTTAGGAGGAAACTCTTATGCAGTCTCCTGCTAATTAAAAACGCCTGGGCCGAATGGGTGGAGTGGAGTGCTGACCAGTGGGTCGTTCCCCATGTGGGCACTGGTGTTGTGGCGGTGATAGTCGCCGCTTAGTTCTACACAATTTTTATGCTAGGGACAGTAGGGACCCGCTACTTACAGGTGGCCGTGACGGGGCTAGCAGGCTTGCACTTCATGATCATAAAGTACACTAAAGACCTGTTAGTTTAATAAATGTTTCTAAGAAGCATTAGATCATTGTGCATTTTGTGGATGTGCAACCATGTGTGTTTTCTCTATTTGAATTCACATTGTGTTTTCTATCCCTCTTTTTTTTTTTTTTTTTTTACTTGGTCTGCACTCTGCCCCTTCCCCTCAGCCCAGGCATTTATAAATTAGCAGGAAGCTGCATAGGGCCCATTTCTTTCTGGCAGCCTCCCAGTCTCTGCATTGGAGCACATGGTGAGTGAGCTTTTACACCTTGTTAACACTGGTGTGGTGCTGTGTGACGTCCGTTGCTGCAGTTGCGCCGTGTCTGTGGGGAGGCGCGGCCCTGGGACTGGTTTGAGTGGCATTGGGGCTGCTCTGCCAGTGGGTTGTTCCCCCTGTGGGCACTGGTGTTGTGGCGGTGGTGGTCACCGCTCAGTGATACACCATTTTATGCTAGGGACAGTAGTGACCCACAACTTACAGGTGGCCATGACATGGTTATTTAAATGTATAAATAGTAAAAAGGTAAAATATGAAAGCTCTAACTAACAGAAAAAAGCACAGAAAAAAGATAGTAAAAACAATCGGCACCGGCAATTTGGAAGCTACACATGCATATCCAGGTGGAGGGAGAGGAGGTCAATGACCCAGCGTGTGTTCACTGGTGGTGCATCACGTATAGAATTCAAATGAGTACTGCAAACATGGAAGAAATCGAAAACAGAGCACTCACACTACTGCTGAATGTCTTCAATTCAGGCTTTATTCACGGAGGTCCCGACATTGGCGACCTCTGCAGGGAAATGCAGATGGAATAGGGGGGAAGCTCGGACGGCGGCCACGGTCTCGTATCGTGCCAATGGGCGCTTCGTCAGGCCGGATAATCGTCATTGCGTTCCTCCATGTTTTTTAACCATTGCTGTGAATGAACAAAAAGGCAAAACAGGTGAGAGGGTCCCATCCTAAGCAAGTGAAGGGTTAACTCATAAAGTGCCAAACAAAAGTTCATTACTTAAGTGCAGTGCCAGTAAAGAACGGTACTAGGAGATAACGTTCACGTGAATAGGGTTATAAAAGGAAACAAACAAAAAATTCATAATAGTGCTGCATATTCATTTTTATCATTAAGTCCAAGAGGACCTGCAGCATCTAACTTTAGAATCCACCTTGATTCCTTTAATAGCAAAGTTCATTCAAGTTTTTTCCTTTAATAGAGGTATCCATTTTTTCAATGCTGCGAATTTTATCCAATTGAACTCTTCCTTATGGTAACTCTGCATAGGCTGTGTTAATTTTGTGGCGTTTTTTCCAATTACAAACAATCTCAGGTGTTCACGTATACGATGGAATAATGGTCGGATTGTTTTACCGATATAAGATTTGCCACAAAGGCAGATTATGCAATAGACGACCATTTTAGATCTACACGTGATTGAATGTTTAACCTGAATTTGGTGCTCACCTAAAGTAAATATTTTCTTTTTCAGATTATATGCACAAAAAGAACATGAACCGCAGGCATGATTACCCTTTAAATTTTCGTTTTCCAACCACATGTTTTTCTTTTTTTTGTTAGCTTTATTTTTTCACTTTTAAATAATCCAGAATAGTTTTATTTCTTTTATAGGTTACGATGGGTTTATTTTTGGTAAGGTCCATAATATTGGGGTCACTCTGTAGGATATACCAGTTTGAATTAATTGATCTCTGTATCTTCTCATTCATAGGTCCATTCTTAAAAGAAAAAATGCATCTCTGTAATTCATCTTTTTTTTTTTTTCTTTAACAGCTCTTCTCTCTGGATTTTTTAAATTCTTTTTCTCGCTTGAGTGAGGACTGTGCGGGGGTAACCCCTAGCAATCAATCGATTCTCCAATTCCTTAGCTTGTTCTGAATAAATCTTTGGATCTGAGTTAATTCTTTTCAGATGAACTAACTGGTTAAAAGGAATGCTAGTTTTTACTTTTTTAGGATGGGACGATTTGTAATGAAGGATGGCATTTCTTGCCGTGTTTTTTCTGTCACCTGAGGTAACAATTTTTCCATTTCTCACTTCAATATTGACATCCAAAAATTCTAATTGGTTACCACCAAAAACCGAAGTAAGCAACATGTTCATGTTATTCACATCGTTCAGGTATGTGACAAATTCATTAAATTGAGCTGGGGTGCCCGACCATACCACTAGAATGTCGTCTACTTACCTGAATATTAGTTTAATGTAATTGAGAAATGGATTTAAAGGAGTAAAAATGTAATACTGCTCAAATACGATCAATAGAAGTCAGACTGTAACCCTCCACCCAGGTGAATTTTTCAAGAACAGTAATGAGATCTCCCGAATCCTTAAGAAAAGTAGAATAGAGAAGCAGAATGTAGATAAAAAAAAGTAAAATAGAGAGTCCTATTTTTGAAGGGGAAAAACAATGTGCTGTGGGTCCATTGGGTTTTTGGATGGTAGAGGACTTAGAGCCAGAAGACTATACGAATGTCAAAAACCTAATGGAATTATGGGATGAAGGAAAAAACACCATAGATAATATACACCATGAAGAAGATGAGCAAAATAAAAAATTTTTTAGAGGTGGGAATCCGTCAACCTTTAACCCTCCCACCGTTCCTGGTAGCCCTGTTGATTTATTTTTTCAAGCTGTATGCCGTGATATTAGGGCAATAATTTACCCAAAAGCAGGCTTTAATATCTCAAAAAAAGAGCAAAGGGACCATTTAAGTGAGAACAAAGAGGTTGTTGTATCTAAAGCAGATAAAGGGGGTCGCTGGTGGTTTGGTTCAAAAAGCACTATGATAATGAGTTAAACAGTCAGCTAAATAATAAGTTAGTATATGAACCATTAAATAGTGATCACACTGCAAGAATTCAAAATAAAGTGCATATTTTTTTAAGAAAAACGGTTGAAACTAATATGATCAGTGAAAAAACTGCAAATAAACTGATCCCCACTAATCCTTCAAAACCGTATATTTATATTCTGCCTAAGACACATAAAAAGCAAAGACCACCTCCCGGACGTCCTATAGTGGCAGCTATTGGATCTCCTACCCAGGCTCTCTCTAGCTATATTGATTGGTTAATTTCTCCACTCCTCACTCAAATTCGTACTTTTATAAAGGATTCGGGAGATCTCATTACTGTTCTTGAAAAATTCACCTGGATGGAGGGTTACAGTCTGACTTCTATTGATGTTGAGAGCCTGTACACCCGCATCCCTCAGAACATTCTTAGCATCCACACAGAAATCAATGGAATTTATTAATTTTGCTGGAGAAGCAGCGACACTGATACTGACTAACAAGTGTTTCCAAAACAAACGGAATTGGTATAACCCCTTAAGGACTCAGGGTTTTTCAGTTTTTGCACTTTCGTTTTTTCCTCCTTACCTTTTAAAAATCATAACCCTTTCAATTTTCCACCTAAAAATCCATATTATGGCTTATTTTTGCATCACCAATTCTACTTTGCAGTGACATTAGTCATTTTACCCAAAAATTCACGGCGAAACGGTAAATAAAAATCATTGTGCAACAAAATCGAAGAAAAAACGCCAGTTTGTAACTTTTGGGGGCTTCCGTTTCTATGCAGTGCATATTTCGGTAAAAATTACACCTTATCATTATTCTGTAGGTCCATACGGTTAAAATGATTCCCTACTTATATAAGTTTGATTTTGTAGTACTTCTGGCAAAAATCATAACTACATGCAGGAAAATTTATACGTTTAAAAATGTCATCTTCTGACCCCTATAACTTTTTTATTTTTCCACGTACAGGCCGGTATGAGGACTCATTTGTTGCAGCGTGATCTGAAGTTTTTATCGGTATGATTTTTGTTTTGATCTGACTTTTTGATCATTTTTTAATGGTATAAAAAGTGACCAAAAATAAGCTTTTTTTGACTTTTGAATTTTTTTGCGCGTACGCCATTGACCGTGCGGTTTAAGTAATGATATATTTTTTATAGTTCGGACATTTATGCACGTGGCGATACCACATATGTTTATTTATTTATTTTTTTACACTGTTTTATTTTTTTTATGGGAAAAGGGGGGTGATTCAAACTTTTATTAGGGAAGGGGTTAAATGACCTTTATTAACACTTTTTTTTTGCAGTGTTATAGGTCCCATAGGGACCTATAACACTCACTGCCCACACTGATGCACAGATCACTGGCGTGTATTAACACGCCTGTGATCAGTGTTATTGGCGCTTGACTGCTCCTGCATGGATCTCAGGCACGGAGCAGTCATTCGTCGATCGGACACCGAGGAGGCAGGTAAGGGCCCTCCCGGTGTCCTGTAAGCTGTTCGGGACGCCGCGATTTCACTGCGGCGGTCCCGAACAGCCGGACAGAGCAGCCGGGTCACTTTCACTTTCCCTTTAGAAGCGGCGGTAAGCTTTGACCGTCGCTTCTAAAGGGTTAATACCGCACATCACCGCAATGTATGGTATTAGCCGCGGGTCCCGGCCGTTGATGAGTGCCGGGACTGACGCGATATGATGCGGGATCACGGCGCGATCCCGCTTCATATCGCGGGAGCCGACGCAGGACGTAAATATACATCCTGCGTCGTTAAGGGGTTGTAGATGACATTCTAGTGGTATGGTCGGGCACCCCAGCTCAATTCAATGAATTCGTCACTTACCTGAACGATGTGAATGACATGAACATGTTGTTCACTTTGGTTTTTGGTGGTAACCAATTAGAATTTTTGGATGTCAATATTGAAGTGAGAAATGGAATGTTACCTCAGGTTACAGAAAAAACACGGCAAGAAATGCCATCCTTCATTACAAATCGTCCCATCCTAAAAAAGTAAAAACTAGCATTCCTTTTAGCCAGTTAGTTCGTCTGAAAAGAATTTTCAGAACAAGCTAAGGAATTGGAGAATCGATTGATTGCTAGGGGTTACCCCTGCACATTCCTCACTCAAGCAAGAAAACAAATTGACAAAATCCCGAGAGAAGAGCTGTTAAAGAAAAAAAACAAAAAACATGAATTACAGAGATACGTTTTTTCTATTAAGAATGGACCTATGAATGAGAAGATACGGAGATCAATTATTTCAAACTGGTATATCCTACAGAGTGACCCCGATATTATGGACCTTACCAAAAATAAACCCATCATAACCTATAAAAGAAATAAAACTATTCTGAATTATTTAAAAGCGAAAAATAAAGCTAACAAGCAAAGGAAAAACATGTGGTTGGAAAACGAAAATTTTAAGGGTAATTATGCCTGCGGTTCATGTTCTTTTTGTGCTTATAATATGAAAAAGAAAATATTTACTTTAGGTGAGCACCAAATTCAGGTTAAACATTCAATCACGTGTAGATCTAAAATGGTCGTCTATTGCATAATCTGCCCTTGTGGCAAATATTATATCGGTAAAACCATCCGACCATTATTCCATCGTATACGTGAACACCTGAGATCGTTTGTAACTGGAAAAAATGCCACAAAATTAACACAGCCTATGCAGAGTTACCATAAGGAAGAGTTCAATCGGATAAAATTTGCAGCATTGAAAAAATGGATACCTCTATTAAAGGGAAAAACTTGAATGAAACTTTGCTATTAAAGGAATCAAGGTGGATTCTAAAGTTAGATGATGCAGGTCCTCTTGGACTCAATGATAAAAATGAATATGCAGCACTATTATGAATTTTTAGTTTGTTTCCTTTTATAACCCTATTCACGTGAACGTTATCTCCTAGTACCGTTCTTTACTGGCACTGCACTTAAGTAATGAACTTTTGTTTGGCACTTTATGAGTTAACCCTTCATCCGTTTAGAAGGGGACCCTCTCACCTGTTTTGCCTTTTTGTTCATTCAAAGCAATGGTTAAAAAACATGGAGGAACACAATGACGATTATCCGGCCTGAAGAAGCACCCATTGGCGCGATACGGGACCGTGGCCGCCGTCCGAGCTTCCCCCCTATTCCATTTGCGTTTCCCTGCAGAGGTCGCCAATGTCGGGACCTCCGTGAACAAAGCCTGAATTGAAGACGTTCAGCAGTAGTGCGAGTGCTCCGTTTTTGATTTCTTCCATGTTTGCAGTTAAATATGAAAGCATTGGCCCTCTAAAAAGCAGTAAGGAGGAAATGATATATGAGGATTGGGGAAAAGCATAGAAATTAGAAACATTCTTCTCCACGGTATTCACAAGTAATGTTATAGTCAGACCCATATATCATATATATTCAAGGAATCTATAGCGACAGGGTTTCTTCCCCAGGACTGGCGCATAGCAAATGTGGTGCCAATATTTAAAAAGGGATCAAAAAGTGACCCCGGGAATTATAGGCCTGTTAGAAAATCCTCAAACAATTTACACACAATGGAGGTTTAACTAAGAGATGCTATTTTGGAGTATGTCAATGAAAATAAATGTATGACCCCATATCAGCATGAGTTTTTTGAGGGATTGCACCTGTTAAACTAACCTGATCAGCTTTTATAAGGATGAGAGCTCCAGACTGGACCAGGGGGAATAGCTGGGTGTCATATATCTTGATTTTTCCAAAGCATTTGATACAGTGCCACATAAAAGATTGGAGTATAAAGTGAGAATGCTTAGGCTGGGGGAGAATGTGTGCAACTGGGTCCTATTCTTTTTAATATATTTATTAATGATCTTGTAGAGGGATTATATAGTAAAGTATAAATATTTGCAGAAGACACTAAGCTCTGCAAAGTAGCTAACACAATAGAGGACAGGGCACAGTGTATAGTAGATAACACAATAGAGGACAGTGCACTGCTACAAAGGGATCTGGTTATTTAGTTAAAAAAGAAGGCTTAGGGGCGGTCTAATAACTATAAATAATAACTATAATAAATATATCAGGAGACAGTACAGAGATCTCTCCCATGACCTATTTGTACCCAGGACTGAATCTATACCAAGGAGGCATCCTCTACGTCGGGTCCGCGCTGCTTCTGTCTCTGGTGTGGCATCTCCTGTGTCATTGCTATGCGCTGCGAGGTGCAATGACGAGTGACGTCTTCAACACGACGTCACTCGTCATTGCGCAGCGCATAGCAACGACGCAGGAGACGCCACACCGGAGCCAGAAGCCGCGCGGACCCGACCACGGCAACAGGTGATTATAAAATCGGGGATGGGGGAGGCAATGGGACAGCGGCGCAGGCAATGCGGCAGCGGGCCGATAGCCAGGGGGAGAGAAGCGGCTGCAGGAGGGCTCTAGACCCCAGGAAAGGCAGGGGAGAGAAGCAGGCAGCGACGGCCTCTCTCCCCCTGCCTTCCCTGGGGGCTTCTGCAGGGTAAGAAAAACCAAGGATGGGGGAGGCAATGGGGCAGCGGCAGTCTCTGGACCCCAGGATAGACAGAGAATTGGGCAGCGACGGCAGGTCTCTGGACCTGCAAAAGCCGCTGCAGTTCACTGATTTAAAGCGCCCGCTTTAAATCATTGAACTGCAGCGGCTTATCAGCGTATAACACGCAGATAGACTTTAGACTAAAAATTTTTGCCTAAAAAATACGTGTTATATGCCGATAAATACGGTATATCTCTTGACATTGCTTTTAGAATGTTCATAGACTGTTGTAGTACAAATAGAAGCTCACAAATGAATGGTTATGTTGGCACATTGACAGACCACATATCTTATCATGCCAGTTGGCTATGAAACAAGGGGGATTGTGCAAGGTACTGACGTTAGTATATGTAGTCAAATCCAGTTTCTCAGTATTTAGCAGTGAAATTAATATGTAAATAAGCTTTGCAATGCATTCGCGTTTCAGAATACCCTCACATTTAGAAAGATTTATGAACTTGTTACACTGGTATCCTAGGCTCAGCTCTGAACAAAGAAAGATCTGCAAAGAGGTTGTATGTTCTCAAAATGTCTGTGTGGGTTTTTTCTTGTTTCCTTCCAATCACCAAAATATATTTCTTGGCTACTTGGCCTTAGTGTGCATGATATTGGAGGACTGTTTTATGATTGAACAATGGACCATCTGTACAGCACAGCACATTTCTCTAGAATTGGCCATTAAATCTGTTTCGGACTCAACTGCCAATTCAAATCCAGCCCTACACCCCCCTGAGCCAAATGGAGAGTGCCTGATCCATGGAGTAAGGTATTTATAGAGGTACTCCAGTGGAAAACAATTTTTAAAAATAAACTGGCTACAGAAAGTTAAACATATTTGTAAATTACTTATATTAAAAAATCGTAATCCTTCCAGTACTTATCAGCTGCTGTATGAGCCACAGTAAGTTATTTTATTTTTACATTTATTTTTCTGTCTGACCACAGTGCTCTCTGCTGACACCTCTGTCCATATAAGGAACTTTCTGGAGCAGGAGAGGTTTGCTATGGGGATTTGCCTGTACTCAGGACAGTTCCTGACACAGAGGTGTCAGCAGAGAGCACTGTGGTCACACTGAAAAGAATTCCAGAAAGAAACATAACTTTCCCTGGAGCATACAGCAGCTGGTAAGTACTGGAAGGATTAAGATTTTTAAATAGAAGTAATTTAGAAATCTGTTTAACTTCTGGCACCAGTTGATTAAAAAAAGAATTCCACCGGAGTACCTCTTTAAGTAGTGATGCACTCCTTGTTAACACAGAATGTGTAGGCAGATAAGAACCATTCGGCCCATCTATTCTGTCCAATATCCTAATACTATGAATAGTCCTTGTCCCTATCTTATATGAAGGATAGTCTTATACCTATCCCATGCTTGATTAAACTCCTTCACTGTATTTGCAGTGACCACTTCTGCAGGAAGGCTATTCCATACATCCACTACTCTCTCAGTAAAGTAATATTTCCTCATATTACTTGTAAAACTTTGCCCCTCTAATATAAAAATACAGTATGTCCTCTTGTGGAAGTTTTTCTGCTTTTAAATATCTTCTCTTCCTTTACAGTGTTGATTCCCTTTCTGTATTTAAAAGTTTCTATCATATCCCCTCTGTCTCTTCTTTCTTCCAAGCTATACATGTTAAGGTCCTTTAACCTTTCCTGTTAAGTTTTATGCTGCAATCCAAGTACTAGTTTAGTATCTTCTCTGAATTCTCTATATAAGTATCTATATACTTCTTAAGAGATGGTCTCCAGTACTGCGCACAATACTCCAAGTGAGGTCTCACCAGTGTTCTGTACAGCGGCATGAGCACTTTCTACTGCTAATACCTCTCCCTATACATCCAAGCATTTGTGATAAGCCTCGGGGGGTGTACGGTAGTTGGGGTGTTGCTGAGCAGGTATCAGGGGTTTATTAACCCTTGTCACTCGTGACGCCAGGGTGATGGTTAAATGCTGAGGTATTGCTGGGCCTATCGCCACCCTTCCCAAGAGCGATAGGTGAGTGCAGAATAATGAATTGTACACAACCAGTGCTTCGCTGAAAACTTGTAGAAACTTTACTGAAGATTTTCTGTAACATGCAGCAGTAACAACAGTCCAGATAACAGAGTCTATATACAGTTGAAGCAGCAATTGACAGGTGGTTGGGACCTTGTAAGTTCTCTTTAGTTTAGGAGGATTTTGTAGCATAGATCCGCTGGATTTAGGGGTAGGTTTAGGTCCAGTGGTCTTGCAGAGATAGCGGGGAATGATAAGAACTCACAGTCTTTAGCGTAGGCCGAAGCCGCAAGGCTTAGGCCTAGTAATCATCTTTGTAAGTTGCGGAGGTCCTACCTCATCCAGAGTCAGCAACCCAAGAGGGAGATTAATGGCTGCAGCTCCCTTATATGGGCAGGGGCTGAGCGATTTTGGATTGGTCCATACAGCAGTCACTCACCGATACATTGCATTGTGGGTGAACACCTGACACAAGAACCACCAAAGTTCCTTCAACAAACCATAGAGTTCTGAATACCGAGTCACATGACCTAAGGTCCTGCAACGCTAACAGGTAGGCATTTAAATATACATATATACATTTATATTTAGATGAATATTAACTTATTGAGGGGTGACGAGGGGCTAACTTGAAAAGAGGGACCCCAGCATTCCTAGGAACTGTGACTTTGGGGACCTCTACCAAGGTACGGTATGCAATATGGCACCGGGACACCACACATTCTGGTAGCATTTCCTGCTGCTCTATGCCATTATCTGCCTACCTTTAAGTCTACTGTAATAATGACCCCTAAATCCCTTTTCTCAGTTGTTAGAACAGGAAACAGGTATGCATAGTGCTTCCCTGCTCACTGTAGAGGAGTGCTGAGAGAAACCCATAGTAAATCATAGAAAATTTGGATTTGGACAAGTGCACAATTTTATAAATGTGGAACAAATCTGGTTTGCTCCATAACAATTTGCACATCATTACCTAAAAATCAGATTCTCCAATACAAAGGTAAAGGGGATAACAATCGTGCATTGGGGATAGAGACCTATACTCCACAGATAAAAGTCTTAAGAAAAAGTGCAAGAAAACAACATGATATCTGGCAAACAATATTCCTAGACATTCCCTGGTCTTTCTCCAAATTTAAGAAACATTATGATTATAACATCTGTCAAACAAAAAGGAATTCATCTCTGCAATGTAAGGAGCATTCTTTGGTTATTTTTACCAAAGGTGTTTAGAAAGTTCAGAATCAATTTTTATTTTAGTTAACCATTGAAGGGGAAGAAATCAATGAGTGTCAGTGTCGCTTAGGGCACAACTCCTAAAGAAGTTTAGAAGCAGTCAACTGCTGCCATCTTACTTCTCCGGGGACCGGACCTTGTGTTACATCAAAACAAACAAACAAGAAAATTGGGATCAATGGGGCTGCTCTCTGACATCATGCATGGTGCCTATTCTTCTCAGCACTAATCTTATTCCATTGCACTTCTTTTCTTAGCCTTCCTCTATGCTAAGCATGTTAAATAGGTTTCCCACTTCAGGGGGAGCTAAGTTGCTCAATGTACTTCCCTTTCTGTCCTCTGTATATGCGGATACGGTAGCTCTGGCAAACAGCTGATTGACTGGGGTGCCGGGTGGAAGATCCACATCAATCAGATAGTGATGGTATATATATATTTTTTTTTTTACGGGAAAAGAGGGGTGATTCAAACTTTTAATAGGGGAGGGGTTAAATGATCCCTATTCACTTTTTTTTACCCTTTTTTTTGCAGTGTTATAGCTCCCATAGGGACCTATAACACTGCACACACTGATATTTTACATTGATCATTGGTTTCTCATAGGAAACCAGTGATCGAGGATTCTGCCGCTTGACTGCTCATGCCTGGATCTCAGGCACTGAGTAGTCATTCGACGATCGGACAGCGAGGAGGCAGGTCCTCCGGCTGTCCTGTAAGCTGTTCGGGATGGCGCTATCCCGAACAGCCCACTGAGCTAACCGGCACTTTTTACTTTCACTTTTTGCCGCGTGGCTCAACTTTGAGGGTTAATAGCGCGCGGTACCGCGATCAGTGCCGCGCGCTATCAGCGGCGGGTCCCGGCTTCACTATGTCGCCGGGCCCGCTGTGATATGATGCGGGGTCACCATGGGACCCCGCGTTATATCACGGGAGCGGGTACAAGGATGTACTCATACGTCCTTGGTCCTTAAGAGGTTAAGAACTCCACAGCTCCTCCTTTATTAATACATACAAAAAAGATTTCCATACATGCATCATGTGGGGATATTGTAAGCTGAGGGCAATGTAATAAGCCTTGCAGAACCCAGAAAAAATTAGAATAGATGGTTCTATAACTATGAAGGAGCATTTTCATACCCTGTGGGTTTTATGAGTTTTTTGTACTAGCACTGACTCTGGTTCCTGCATTTAAAGGAAAATGGTCATCCTTTACTTCTACACTAAACCCAATACATTGTGTTATAGCGCTGGTGAACAGGGGTCCAATGAGGGGTCACTGGCTAAAATATGTATTTTCCATCTGGAGATATGTCCCACCAAAGATCCTCTTCTACCTTCTCTGAATTGTGCCCCGCTGGCTCAATTTCCAGTTCACCCACACTATAAACCAGTGTATTGCGTGGGTGAACAGAATGACTGTTTTCCTTTAAATAACATTTTATTGTGTATTGCTTTAGTGCCACCTTGCAGGTAGCATCTCCAGATGAACGGAGCCCCTGTATATCATACAAATAAACTGAAACATACACAAGCGAGGAATTTATATTTCAGGGCTGTGTGGGACTTATGTTAATAACCTACATATAAACACTATGGATACAGGCGTTATCCAAACAATATACAGGTAATGCAACTGTTAACCCTCCATCCCTCTGACAGAGTTTACATATAATGCAGTGTTCACAGTTAGATTTCAAATAAATGTAGGTACCTGTATTTGCTTTTTATTCCTGCTAACTTTGTAGATTGGTTGAGCCCAATGGTTTTTCGTTGGAAGTATTCGAGAGGTATCAGAAAAATGTCCCAACGGGCAGCATCTCTAGCGAGCTAGTTCCAATAAAGTTTGACGATATCCATGGTTGCTGGGAGTAATGTCACTACAGGATACTCAAATGTCCAAAAACATTCCAATGTCTTTTGAAAGTAATACAAAAAGAAATACAGCTTTCTTTGTCTGGAAGCAGAAGAAGTCCCCCACATCAGGTAGGCAGCAGATGTCCCCCACATTAGGTAGACAGCAGATTTCCCCTACATTGGTAGTCAGCAGATGTCCCCCACATTAGGTAGGCAGCAGATGTCTCTCACATAAGTAGGCAGCAGATTCCCCCCCATAGTAGGCGGCAGTTCCTCCCGTAGTAGGTGGCACTACCCCCATAGTAGGTGGAACTTCCCCCCATAGTAGGCAGCAGATTCCCCGATAGTAGGTAGAAGATGTCCCCCACATTAGGTAGGAAGCCAATTCCCTCCATAGTAGGTAGCAGTTCAACCATAGTAGGCAGCAGTTCAACCATAGTAGACGGAAGTTTCCACCAAGGTAGGTGGCAGTTCTCCCACAGTAAGGCAGCAGTTTCCCCCATAGTAGGCAGCAGTTTTACCCATTGTAGACGGCAGATTCCCCTATAGTAGACAGCAGTTCCCCCATAGTAGGCTGCTGTTCCCTTCACATTAGGCGGCAGATTCCTCCATTATAGGAAGCAGTTTCCCCCATAGTAGGCAGATGTCCCTCACATTAGGTAGGCAGCCAATTCCCCATCATAGTAAGTAGCATTTCCCCCCCCCCCCCCCATAGTAGTTGGCAGTTCCCCCATAGTAGTTGGCAGTTTCCCCATAGTAGACGGCAATTCCCCCATAGTAAGGTAGCAGTCCATAGTAGGCAACAGTTTCCGCCCTTTTGTAGCAGGCAGATTCCCCCACAGTAGGCAACAATTTCCCCTACAGTAGACAGCAGATGCCCCCCCCCCCCCACATTAGGTAGGTAGCGGCTCCCTCAGCACGGCTGAGTTCAGTCTCTTGTGTTTGTTGGCTTAATGCAGCCACAGGCACAAGGGTGATTGACAGGGTGAGGAGCCAATGGCTCCTCACCCTGTCAAACTACCCACTGTGCCGCATTTAGCTACCGGTGCCTCATAAGGAGGAATTTAGAACAGTTAAATGCGGGACATATTGGTTCCTATTTTTGGGCAACAGGACATCACCCCAAGAGTGTGAATGTCCCACCGAATTCAGGAAGGTTGGGAGCTTTTACTTCTGGCTTATTCTGGCATCACAAACCTGACCACTAACCAGTCTTGTATTCATATCACACTAACTGTCTAGTTTGTCTACTGCCTACCACACTATAGTACACAAAAAACTACATTAAATTGATAGAACATTGTAATGTTTAAATTCCTTTGTGGTGGCGCTGCAGGAAAACTGAACAATGTAGCCTCAGTCGACAGGGTGTTCCACTTTCCTTGACAACATTTAGTCCACAAAATATCCCTCTCCTGGGATGCTCAGTGATCATCTGAATCCCAAATCTATGGATGTGTAAAAAGTTATGGGTAAAGTAGGACAAAGGATAGTCTTGACTATAGGTAGGAGGACCAAACAAAGATTGTGTCTCTCGGTGGGTAAAATCCTCCAGGCTATTTATTGTGACGGCTACTCTCTCCATGTAAAAACTAATAGGAAAACTTTAGAAAGGTTCATGTGCTGCCTGGCAATATGTAACTTATTATAAGTTAAATAACTATTATAATAACTACCCCATATAATACTGTTTGTACACTATTAGTATTAATTTAGATAAATCTAATTTCTGCAGCAGCACACCATGCTACTCTTCTACTGACTGATGAAAAGGTTAATATTGCAGGTCAAGGCTTTATCTACAACCTTATCACAATTCTACAATAACGGTTTATGTAATATTTTATTGAACTGCTATCAGTCCGTAGTCCCATCCAAACTTCAACTTCAATCAATGGAATAAAAATAATGACAGTCATGTGGTATAATAAAGGATCTAATCACACATTCACTGGCACAAAAGATCGGAAGGGGAGTGTGGATTGGGTTGGGGTTGAGCACTATTTAGTTAGTGAAATTATATTGTTCAGGATTAGGAAAACAAACTTTGGAATTCACTCCTGGCTTTAACTCAAGAAATAGCATCAAAAACTGCAACGGTGATTGATGAAATTCAATAGTAAGTTTCCATGGGGTTTGACCAGGTAGAGGATTCTATGCTCTTCCCATAGAGATGAGGATGGGACCTCCTAATATCCCATCCTCATGTTCCATGGGAATATCTTGACCTAATATCCTGTCTTCATATCCCAAACTCATATCCCATCCTCATATCCCAAACTCATATATCATCCTCATATCCTGTCCTCATATCCCAAACTCCTATCCGGAACTCATATCCCATCCTCATATCCTGTCCTCATATCCCGTCCTCATATCCTCACCTTGTATCCTAACCTCAAATTTTTCATAATTTTTATGGTAACTTATTGTTACATGCCATATATGTATATTTATCTATTTTTTTTAGTTGAATATTCCATTTTCATTTTAACCTCATATCCTGTCCTCATGTCGTGTCCTTATATCCTAGTAGTATAGGGGGGACACCTTTATTCAAACTGCCCACCGGAAGTAGTGACAGGTGCCACACACCCTTTTCTGGCAATACCGTTCTAGGCCACACCTCCTTCTCTGCATTGCCACACACCCTTTTTCTTACATTTACTGACCGTCCACATAGTTTTTCTAAAAGGAAGTGAATGATTTTAGTGTGGAGCCCCGTGTAATATATGTGGACATGTCTGAGCAGCAGATTTGTAGGCTTTAATACATGTTATATAGTAATTGAAACATATATCAAAAGCTTTTTATAAAAGATAAGCGTACTTTTGTAGGGTTAAATGCATTTTAGATGTTGAATCAATAATTGAATAATATTCAGAACGACAAAAGTACAGCGTAGAGTAAAAATACATTAATACCCCATATTTATTTACAGGGATAATCAAGCAGCTTGTAATGAAGGCACATGTTTCTTTAGCCATAACATTAATACAACACTACACAATACAATATTGTGTCCCATCAGCCATAACATTAAAGGGATACTCAACTGGAAAAAAAAAATTCTGAATCAACTGGTGACGGAAAGTTATACAGATTTGTAAATTACTTCTATTTAATCATCTTAACCCTTTCAGTACTTATCAGCTGCCAGAGGAAGTTCTTTTCTTTTTGAATTTCCATTCTGTCTGACCACAGTGCTCTCTGCTGACACCTCTGTCCATTTTAAGAACTGTCTAGAGCAGGAGCAAATCCCCATAGAGTACCTCTCCTGCTCTGGACAGTTCCTAAAATGGCCAGAGGTGTCAGCAGAGAGCACTGTGGTCAGACACAAAGGAAATTCAAAAATAAAAGAACTTCCTGTGGAGCATATAGTAGCTGATAACTGGAAGGATTAAGATTTATAAAAGTAATTTACAAATCTGTTTAATTTTCTGGCACCCCTTTAATACCATTACCTAATATGTTTCATGAGCCATAACATTAATACCACCACCTAATATTGGGACCCATGACCTATAAAATTAATAAACACTGCCTAATATTATGCCCCATTAGCCATAACACTAATACCACTGCCTAATATCGTGCCTCTAGGTTAAACTCAATGGAATCTTGTCTTTTTTCAACCTTACAAACTGTTATTATGTGTACCTTTGGAGCATTCTGGGTTTTGTTTACTTTCTTTGTAAACAATGATATTCTCAAAGTTCACAACTTACACTTACAGTTATTTCACACCGCTCTATAAGTGCCTTAGGTACTACATACATGACAAAGATTCAGGAAAATAATACCCCCAATAATATATATCACAACCAGGTATTGTTCCAAATGTAAGTAAAAGAAATATATCCAATCATAAAAATATTCCTGACAAATAAACAAAAAGAAAATACTATATTGATGATGTTATATAATTATAATACATAAATAATTCCATTTATTATTATCAGTGACAGTAATAATAACAGGACATGTTTGAATATAGTATGTATGAACATAGTAAATAGAGTAGATGTAGTTTAGGCTTTAAGTATTTACATGAACAGGGTCCCTTTCATTTAATATAAATCTTAATTTTATACAATAAAAGTGTTGCTAGAGAATGCAAGTAAGTAAAATAGACAAAATAAATTTGAGGCATGGATCTCATCTCTAAGAATTATACAAGTTCACATTCTATAATGAAGTCACTGGAAGTGCGGAAAATCATGGCATATTCTTGGGATCCTGATAAAATGTAATGTTCTGATGAACTGTAAGGTTACACATGTTCAATGTAGCTATCTATGTCAGGCGGGGGGTCAATTCAAACATACAAGGCCTGAGAGCGTATGTTTTAGTGGTAGACCAAATGAGCTACATTGCTAGTGTTAGTCATTTTACTGCTGTAATTTTAAAATCCAATAGTGGAAATTAATTTCTAAAATAAACATCACACAAATTTGTGGGGATTTAACAATGAGTCAATTATTTTGAGCATTTTGTGTTTTGTTTGCTTTATTTGTAAATTACAGTGAGGCTAATTCCTAATTTTGGCTAAAATAATGACCAAATTACCAAGAATATTCCTATTTGCCATTTGAAGTTTGTCCCTAACTGGCTGATAGGAAAACAATACGAGAACAAAAAGGAATAAATACATTAATTGAAAAATGCACACAACACTCCATTAGATTTTTGAGGCCTTAAAGGGGTACTCTGCCCTTAGACATCTTATCCCCTATCCTAAGGATAGGGGATAAGATGTCTGATCTCAGGGGTCCTGCCGCTGGTGGCACCCCAGACATCTGGTGCATGGAGTGAACTTCGCTCCTTTCCGGTTGATTGGCGATGCGGGCGGAAGGCTCGTGACATCATGGCCACGCCCCGCTCGTGATGTCACAGCCACACCCCTTAATGCAAGTCTATAAGAGGGGGTGTGATGTCACGAGCCTCTGGCGCTGCACCCAATGCTCTAAATGAATGCCAGCGGCGGGACCCTTACCCCCTTTGGATAGGGGATAAGATGTCTAGGGGTGGAATACCCCTTTAAGGTATATTCACATATGTAGATATAATCTGATAATCCATCAATACAGCTGAATAGTTTGTTTATACAATACGTGCATGGATTTAGCCATCACAGAGACAAAGTCCTAAAACACATTTCAAATTTGCGATGTTTGGACATACCCAAAGGTAAATACTTTCAAAGTGCACAATTTATAGTTACATTTATTTTGCACCCACTCCCTAGGTGTTTCAGGCACTATATACATAACAAAGATTCATGAAAATATTGTGCCAACCAGGTAATATACAGGAAAATTTACACTGTGCCTATTGTAATAAAAGAAATGTGTCCAATCACAGAAGGGTTTGTAACAGATAAACTTAATTAAATAAATAATTAAAACAGTAATAATAATAATGATGTTATATATTTATAGCAGATGAAAAAATATGCAAATCAGCTCATCACACCATCTTCACAGGTAGTGTGTCCTGCAAACAGCTCAGGCTCCAGTTAAGAAGTCTCAGAACTGATTGGGATTCATGCCAAGCCAAAACTCTCTCCAGAAGGAAAGAGGACCCATCTGCAGATAGCTGTTTCGGGGTGTTTGCCCCTTGTCAGTACAGAGCAGGGTTATCTGGCTTGGCTGAGGTGAGAGGCCTGAAAATCCCAATCAGTTCTTAGACTTCTTAAAGGGGTACTCCGGTGAAAACCTTTTTTCTTTTAAATCAACTGGTGGCAGAAAGGTAAACATATTTGTAAATTACTTCTATTAAAAAAATCTTAATCCTCCCTGTACTTATTAGCTGCTGAATACTACAGAGGAAATTATTTTCTTTTTGGAATGCTCTCTGATGACATCACGAACACAGTTCTCTCTGCTGATATTATTATAATAATAATAATAACACTTTATTTATTGTTGTCCTTAGTGGGATTTGAACCCAAGTCCCCAGCACTGCAAGGCAGCAGTGCTAACCACTGAGCCACCATGCTGCCCTTAGCATACATCTGCTATGCATCTGCTATGCATCTGCTATGCATCTGCTATGCATGGGTGCTAAAATGGACAGAGATGTCAGCAGAGAGCACTGTGTTCGTGATGTCATCAGTGTTCCAAAAAGAAAGGAATTTCCTCTGTAGCATTCCGCAGCTAATAAGAACTGGAAGGATTAAGATTTTTTAATAGAAGTAATTTACAAATATGTTTAACTTTCTGCCACCAGTTGATTTAAAAGAAAAAAGGTTTTCACTGGAGTACCCCTTTAACTGGAGCCTGAGCTGTTTGCAGGACACACTACCTGTGAAGGTGGTGTGATGAGCTGATTTGCATATTTTTTTACCCAGGAGCCCGCGGAGTGCTATATGGCCTACTTGAATCGCCGTCTTACACCAGGAGGGGTGTCCTCTTCCTGAGGAAAGCACTGACCCCAATTAACTAGTCACAGGCCTCTCACCTCAGCCAAGCCATATTTCTCTGCTCTGTACTGACAAGGGGCAAACACCCTGAAACAGCTGTCTGCAGATGGGTCCTCTTTCCTTCTGGAGAGAGTTCTGGCTTGGCATGAATCCCAATCAGTTCTGAGACTTCTTAACTGGAGCCTGAGCTGTTTGCAGGACACACTACCTGTGAAGGTGGTGTGATGAGCGGATTTGAATATTTTTTACCCAGGAGCCCGCAGAGTGCTATATGGCCTACTTGAATCTCCATCTTACACCAGAAGTGGTGTCCTCTCCCTGAGGAAAGTACTGACCCCGTTTAAATAGTCACAGGCCTCTCTCCTCAGCTAAGCCAGATAACCCTGCTCTGTACTGATGAGGGGCAAATACTTTGAAACAGCTGTCTGCAGATGGGTCCTCTTTCCTTCTGGAGAGAGAGTTCTGGCTTGGCATAAATCCCAATCAGTTCTGAGACTTTTTAACTGGAGCCTGAGCTGTTTGCAGGACACACTACCTGTGAAGCTGGTGTGATGAGATGATTTGCATATTTTTTACCCAGGAGCCCGCGGAGTGCTATATGGCCTACTTGAATCTCTGTCTTACACCAGAAGTGGTCCTCTCCCTGTGGAAAGTAGTGACCCTGTTTTTATAGCAGATGATAAATAATGGTATTAATCATTGTCAGTAACAGTAATATTAATAGGACATGTGTGAACACATTGTAAATACTAGAGTAAAAGTATTTCAGGTTTTACCAATCATTCTCACATCAGCAATTTATCACAGGACCCACCATAGTAGCACTGAATTGAATCTAAACACTGCAAAATGTTTTGGTATTCTCACAAATGTTGGCCTTATACTTGCTGTACTTTTACTAATAAACAACAGGCTGCATTCTCTAGAGGTGCTGAGACACAAGACTGTAATCTAGTGGCTTATATGGGCTGCAGTGTTGGAACATGAAATACTTTTCTTGTTCCAAACTAGACAGAACCCTGACCCCACTGGATCCCATTATAGTCAATAAAGTTCATTGTAGACCTTTATTTATTCAGCCTCTGGCAGATTTATCACAACTTCATGGCTCTCAATATAAGCAAAAATGTTCCTAGATCTGTTTTATGTTAAAAATGTAAGTGTGATTATGGTGTTCCCTTTATAGTGCCACTGTGTGGAAAGTGTTATGGTAACCATTTTGGGTTCCAGCAAAACAACCACACCAAAGACTCTATGGATCGGCCTCATGACCTCTCCAAAACCCTAACATTGCAGATTTGCTCCTCTACATTGCACCTTGGGCCTTTAAAGATCCCTCTCATTCTAATCTTTTCACAACACTCAAGGCAGGGCACATTTTAAACCCTTTGCAAAACTAAAAGAATGCCCTAAATTATGAAATATTGTACCAAAACACTGTAATGTACTATATAGCAGGACTTCTCTGTTTCACCCTCACATAAATAACAAAGAATATCACACAACACTAAATAAATGCTATTGCGCCCACCCATGTTACACCCATCAGTGCCAACTAAATAGAACCAAGCAACACATAATATGCCCCACACCAAATACCACGGGAAGTACAAAATACTGTATTTTCCCCTAAGTGCTAAATAAACATGATAATACAGCACAAAATGCAACTCCAACAGCACCAAATATTACAGTGCAGCCTTATATATTACTCCAGCAGCACCAAATATTACAGTGCAGAACAAAATAACTCTCAGCTGTACAAAACAGATCCCAAAGTGCACAACAAAATACCTATCCAGCAACACATAATACTAAAATACCACATAAACATACTTCTCCAACAGCAGTAAACAAATACCACAGTGCGGCGTTAAATACCTCTCCATCTTTTCTTGTAGCTCTGTGTTATGCAACTCATCCGTTATTCTTACTAGAAATGTCTGACTAAATAACCGTTTGGCTGTTACCATTTGGGTTTGTTTTTAAAGCCTCTACAGCTGAATGAGACCTGATTGTTATTTTAAAGTTTTCAATTTAACCCTGAATAGTTGGTTGTGTTTACAAATCATTCAATAACTAATAATAGAAAAAGCTGAATAAATAAATATATATTTTAAATATTAATAATAAGGGAAAGTTATACATTTTCATGTGATAAGAAACAGATTTGTGTTGTTTATTTCAGGAATAGAATGCTATAGAGCCACTATTGTAAACTTTTACACCACCTGCAGTTTCTTCATGGTGTGGTACTGCACATTGCTAGAGGTGGAAGCCCCTACACATGTGTAGAGAGAAGCCACTAGCTTACCGTCACGTGTCTCAGCACCTCTAGAGAATGCAGCCTGTTGTTTCTTAGTAAAAGTGCAGTAAGTATAAAGCCAGCCTTTATGAGAATACCAAAGAATTGTGCAGTGTTTAGAGTCAATTCAGTTCTACAGTGTAAATGACAAGAAGAAAATTGCTTCACGTCTCTGGAGGTGTATGGTGGGTCCTGTGATGTTCGTTCATGTGAGAATGATTGGCAAAGCCTGAAATACTTTTACTCTAGTATTTACTATGTGTTCATACATGTCCTATAAATATTACTGTCACTGACAATGATTAATGCCATTATTTATCATGTGCTATAAATATATAACATTATTATTACTATAGTATTTTCTTTAAGTTTGCATGTTACTAAATCTTCTACGATTGGACACATTTCTTTTACTTACAATGATAACTAGATATGGAAAAAAGGGGAAGAGAGCAGAGCTTCCTCTGAGAGTAGTATGTTCATAGAAATTGGTTAATGCGTGTAGATGTGCGCACCGCTGCGGGTGTCTGCTCACCTTGCGGGGTTGTGTGCCAGACACAACCACCATGAAGCACTTTTCAGTGATTTTACGGAGCTGCCTCCCGGGAATCAGAAGGGGGACTCCCTTTCTGATCTAGGACATCAGGTAGATGGAAGAAAAAGCCGGGATCTGATGGCACGTGCCGCAATGATGCTCGGAGATCCAGTTAGGATAAATGTTCTTTTTTATTGCCAAATATTAGACGCGTTTCGAGGTTCCTACCTCTTTCTCAATAAAACATAGGCTTCTAATGTACTTAACAAACAGGTGCTGTTTAAAAGGAAAAAAAGCCCGCGATTGTAACCGGACCGCCCCGTGTGAACAGCGCTGTTCAGTGACGTGGCCGGCGCACTCCGATCATGTAAACACAGAATGTAAACAAATACATGCGGTTGTAAAATGAGTGTGGACATATAATCAGTACATGTTAAAAGTTTTGTATAAAAATTAAATAAACTAGACTAGCCTAGTTGATAGATGCATGTATATGTATCCAAAAGAAAATAATAACTACTAAATTATACATGCATCTATCAACTAGGCTAGTCTAGTTTATTTAATTTTTATACAAAACTTTTAACATGTACTGATTACATGTCCACACTCATTTTACAACCGCATGTATTTGTTTACATTCTGTGTTTACATGAGCGGAGTGCGCCGGCCACGTCACTGAACAGTGCTGTTCACACGGGGCGGTCCGGTTACAATCGCAGGCTTTTTTTCCTTTTAAATAGCACCTGTTTGTTAAGTACGTTAGAAGCCTATGTTTTATTGAGAAAGAGGTAGGAACCTCGAAACGCGTCTAATATTTGGCAATAAAAAAGAACATTTATCCTAACTGGATCTCCGAGCATCATTGCGGCACGCGCCATCAGATCCCGGCTTTTTTTTCCGTCTACCTGATTTTACTTACAATGGGCACAGTGGCCATTTGCCCTTGATATTACTTGGTTAGCACAATATTTTCATTAATCTTTGTTATGTATATAGTACCTGAAACACTTATGGAGTGGGTGCATAATAAATTTAACAATAAATTGTGCACTTTGAAAGTATTTACCTGTGGGTATGTCCAAACATTGCAAATTTTAAATGTGTTGCAGGACTTTGTCTCTGTGATGGTTAAATCCATGCGCATGTTGTATAAACAAACTATTCATCTGTATTGATGGATTATCAGATTATATCTACATTCGTGATTATACCATAAGGTAGTGCTGGGCGGTATGACCAAAAATGCATATCACAGTATTTTTGTAAGTTATTGCGGTTCCACAGTATTTAACGGTATACGAGCCCAGACCTAGTTTACAAAACGGCTTTGGAGAGCAAATTTTTATATTTCCCGCTGGCAGCCATGATCACTGCTCATGAGGGAAATATAATATAACAACTGTACAAAGGAGCCGGACTGGCATCACTCTGCAGCCGCCCGGGCTCCATCTGATTCTATCCCCGCTACCTTAACTTAATGACGGGGATGCTGCTTTCCACCCACCTCCTTGTCTCCCACCCGCTCATGCTGCACATCTCCCATCTGTCTGCTACCTGTTGCAAGACTACAACTGTTGTAGTCTTGTAGCAGGTAGCGGGCAGGAGATGTGCGGCATGGGTGGGTTTGGAGACAAGGGGGGGATGTAAAGCAGTGTCCCCGTCACTAAGTTAGGGTAGCGGGGTTAGAATCAAACTTAGCCTGGGCGGCTGCAGAGTGATGCCAGCCCAGGCTCCTTTTAACATCCCTCAACGCCGTGGAGTTTTTCTTGTTGCTACTCTAATTTCACTAATTGGACTCTGTCAATAAGACGGCTTCCACTACAAAGTGTATAAAAATGTATTTGCTATTACATGCATTTATGTATTTGTATTATGACTGGGCTATAATGTAACTAGTCTCTGTGGGTGGTCACCCTTGACACGTGATCCTGGATTTCCCAGGTGAATTGTCTGCTTGCTAACTGGGTTTCCTCCTATAAAAGCCTAGTTGGTCACTGATTTTAGTAGTATGAGTAAGGCTAGTTTACCCTGCTGAAACGCGTTACTGTTTTATCCTGTGTTGGTTGGTGCTTTAAAAAAGAAGTTGATTGTACGAGATACTGTGCTGGATCCATCTTTTCTTCTAAATACTTCTGCTGATGTTGGTTTACACCGGTCCAGGCACGGACTCTGGCATCTAGGGGTGAGATGATGAACTCTTTTGCTTTACTTTGGACTATCTTAACTCTTGTTGTGCTACCCCTGCACAACAGACTATTTGATTGGCTTGATGTACTATTGCGGACACTAGCCATGTTGACTAGCATCTGTCTGCAATCGCTGGACAAACGCCAGACTTGTGCTGAACTCATATGTCAAATATTCAATAGCACCAACACGAAACCCAGGATATTGTGGATCTATGGATCCATACGGATAATATGGAAAATGCCCTGATTGCTGAAACTAAAGTGTGGTGGGATGGGTCCATGCTGAAAAAATTTGTGGAGCAGGCCATGATTCCCAGAGGATTACGCATTAAAAAATTCCCCACTATAATATTTTCCCAGCAATTTAAACAGGATTGGAAACATCTCCTCACAGATTCCTCTTTAAGCTTCATGAAATTAATCATTGAATATGAGAAGCAAGCTTTACCTGAAATGAAAGAAAAAATAGCAAAATTGCAACATGAGGCTTCCCAATTTGCAGCACATGATGAAAGAGTTAATAATAACCTAGCTAAACTTGAGTCTTCCATTGCAGAAATAAAGGAAATAAAGTTTTGAACGGATCTGCAAGATTATAAGACAGGCCAAGAATATCACTGGCCAAATGTGAATGTTAAAGCCAACAAACCTCGTTCCATTCTCAAGAAAAACTTAAGCTACAAGTATAACCGCAACAAAGTGAACAAGCAAAAAAAGTCAGCTTTAAAGGGGTACTCCACTGGAAAACATTTTTTTTAAATCAACTGGTGCCAGAAAGTTAAAGATTTGTAAATTATTTCTATTAAAAAATCTTAATCCTTCCAGTATTTATCAGCTGCTGTTATGATCCACAGGAAGTTCTTTTCTTTTTGAATTTCCTTTCTGCCTGACCACCGTGCTGACACCTCTGTCCATTTTAGGAACTGTCCAGAGTAGGAGCAAAACCCCATAGAAAACCTCTCCTGCTCTGGACAGTTCCTGACATTGACAGAGTTGTCAGCAGAGAGCACTGTGCTCAGACAGAAAGGAAATTCAAAAAGAAAATAACTTCCTGTGGAGTATAACAGCAGCTGATAAGTACTGGAAGGTTTAAGATTTTTTAATAGAAGTAATTTACAAATCTGTTTAACTTTCTGGCACCAGTTGATTTAAAAAAAAATGTTTTCCATTGGAGTACCCCTTTAACTCCACTGGAATAGACTCCTTGGAACCAGCTACTCACTAACATGAACCTTCACCTGTTTCGGATTCAACCATTCCAGATAACACCATCTCCCTGACTCATTCGTCTCGGGAAGTGCGACCTATAATGACGGCTTCCACTCCAAAAAATGGAGAGCGGACAGGAAGCATCGACGAACCCTGCAAAAGGAATCCATATCGAAGGAGAATAAGAGATGCTAGGCTTGCCAATTTTCAATCTGTCGGCTATAATCTTGACAGAAGCCCAGACATCAGTACTAGCGAGGGGCCTCTTCTTTGCACCTGCGTGTAAGTTTGACTTTTTTCGTACCATGCTTGACATCAATAAGTTTGTCCGAAACATTACTCTCCGTAAACACTTTGCTGGCTTTGAAACATTAGACTGGGCTTCCACTGTAGATAATTATGGGACTATTACTCCACTGGAGTAATTGAATGATGTTGAAAATGATATATTGCCCCTCATTTACTAAAGTCTCAACTTTATCGGTTTGTGACCCTAAATTTCTGTCGCAGTGACTGTGCGACCAAATGTGCGCCCAGAATTTACACAGCAAAACTGACAGTTTTGCAAACACTCAAAGTATTTTTTTTGAACCGAGAAAATGGGCGTGTTTTTTGTTAAAAGGGGCGTGGTCCTGACAAAATTCTAAAAACACTCCGAGTAAGTTGGAAAACACTCTGTAAATGTGAATTGTGTTTGCTGAAAAACCGATAGCCAAGAGGATGTGTAAAAACTACCAAAAGCAAGTAATTTTGGAAAAGGCACAGCTTAACTTGGTGGGGAGTGCTTTCTTTTCTTTTTTTTCTTTTTTTTTCCATTCTTTTACAGTTCTACACAAGGATTTTTAGAATATGCAAAGCATTTAAAACTTTTAATTATGCCTTTTAATTGAATTTTTTTTTTCTTGGGGGGGGAGGGGGGGGGGGTTGTTTTTAAACTCCTGTACAGTCATGACCGTAAATGTTGGCACCCCTGAAATATTTCTAGAAAATTAAGTATTTCTCACAGAAAAGAATTGCAGAAAAACATGTTTTGCTATACACATGTTTATTCCCTTTCTGTGTATTGGAACTAAACCAAGAAATGGAGGAAAGAAATGTCACACCAAACTCCAAAAATGGGCTGGACAAAATTATTGGCACCCTTAACTTAATATTTGGTTGCACAACCTTTGGAAAAAATAACTCAAATCAGTTGCTTCCTATAACGATCAATAAGCTTCTTACACCTCTCATCCGGAATGTTGGACCACTCTTCCTTTGCAAACTGCTCCAGGTCTCGCTTATTGGAAGGCGCCTTTTCCAAAAGCAATTTTAAGATCTCTCCACAGGTATTCAATGGGATTTAGATCTGGACTCATTGCTGGCCACTTCAGAACCCTCCAGCGCTTTGTTGCCATCCATTTATGGATGCTTTTTGATGTATGCTTGGGCTCATCTCGGATGCAAACCCAGCTTTCTGACACTGGGCTGTACAGTGTGACCCAAAATCCATTGGTAATCCTCAGATTTCATGATGCCTTGCACACATTCAAGGCGCCCAGTGCCAAAGGCAGCAAAACAACCCCAAAACATAATTACACCTCCACCATATTTCAGTGTAGGTACTATGTTCTTTTCTTTGTAGGCCTCATTCTGTTTTTGGTAAGCAGGAGAATGATGTGCTTTACCAAAAAGCTCTATCTTTGTCTCATCTGTCCAGAAGACGTTTTCCCAGAAGGATTCTGGCTTACTCAAGTTCATTTTGGCAAAATGTAGTCTTGCTTTTAATATATATGTGTCAGCAGTGGGGTCCTCCTTGGTCTCCTGCTATAGCGTTTCATTTAATTTAAATGTTGATGGATAGTCCGCACTGACACTGATGCTCCTTGAGCCTGCAGGACAGCTTGAATATCTTTGGAACTTGTTTGGGGCTGCTTATCCACCATCCGAACTATCCTACATTGACACCTTTCATCAATTTTTCTCTTCCATTCACACCCAGGGAGATTAGCTACAGTGCCATGGGTTGCAAGCTTCTTGACAATGTTGCGCACTGTGGACAAAATCTATATCTCTGGAGAAGGACATGTAACATTGAGATTGTTGAAATTTTTACATAATTTTGGTTCTCAAGACCTCAGACAGTTCTCTTCTCCTCTTTCTGTTGCCCATGCTAGTGTGGCACACACAGACACACTATGCAAAGACTAAGTGAACTTCTCTACTTTTTATCTGCTTTCAGGTGTGATTTTTATATTGCCCACACCTGTTACTTGTCCCAGGTGAGTTTAAAGGAGCATCACATGCTTGAAACAATCTTATTTATCCACAATTTTGAAAGGGTGCCAATAATTTTGTCCAGCCCATTTTTGGAGTTTGGTGTGACATTATGTCCAATTAGCTTTTTTCCTCCCTTTTTTGGTTTAGTTCCAATACAAAGGGAATAAACAGGTGTATAGCAAAACATGTGTTACTGCAATCCTTTTCTGTGAGAAATGCTTCATTTTCTTGAAAATTTCAAGGGTGCCAACATTTACGGCCAGGACTGTATTAGATGGTCTAAGTCCATTTCATTTTTTTTGTTCTATTTTGTTGCTTAATTCCCGATAAATCTTGCTTGTTTCGTTTGGCACATGCTATTGATGATTTTGTAGTCTATATCCATGTTTTTTTTTTTTTTTTTTATCTCGGAGTATGTGCGACACATTTTCCCGTGCGACACAAAAAAAACATGTGCGACAGAAAATGAACCGACACGTGCAACACATTAGTAAATCCCCTCCCAGAAAAAGAGGAGTGAAATCTAAAACACTCCAGAAAGAACACTTGGATTTTAGCAAATCAGGGCCATTGTGTCCTAATACATCTAGTATGTATAACAATATTGTGTCACATAACAGTGGTGTCCTTTCTCATGATTATATTGCAATTACTATTGTTAGTTCGGACACGACGCTGCATCGCTTGTCGCTGCATCTGACCTACAGCAACTTGCAGATCATGGAACATCTTCTGGTCTTACTTCCCCATATCTAATTCTGACTTTTATCCTATTATGTCTAGAACCCCGGTTCTATATAATTTCCAGGAATGTATGGAGAAAGAAGTAAGTACCTCAGCTCGAGATTCCTCCCCCCTAAAATATAACCTCACATTTAATGAAAGAAATGCCTTACGTGAATTGGAACTTGTGGAGGATATTATAATTCGTGAGGCTGATAAAGGGGGTGTGTTTATTATTCTAGATAAGGGTTTGTATGGGAAAATGAATCAGGAAATATTGCCAGATAGTACTACATATAAAAGATTATCCTATAATCCCACACCCATTTTCAGGAAAGAGCTAGAGGATATTGTTGATCTTGGGCAGCGGAATGTTTTTTTGTTTTTTTTACTCCTAGACAGGCAGATTATATTAAAATACAACATTCAGTTATACCAATCTTTCACTCCCTGCCTAAGATACACAAACTAATCTTTCGTCCCCCGGTGAGGCCATTAGTTGCCGGCACATCGTCTCTCAAAGAGAAACTATGTGGGGGGATTTATCAAAACCTGTCCAGAGGAAAAGTTGCTGAGTTGCCCACAGCAACCAATCAGATTACTTCTTTCATTTTTAACAAGGCTTCAGCAAAATGAAACAAAAAACAACAGAGCGCTTCTGTGTGCGATCTTCCAGACCAAATGGGATAATGTGGGTGAGTGAGGAACGCACTCACCTGGTCAGGTTGTGCATATTCCAGGCACAACGCTGATGTGGGCTTAATGTAACAACTGCTGCGGCTTCCCACGCTGGATCCACCGGCGTGTAAGAGACAGTGAAGGAGGAGGAAATCGGAAGCTGAGATCGCGCTGTTGCAGAGAAGATTCAAGGATACTGGTAGAAGTCTTAATTTCTTTTATTCTATTCACACAACGCGTTTCTGGATATTAATAATCCTTTCTTCAGGCGTGATGGATTTCAGCAAAATGAAAGAAGCAACCTGATTGGTTGCTATGGGCAACTGAGCAACTTTTCCACTGGACAGGTTTTGATAAATGTCTCCCTATGTGCCGGGACCGATGTCCTATTACAACCCCTGGTCTCTCAGATCCCTGGTTTCTTACGAGACACTAAGCATGTTTTAGCTGTCTTTCATGATTTTTCACGGAGGGAAGGTTTTTCATTAACCTCCCTCTACTCTATTAATCCCCATGACAAGGCAATCATTGCCTTAAGGGGGATTTTACATACATATTCTAGCTATGCCAGTGATTTGCAGGAATTTCTTATTTTGTGTGTTGAATATCTTTTGACTTACAATTTTTTTATGCTTGATGGTGTTTATTTCCTGCAAATCACCAGCGCTTCTATGGGGGGCGAAATTCTCCCCCTCTATCGCTAACATTTATATGTGTTGGTGGGAGAGGGAGACTCTTTTCTCCCCCCATAACAATTTTTCTGATTGTATCCAGTGGTACGGCCGCTACATAGACGACCTCCTATTCATTTGGGGGTCTAGTGTATCGACCGTACAGGATTTTTCGTTATTCTTAAATGACAATCAATTGGGATTACGTTTTACCCTCCATCATGCACTGGATCAAATTTATTTTTTGGATTTTACATTACTTGGTAACTCTAATACTAATTCTATTATAACACCTACATACCGTAAAAACACTACTACCAACTCCATTCTACATGTGACCTCTTGCAATCCTTCTCACGTTATTAACAACTTACCGGTGGGTGAGATGGTAAGAGCTCGCCGCAATTGCTCTTCCCTAGATATTTTTCAAAAAGGAGACACAAGAGATTGAGTCTCGGTTAGTTTGTAAGGGGTTATCCTTTGTGGAACATCAAAAAAACATAACTATTCATAAAAACGATCATGAACTTATTGGTTCTAATAAAAAAGGAAACCCTATGAACATGTCAAGACTTAAACCAGTTCTGTTCATTACACGATATAGTCAGAAGTATAGGGATATGTGTAATCTAGTGCACAAATACATGCCTATTATTTTGAGCGATCCATTATATGCTGATGCTCTAAAAGACAGTTACAAATGTGTATCACGCAGAGCACCAACTATTGGTCAGAGAATCTCGCCAAGCCTCTTCAATAGTAAATTTGCATCTGAACCAACCTGGCTTGCAACCAAGGGCTCATTTAAATGTGGGCACCATATCTGCACTTGCTGCAGGATTGTGTACAACTCTCTTCAGTTTCAATCATATTCAACTGGCAAAAAATACAAGAGGAAACATTATACCAATTGTAATACTTCTAATGTTATTTATCTTTTTTCCTGCAGGGAGTGCAGATTACAATACATTGGCTGCACCGCAAACAAATTAAAAGTTGGGTCTCACAAACATTTATCGGACATTCCACATTTCTGTTCACGTAATATTTTTATGGTCACACAGTAAAAACATGAAGGCAGCTATTCCCCTCTAATGTTACAGGGAATTGAAAGAGTTACTCCACCTACCAGAGGTGGTAACTACAAACAGAGAATTCTGGACCGAGAAGTCTTTTGGATATCTGAATTTGGTACACGTTTTCCTAAAGCACTCAATAGAGGACAAGATGTTATACTGCATTATTAGATTTGTATACGTTCTCTTTCTTATCTTTACCATGTGCCGCAATTTTGTGCATTTATTGCACTGATTCTATATTTTAGGACCTTTTCCATGTGTATTTACTGAAGTGACTTGTGACTGCCCCTCCCTCTTGCACTCTTTTGACTGACGTGACTGACCCCCTGAACTTCTGTGACTAAAGTGACTGACCCCCTCAACTCCTGTGACTAAAGTGACTGACCCCCTGAACTCCTGTGACTGAACGACTGACCCCCCTGAACTCCTGTGACTGAAATTAGAGATGAGCGAACTTACAGTTAATTCGATTCGTCACAAACTTCTCGGCTCGGCCGTTGCTGACTTTAGCCTGCATAAATGAGTTCAGCTTTCAGGTGCTCCAATTGGCTGGAAAAGGTGGATACATTCCTAGGAGACTCTCTCCTAGTATTGTATCCACCTTTTCCAGCCCTCCGGAGCACCTGAAAGCTGAACTCATTTATGCAGGCTAAAGTCATCAACTGCCGAGCTGAGAAGTTTGTGACGAATCGAACTTACTGTAAGTTCGCTCATCTCTAACTGAAATGACTGACCTGTGTTATTTAGATTAAAGTTATTACCTAGATTTTCTTTTACTGTTTAGAGATGGATACTGAAACATGTTCTTTTTTCTCAATCTGTTTCTATTTTCTGATTGTTATTTATTTTTCAGAAATTGTACATTATTATGGGGGCGGTTATGCCCCAGCTCAGAGACATAACTTATTACATTTAGTGGCCTGAGTGAAAACTGCAAAATAGTAGAATTAATCTGAAATATTCATATAAAAATGTAAAGTTAGGAGAAAAAAAAACTTGTTTATGAGGTTACATATGGTAAAATCTAATGATAGGTTAACAATAAAATAAAAATTCTGAAATAGGCATCTTGCTTATTGACATCACACATACCCTTAGACATGTACAGGGCTCTTAAACTTGTTACTCCAATTATAGAGATTACAGGTATAGTACATACCCAGCCTACAATGTTGCCTCCTAAACAAAACTAACCTGCCAATGTTCAATCGGATTAGTAACAGCTCTAGTCTGCAACAGTGGAAGATGAAGGAAGGATTCATCAGAAGCACAAGCTGTGGGCATCACACCTACCCCATACACCTTGTGAGTCAGTGACAAAAATAGTGGTCAGAAATCTATATATTTCCCCAAAGTATCTGTCATATATAGCTACCAGGTTTCAAGAAGCACATATCTCATCTAGGGAAAGCTGGACGAGATATGAGAAATTCAGGAATAGTTAAATCCCAAGTAGACCATAGCTGCCGAGGACTTTGGCAATGTCTGTTCTCAGGCCAGGATTTTTATGGAATAATAAGCAGATTGGTAGTGGGGCCTTTCATTTACTTCCTGGCCAAACCAGGTTTTCAGTGTAGCCAAAATCAGCAGGTGCTGAAGAAATCTGATTAATGGGCTTTGAAGGGATTATCCACCATAAGGTGACTTTAGTACGTACCTGCCAGACAGTAATGGACATGCTTAGGAAGGATCCGTGCTGGTTTTGAGATAAATGTTGTGAGATTAACATAACGTTGAGGCTATTTCTTGTTGGAGTTTGTTCCCTTAAACTACAAATCCCATCATTCCTTGTTTGTAATTGTGAGGTCACTTTTCTCCCTTCCACACATCAGCCACCCCACCCATTGAAACACACCTGTAATCCTTTCCAAAAAAAAACTGTGTTTTCTGACCAGGATGCCTCCAGCTGTTTTTGTTTTATTTACACAGTTTTTCTTATGGGAAAGGGGGGTGATTCAAACTTTTATTAGGGAAGGTGTTAAATAATTTTCATTAACTTTTTTTTCCACTTTTTTTTGCAGTGTTATATGCAGTGACTATAACATGCAGTACATGGATTCAATACACTGATCCCTGCCATTGCAATGCATTGATCAGTGTAATCGGTGGTTGATTGCTCAAGCCTGGATTTCAGGCTTGGAGCAATCAATCGCCGATAGGACGTGCAGGAGGCAGGTAAGGCCCCTTTCTGCTGCATCCCAGCTGATCGGGACATCGCGATTTTACCGCACTGGTCCCGATCAGCCCAAGTGAGCTGCCGGGGAGCTTTCCCTTTTGATGCGGAGATCAACTAAAGAGTTAATGCTGGACATCTGCCTGAACTGCGATATCCAGCATTAGCCACTGGTCCTGGCTGCTGATAGCAGCCGGGACTGTGCGGGTATGATACGAGCTCAGCTCCTGAGCTCGCTTCATAACCCTCCCGTGCCGCAGCGCCGTTTAGAAGCGGCGTTTTGCGTAATGGGGTTAAAGCAATAGAACACAGAAGAATTGCGAGACCACCATGAAACACAGGTACAGACTTTATATTATAAACTACACTAACTTTACAGCATAGTCAGATAAAAATATAATCCCGGAATAGCCCCTTTAACAAGCTGTAGCTCAATGTTCAAGCTGTGGCTGAAAGGAACCTGCCCCTCCTTTAATAACTATTTTGTTGGGTGGGTGGTAATAAGTAACTGTATAGATAGGGATAAATACCGTATTTTTCGCCGTATAAGACGCATTTTTTCTTCCCCAAAACTGGGGGGGAAAGTCGGTGCGCCTTATATGGCGAATACACCCCTATTGCGGCGGTCCCTGCGGCCATCAACGGCCGGGACCCGCGGCTAATACAGGACATCACCGATCGCGGTGATGCCCTGTATTAACCCTTCAGACGCGGCGATCAAAGCTGACCGCCGCGTCTGAAGGGAAAGTGACACTAACCCGGCTGTGCAGCCGGGCTGTTCGGGACCGCCGCGGCGGTCCCGAACAGCCCGACTGAATAGCCGGGTTAGTGCTTACAGGACACCGGGGGGGGACCTTACCTGCCTCCTCGGTATCTTCTCCGTTCAGGGATCCCCTGTATGGCCGGCGCTCTCCTTCGTCGTTATCACGTCGTCACATAGGTGCGTCGGTGTGCGTAGCGACGTGATGACGGCGACGGAGAGCGAGGATACCCAGCCGGCAGCAGAGACGTTCGGGAGCGACGGTGACAGCAATGGAGCGACATCCAGGGCAGCGGTGACAGGTCCGGAGCGGCGGGGACACATGGATATTACCTCCTATGCAGCGGTCTTCAATCTGCGGACCTCTAGATGTTGCAAAACTACAACTCCCGGCATGCTGGGAGTTGTAGTTTTGCAACATCTGGAGGTCCGCAGGTTGAAGACCACTATTGGGTTCAAAATCTTTAATTTTTTAGATTTTGCACCTAAAAATAGGGTGCGTTTTATACGCCGGTGCGTCCTATAGGGCGAAAAATACGGTATTCTACAGTTAGCACTTGGATGGGTAGGAATTTATTTTGTATTTCATGCCTGAGTTCTAAGGCTGTATTTTTTTTTTTTTTTTTTTGCTGAAAAGTAAAAACAGGAGACGCCACTTTAACCTTTACTCCCATGTCCCTGTCTCTGGATGTTATTTGTCACTATTAGCCATGCTTTACAGAGCTAATCTCTCACAACCTGTACAGATTATTCAGGGCTCCAAACACATTTCTCGAATTCCAGAAACAGTTTCAGCTATAACAGAATCAGTCGGCAGAATGTCACACATATAACAGTGCCACCTAAAAGAAAACAGCCTGCGATGGTGGAAGAGAAAGGAAGAACTGTGCAACGGATGTGCAGTGGGCATCACATGATCCCCATAGACCTGCACACACACACGTTACACCGGCTCCCAAACAAATTGTTGCAATGCAGAAAAGAGAGACAAAATCAGAAATCGCAGTCTTGCACATATGGCGTTCCCTTTGTTCTCGTGAGATAAGCCATCACAGGTGTCTGCCTACGGTTTTCTCCCCATACCTATTGACAAGACCAGCACACTTGACTGAGCCTATAAGGGGGATTGAACGAGAATGCTGTCAACCAAACACATGCTATCTTACTTGTATGGCTAGCATAATTTAAAGGGTGCTCCGGTGGAAAACTTTTTTTTTTTTTAATCAACTGGTGCCAGAAAGTTAAACAGATTTGTAAATTACTTCTATTAAAAAAAAAATCTTAATCCTTCCAGTACTTATTAGCTGCTGAATACTACAGAGGAAATTCTTTTCTTTTTGGAACACAGAGCTCTCTGCTGACATCATGATCAAAGTGCTCTCTGGTGACATCCATTTTAGGAACTGTCCAGAGTAGTAGAAAATCCCCATAGAAAACATATGCTGCTCTGGACAGTTCCTAAAATGGACAGAGATGTCAGCAGAGAGCACTGAGGTCATGATGACAGCAGAGAGCTCTGTGTTCCAAAAAGAAAATAATTTCTTCTGTAGTATTCAGCAGCTAATAAGTACTGGAAGGATTAAGATATTTTAACAGAAGTAAATTTCAAATCTGTTTAACTTTTTGGCACCAGTTGATTTAAAAAAAAAAAAAAAAAAAAAAGTTTTCCACTGGAGTACCCCTTTAAGTACCTTCTACCTAAATTACATAAAGTTATCCCCAAGGCTATCATAATAATCTATGCTGCAAATTAAAGGCAATGCATTATACCACAGACTATTGTCTAAATGGCCAATACCCAGATCATATAGACTTTTATTAGTTATCCACAGCAGATTGGTTGCTTGTTTCGATGTGTTGGCATTGCTGCCTTATATTACATACAGCTTATCATAACGGCAGTAAAATCCCAGAAGCTGAGAAACTAGTGAAAATGTTATCAACTCATTTCTAACTTTATTAGAAATTCATAGTGACCAATAACACAGTATGATATAAAACATATACATACAAAATAAAGCGAAAAAGTCATTAAGTAACAAAGTTTTGTTCTCCTAAGGGGGTCAGCAGCACCGGTCACAGACTTTCCAGGACTTCAGTCTTTGCCTTTCTTCTTTTTGTCTCCCTGTGAATTAAATAAAAGCATGTTAGAATGGCAGCAAATAAGATATCACATATGTGGATTTGGAGTTTGTAGGTGGAATACATTCATTGATCTCTAGTCAAGTGTTCGGCCACAATCAGAATTCTGTTCTCAGACAACAGGTCCATTGTTATGGTCATACATTCTGGTGGTGGAGCGGCAGCCTTGATAATCCTCTTTGAAATCTTGCTCGCTGCAGGCAGTGTTCAATGTAGCTGAGGTGCGCCATGCAGCGTGCACAACTCTCGCTCCCGTCTGTCAGATTGACAGGCAGGGAGCTGCGCTGTGCTCGTCAGTGTCCAGGCTGCACTATGAGAGTTAGGACTCATGCATGAGTCTGAACTCTATGAGAGACTTGCGGCCGGGACATGTAGGGAGACCCCTAGTGGTCAGTTTATATAAATACCATTTTTTTTAATGATATGGTATTAGAAAGTTGTTTCTAATACATTAATTAACAACATATAAAAAAGTTTTTGTGATGACAGGTACTCTTTAAAGGGGTACTCCACACCTAGGATCTTATCCTCTTTCCAAAGGATAGGGGATAGGATGTCAGATTGCCGGGGTCCCGCTGCTGGGGACCCCTGGGGTCTCCGCTGCGGCACCCCGCTATCATTACTGCACAGAGCTAACTCGCTCCGTGCATAATGACGGGCAATACAGGGGCCGGAGCATCGTTACATCACGGCTCCGCACCCTTGTGACATCATGGCCCACCCCCTCAATACAAGTCTATGGGAGGGGGCGTGGCAGCCATCACGCCCCCTCCCATAGACATTGCATTAAGGGGGCTGCCCATGACATCACGAGGGGGCGGAGCCGTGACATCACAATGCTCCGGCCCCTGTATCGCCAGTCATTACGCACAGAGTGAGTGTGCTCTACGCAGTAATGATAGCTAGGTGCCGAAGGAGATCCCGGGGGTCCCCAGCAGCGGGACCCTGGCGATCTGACATCTTATCGGCTATCCTTTGGATAGGGGATAAGATGTCTAGGGGCGGAGTACCCCCTTAAGGCTACATTCACATACTAATTTTGCTGTACTGTTTTGAATCATTTTTTATTTTGGAAAACTTACCACTCAAAAACTGACAAAACTGAATGCAATCTTGCGCTCAATACAGTTTCCATTGACAACAATGTTATAAAAAAAAAAAACCTTATACGGTTTTAAAGGGGTACTCTGGTGAAAACCATTTTTTTTTAAATCAACTGGTGGCAGAAAGTTAAACATATTTGTAAATTACTTCTATTAAAAAATCTTAATCCTTCCTGTACTTATTAGCTGCTGAATACTACAGAGGAAATTCTTTTCTTTTTGGAATGCTCTCTGATGACATCACGAGCACAGTTCTCTCTGCTGACTTTATTATAATAAAAATAACGCTTTATTTATTGTTGTCCTTAGTGGGATTTGAACCCAAGTCCCCAGCACTGCAAGGCAGCAATGCTAACCACTGAGCCACCATGCTGCCCTTAGCATACGGTTGCTAAAATGGACAGAGATGTCAGCAGAGAGCACTGTGTTCCTGATGTCATATGTGTTCCAAAAAGAAAGGAATTTCCTCTGTAGCATTCAGCAGCTAATAAGTACTGCAAGGATTAAGATTTTTTAATAGAAGTAATTTACAAATATGTTTAACTTTCTGCCACCAGTTGATTTAAAAGAAAAAAGGTTTTCACCAGAGTACCCCTTTAATAAAGGACACAAAACCCTTTGTAAACACAAAAACAGGACACAACCGGACACAAAACCATACAAGTACAAAAACCTACACAACCAGATACATCTTGCTGTGTATATTTTTGTATGGGAGGTCAATGTATACGGTTTGCTATATGGTTGTATATGGTTTGCAAAAACAAAACTTTTTTTTTTGTATACTATACTATTGCACGGGACAATGCACAAATCCTGATCCACTGTGAGTCCTGTATATTTGGAGCATGTAATGACACCCTTGGACTCAACTGCATATTTAGGATAAGGAAGTAAACAGGCTTCCAGCTCTAGATTTGATAAAGATTTAAGTTGCATTGGACATCTGGTAAAAACACATCATTTGAGGGTCAGATGCATTTCTAGCAACTCGTGCGGGCATTCTCCTGACTGTACAGAAACTGCCCCAAACTGAGGGTAATGTTTCTCCTCCATGCAGAGCCTCTATGCAGCCAAGATTAGAGACAGTGAATAATACTTTGTGTTTTTACCAGATCTACAATTTAAGAAATCTGGAGCTGGAAGCCTGTCTTTCTTGTTCACTACAGTGCAACATGCAACACAAAGGGAAAATTCAGCTGTCACCAAAAATTATCAACATATTGCCACCTGCTGGTCACACAGTGGTACTACATCAGCTTAGATCATGTTTATAAATGATGGCACATCATGTAGAGCAGTGGTCTTCAACCTGCGGACCTCCAGATGTTGCAAAACTACAACTCCCAGCATGCCCGGACAGCCAATGACTGTCTTCTGACCATGACACCAATATAGGGCTTTATTTGCAGTCATAGGCGTAACTACCAAGAGAGCAGACACAGCAGTCGATATGGGGCCCAACGACTAAGGAGCTCGTCTACACTCCAATATTTACAGTTAAAGAATAAAAAGGGAATAAAAAGTTATTCTACCGCATTCTACTATGGAGCCCCCATGGTTATCCCACCTGTGCATTATAAATGTTCTGTGGTATTACTTAAAGGGGTACTCCGGCGCTTAGACATCTTATCCCCTTATCCGCCGCTGGGGACCCCCGTGATCTCGCATGCAGCACCCCAGTTAAAATCAGCCCCCGGAGCATATTCGCTCCGGGTCCGATTACCGGTGACCACAGGGCCGGCGGCGTGTGACGTCATGCTCCGCCCCTCAATGCAAGCCTATGGGAGGGGGCGTGACAGCTGTCACGCCCCCTCCCATAGGCTTGCATTGAGGGGCGGAACGTGACGTCACACGGGGCGGAGGCATGACGTCACACGCCGCCGGCCCTGTGGTCGCCGGTAATCAGACCCGGAGCGAACATGCTTCGGGGGCTGATTTTAACTGGTCCCCAGCGGCGGGACCCCCGTGATCAGGCATCTTATCCCCTATCCTTTGGATAGGGGATAAGATGTCTAAGCGCCGGAGTACCCCTTTAAATAATTTTTTTTTATATATATATATATTTTGCGCTATTATTATGTTCTGATGACGTGTCAACGTGTGACATCAATGTATGTTTTTATCCTATGCTGTCACACTGTACATGGTGACCTTTTTAGGTATGTTACATATGTGCTATGGCTTAATGCAGTATATGATCCCTGTAATGTAAAATCATTGTGTACATTATGAGTTCTGTGATGTCCCTGTGTACATTATCCATGTATTGTGACATTAATGTTGTATGCATTAACCCTGTACTGTAACTTGACTTTGTATTATTGCTGTATTTATGACCTCACTGTGTGCATTGTTGCTGTACTGTGGAATCACTGTGTGCATTGTTGCTGTACTGTGACATCACTGTGTGCATTGTTGCTGTACTGTGACATCACTGTGTGCATTGTTGCTGTACTGTGACATCACTGTGTGCATTGTTGCTGTACTGTGACATCACTGTGTGCATTGTTGCTGTACTGTGACATCACTGTGTGCATTGTTGCTGTACTGTGACATCACTGTGTGCATTGTTGCTGTACTGTGACATCACTGTGTGCATTGTTGCTGTACTGTGACATCACTGTGTGCATTGTTGCTGTACTGTGACATCACTGTGTGCATTGTTGCTGTACTGTAACATTATGGTGCACATAAACCATACACTGTGAAATTACTTTGTGTATTACTAAAAGGTTAACATGGTGGAATGTTAATGGAGCCCCGTGGTTACTCGTAACATCCCTGTTTGCAGTGTTCCCACTATATTTTGTTTTATCCAAAAAACATAAGTCCAAGGAAGGAGAAAATCCTTATAGCAAACCTATCCTGCTCTGGACAGTTCCTGACATGGACAGAGGTGTCAGCAGAGAGCAATGTGGTCAGACAGAAAAGAAATTCAAAAAGAAAAGAACTTCCACTGGAGCATACAGCAGCTGATAAGTACTGGAAGGATTAAGATTTTTACATAGAAGTAATTTACAAATCTGTTTAACATTTTGGCACCAGTTGAGAAAAAAAAATGTATTCCACCGGGGTACCCCTTTAATATAAATATCAACATTTTTCACCTCAGTGGGTTTAAAATTCTGGGCTGAATAATTTTCTTTTATAGTGGTAGGAGCTTTGTTTTATACACAGCAGCAAATCTCTTACAAAGAGTTATAAAATAATGTGCTGGTTTCCTAAAACCCCCACTAGAGGGAATGAATTTTCTTTATGTATACTGTTGTACATAGAACTGCCATTAACAACTTTTGACATGTTAACCCCTCAAGGGCTCAGTGTTTTTCCGTTTTTGCATTTTCATTTTTTCCTTATCACCTTCTAAAATTCATAACGCTTTCAATTTTGCACATAAAATTCCATATGATGGCTTATTTTTTGCGCCACTGATTCTAATTTGCAGTGACAGTCATTTTACCAAAAAGTCCACGTCGAAATGGAAAAAAAATGTATTGTGCGACAAAATTGAAGAAAAAATGTCATTTTGTAACTTTTGGGGCTTCCGTTTCTACCCAGTGCATTTTTCGGTAAAAATGACACCTTCTCTTTATTCTGTAGGTCCTTATGGTTAAAATGATGCCCTACTTATATAGGTTTGATTTTGTCGTACTTCTGAAAAAAAATCATAACTACATGCAGGAAAATTTATACATTAAAAATTCTCATCTTCTGACCCCTATAACCCGGGCCGGGCCGGTATGAGGGCTCATTTTTTGTGCCGTATTCTGAAGTTTTTATTGGTACCATTTTTGCATTGATCGGAATTTTTGATCACTTTTTATTCATTTATCATTATATAAAAAGTGACCAAAAATACACAATTTTGGACTTTGGAATTATTTTTGTGCGTACGCCATTGACCGTGCGGTTTAATTAATGATATATTTTTATAGTTCGGACATTTCTGCACGCGGCGATACCACATATGTTTATTTTAATTTTTATTTACACAGTTTTTTTTTTTATTAATGGGAAAAGGGGGGTGATTCAAACTTTTATAAGGGAAGGGGTTAAATGACCTTTATTCGCTTTTCTTTTTTGCAGTGTTATAGCTCCAATAGGGACCTATAACACTGCACACACTGATCTTTTACCCTGATCCCTGCAAAGCCATAGCTTTACATGGGTCAGTGTAATAGTGGGTTGATTGCTCAATCCTGTAGCTCAGGCTTGAAGCAATCAAACGCCAATCGGACGTGACGGAGCAAAGTAAGGGGACCTCCGCTCGCGTCCTAGCTGATCGGAACATCGCGATTTTATCGCGATAGTCCCGATCAGCCCGACTGAGGTGCCGGGAAGCTTTTACTTTCATTTTAGACGCGACAATCCACTTTGATCGTCGTGTCTGAAGGGTTAATAGCGCGCGGCACAACGATCGGTGCCGCACGCTACTAGACCAGGGTCCCGGCTATCATAAACCGCCGAGACCGACCCGGTATGACCCGGGGTCACAGAGTGACCCCGTTTTAAATAGCGGGACCAGGCGCAGGGCGTGCAGGTACGCCCTGCTTCCTTAAGAGGCCAGTCATGTGAAAAGTTGTTGATCGCATCGGGTCTTACTGCTGAAACCCACGGTGATGATTTTTTGTAGTATGGACTTACATCAGAATCACTGTCAGAGCTGGAACTGCTGCCGCACTTATCTCCATCCTATAAGAAGCAAAAGGAATACGAGGTCAGTGGAATAGTTACATACACAGATAATAATAGATATTGCAGTGGTTTTTTATTTCTATTTTTTCCCCGTCACTTACAGGTCTGATGTATTTTGTTCCTACATATTACTCTACTCCGCAGAGAATTCTGCCTAGCTTTATTGCCCATTCACTTAAATGGAATCCCGCAGGGTCACTCACACAGCAGAATGTTTGATGCGGAAATCCTACTTTCTGCACTCCTGAAAAATATAAGTCTGGTCTTACATTTTTCTGGACTTTGGCTGTGGAATCCTGTTGAAGTCAATGGAGATAAAATTTCTGCGCAAAATGTGGAATTGGTGTGGAAATCAAGCTAAATGTATGCTTAAATCCTGCAGAATTCACACAATTTTTGTGAATTCATGCATTCACACAGCAGAATTTATTTTATTTCTTCATTTCTTCTACAATTGCCTTATTCCTTCCACTCTTTCCCATCCTTCCACTCAGGGCTCAAGTCTTATAGGAACATGTGGGAACTGAGTTTTTTTCCAAAGCAGGAACACCATTCCCATTAGCAAGAGTACTGCAGGACCAGCCCTTGAGTGGAAATCTTGGGTGAGTTCCCACACTTTTGTTCCCAGGACTTGCTCCCTTGCTTCAACCCATTCCCTTCCTTCAATTCTTCCTTCCAACCTTTTAGCTCCTTTCCTTCACACTTTCTTTCTTCCCGTTATCCTTTAGGATCTATTCACATGGCAGAATTTCCGCCTCAAATTAAAGCCCATAGACTTCTATGGGATTCCGCACTCCAATTCTGCTAGCGGAATTTCACAAGCAGAGTTTCAGAAGGTTAAATAAGAGCGTGGAATGCCATAGAAGTCTATGGGCTTTAATGTGAGGTGGAATTCCGCAAGCAGAAATTCCGCCGTGTGAATAGACCCTTATTCTGCTCTTTGCTGTTCTTTATTCTTTCTTCCCCCTGCCCCTCCTTCCTCCCATCCCTCTCTTTTCTTCTTTCCTCCAACTTTCTTCCCTTATTCCTTCCCTCAACACTTTTCCTTCCTTCAGTTTTTTGCACTGAAAATAGTCACCTTTTTCTCCTTTTTCTTTTCCTTTCTATCCTGTCTGTCTTTATCGCCTTCCTTGTGACAGTGCTTATCTTTTCTGTTTATATTCTCTTATATTTTGAGTTCTTTCATTACTTGCCCCTTATTTTATCCATTCCTTCTGGCTTCTTTAAAGGGGTACTCTGGTATAAAACTTTTTTTTTTTTAAATCAACTGGTGCCAGAAAGTTAAACAGATTTGTAAATTACTTCTATTAAAAAATCTTAATCCTTCCAGTACTTATTAGCTGCTGAATACTACATAGGAAATTATTTTCTTTTTGGAACACAGTGCTCTCTGCTGACATCTCTGTCCATTTTAGGAACTGTCCAGAGCAGCATATGTTTGCTATGGGGATTTTCTCCTACTCTGGAGAGTTCTTAAAATGGACAGAGATGTCAGCAGAGAGCACTGTGGTCATGATGTCAGCAGAGAGCACTGTCTTCCAAATTTCCTCTGTAGTATTCAGCAGCTAATAAGTACTGGAAGGATTAATATTTTTTTATAGAAGTAATTTACAAATCTGTTTAACTTTCTGGCACCAGTTGATTAAAAAAAAAAGTTTTCCACTGGAGAACCCCTTTAAAGAAAACGGCATTGACCTCTTCAGTACATTAGAAGGTGTCAAAGTTGGTATTAACTTCTTCACCACCAGACTTGTAATCTTTAAACACTTAGATGTATGTGAATCTTATTTAGTCACATTATGGCAATTTTGTTTGTTCGATGTAAAAGTCTGATGATGTACATGGTGCTAGTTTTCACTTTTTGAATGTCTGTCCCCTATCTAAATTCTCTAGAAATGTTTTTTGATACAGGTCTGGGCAACTAATAGTCCTGGGACTCCTACCCCTTCCCTCATGGATAATTATCATCCAGCAGGTAGGCGTCTTTCATTGTAAGTATGTTTTATGGGGTTTTTGCACTGAAAATAGTCACCTTTTTCTCCTTCTTCTTCTTCTTTTCCTTTCTATCCTTTCTGTCTTTATCGTCTTCTTTGTGACTGTCCTTATCTTTTCTGTCTTTGTCTTCTTTCTTGTGACTGTCCTTATCCTTGTCCTTATCTTTGTCATCATCTTTTCCGAAAACTGGTTATTGAAAATTAATGTTATCATGCATAGAAGCGAACATTGTAAAAGCCAACGCCGGGCATTAAGGCCACACCCTTAGACCACCCGGGAACATCTCTAAAAATTCCTACTTTGGGACAAGATTTACATTATCGCCATCCCTCAATTTTGCTATCCCATTTGCAGTATTGTCCTGGCAAAATGAGGACAGTCAGCAACTACATTAACTACAACAGCCCCAAAACATGATGAAGAATTCTGAATCACAAAGAAGAGGATTTATCATTTCCTGCACCAGAAAGTTGGCAATAAAATACTGCAAGCTCTGTTGGTGGGCACTAACCCTTTGGAGCCAAAAGCCATTTCCTGTTTAGTAGGCAAATCTTTATATCCATAATATAGTGCTTATGTTTTCTTACGCCTCACTTCTTAATGGTTTTATTTTTCTGACAGAGATGGATTAAGGCTTATTTTTTTGCAGGACAAATTGTACTTTTTTTTTTATAGATATATGATTTTTTATCAAATTTTTTGGGGATGTGATGTGCTCATCCCCATTGACTGTACGAGACAGGAATGTGATAATCTAATAGTTTGGATAACTCCACACGTGGTGATACCAAATATGTTTTGTTTACATTTTTTTTGTGTGTGTGTGTGGGGGGGGGGGGGGTAATTTTATTGGGGGGATATTAGGGCTTGATAAAGGTCTCATTGTGAAGACCGAAATGTAGCACTGTAACTTGGATGGGTGAATAAACCACAATGCCTTATCCAGTGGATATGATGTCTATGGGGTATTGAGTTCTACCTTCAGTTGCTGAGCACCCACTTGGACCAGGAGTCCTGAACACAGTGCTGGTTCTTTCCTACTTGCTATACACACAGATATATATATATATATATATATATATATATATATATATATATATATATATATATATAATTTATTTTTATTTTTTTTGCTTTATTTAACACCTTTCCTTAGCCCCCCTCACCCCTTAGGGGCCTTTATAATCAATCATATGCATACATTGATATATTAGATTGGTGCTCCATTGGTACAGCCTGCCAATAGACGGCCACAGAGGGCACCAGGTCAAGCTTCCTTGACAATTAATCAGCATGATCAGGCCAGTAGACACCAAGGATATGCGCCAACAAATTGTTAAATTGATTGTGGCATTTAAACAAGTAAATGACCAGCAACAGAGACATTACCAGGTGGTGTCAACTGCAGATAGCAGCCGCTATCCACCAGGTATGGCACGGGCTCGACTCCCATACCCACAACATACTCCCTCACCCAACCCAAGATCATGGGTCAAGAAGGGTTTAAGGGGCCCTATATCCATTAAACACAGGTCAACTGAACTCGTTCATCTAGGCCTCATCGGTCGACCACCTAATGTGCAAGGAGGCCTTCCAACTTTCATCCAGTAGATGATGTCAGCAGAGAGAAAGATTACAACTACCTATTCCTTTTGTTTTCAGGAGGAGTAGCCACTGCCAGAGGATTATGAGTCCCTGCATCTAGTTTACTGCATACAGATTTTATAGTTCCCATCGAGCTTGACAGGAGCTGTAATAACCCTTTGCAGCTCCCTGTATATAATTGTAAATATATAGAGAGCTGTCAATCATTACACCTCCCACATGACTATGTAGCCCAGAATGAGCAAAGATTTACATGAATAGATAAAAGATATGGCTCCACATACTTACATTTCATAATGCCAGACATCGTGGATAAAGTTTTGCTTTACTACTAAAAATGAAAAATAAAAGTAAAATAACATTTTAAATCATTATTGTGACTGCTCCATGACAAAAGTCCAGAGAGATATAGTAAGCCATATTGTGGGTTCTATGCACTGCTTGTAGTGCTGCAGGATCATATATTTTCTACCAATTAATTTTATCATGATGAGCATTGTTATGGACATACAGACCCAAAAAAAGTGAACCCTTTTGAATTATGTGGATTTCTGCATTGATTACTAATAACATGTGGTCTTATTGTTATTTAAGTGATAATTATAGACTAACTATACTAACAAATAGTTGTGCCGTTTAGGTCTCTTGCTGAGCACATTGAGTAAACATTCACAATGTAGGGAGAAAAGGTAAGTGAATAATTGAATTTAATAACCTGTAGATTCCCTCTTAGCAGTAAACACCTCCACCAAAAGTTTTCTGTAGCTGCAAATAAGATTTGCAGTAATGCAACTCATCTGCGGGAGGAAGCATGAAGTGCTCCCAAATCTCCTTGTAGACGGATGCGTTGACCCTGGACTTAATGAAGCACAGTGGACAAACACCAGCAGATCACATGGCTCCCCAAATCATATAATATATTGGGCGACGTACAGGGGAGCACTCAAAGAGTCCACTCATGGTTACGGTGCCAGGATCATCTTTATTCAGGTGCAGTTAAAACATTAGCTGGACGCCAGGTTCCCGTAGCAGGGTAAGCAGCTTTCACGCCCGCACAAAGGATGCTTCTTCAGACCTGGTCTGAAGAAATGCCCTTTGTGTGGGTGTGAAAGCTGCTTACCCTGCTACGGGAACCTGGCGTCCAGCTAATGTTTTAACTGCACCTGAATAAAGATGATCCTGGCACCGTAACCATGAGTGGACTCTGAGTGCTCCCCTGTACGTCTCCTTGTGCTGCATTTGTATCTATGCTAGTGAAGCTCTTCTTTGGGGGGTGTTAGAACCTGAACAGAGGCCATACGGTGCACCGCTATATCGGGACATTTCTCATGCATACACCAGTTGGTTATACATGCCTAGCTGCTAGCCGTGAAGGGAGTGCCGATCGCTGTATCTATAATATATTGGGGATTTGGGGTTTTCATGAGCTGTAAGCCATAATCATCACAATTATGTTATTCACGGCTTGAACTACCGTATCTTGCCTTGCATGTAAGGAGTCTCTCTCATATATTAGTTTCCCCTTTTAAGTTGCATTACTGAAATAAATGAACTTTTGAACAATATTCTAATATTTCGAGTTTCACCTGTGTATTCAGGGGCAGAGAGTGTGGCAGTATTAGACTAGGATGTACAGAGTGTGGCAATAGGAGCACAGAGTGTGACAGTATTATATTTATAGGCACAGTATGTGGCAATATTATATTTAGGGACACAGAGTGTGGCAGTATTATATTCAGGGGTCATTGTATTGCAATATTAAATTCTGGGACACAGAGTGTGGTAGCATTATATTCAGGGGTACAGTGTGAGGCAGTATTATATTCAGGGGTACAGTGTGTGGCAGTATTATATTCAGGGGCACAGAGTGTGGCAGTATTATATTCAGGGGCACAGTGTGTGACAGTATTATATTCAGGGGCACAGAGTGTGACAGTATTATATTCAGGGGCACAGTGTGTGACAGTATTATATTCAGGGGCACAGAGTGTGACAGTATTATATTCAGGAGACAGCATGCAGAAGTATTGTATTCAGTGGCACATTGTGTGCGAGTATTATATTCAGGGGTCATTGTATTGCAGTATTAAATTCTGGGACACAGAGTGTGGCAGTATTATATTCAGGGTACAGTGTGTGGCAGTATTATATTCAGGGGCACGGAGTGTGACAGTATTATATTCAGGGGCACAGAGTGTGACAGTATTATATTCAGGGGTACAGTGTGAGGCAGTATTATATTCAGGGGTACAGTGTGAGGCAGTATTATATTCAGGGGCAAAGTGTGTGGCAGTATTATACTCAGGGGCACAGAGTGTGGCAGTATTATATTCAGGGGCACAGAGTGTGACAGTATTATATTCAGGAGACAGCATGCAGAAGTATTGTATTCAGGGGCACATTGTGTGTGGGTATTATATTCAGGGGTCATTGTATAGCAGTATTAAATTCTGGGACACAGAGTGTGGCAGTATTATATTCAGGGTACAGTGTGTGGCAGTATTATATTCAGGGGCACGGAGTGTGACAGTATTATATTCAGGGGCACAGTGTGTGTCAATATTATAATTAAGGGCACATAGTGTTGAAGTATTAAATTAGAAGCATAGTGTGGGGCACTAAAAGTAGGTTTTCTAAATATAGAAGATGGATATATACAGAAAAGTGAAGAGCTAAACATCTAGGTTTTAAACTTTGCAGAGGTGAGAAAAGCTGAAAGAAGAGGAGGATCAGATGGAGAAGAATAGAAAAGACTACACATAATTGTTATATCTGGGTTTAAATATACATTTTCCACAACACACTACATTACAGGCATTTGGTATTAAGAATTTTTCCTAATTGTGGACAACCCCTTTAAAATGTCCTAGAACTAATATCTATTTCTCAGGGTTATTTTTCTTTCCCATTTAAACACAGTAATGTAGAAGATTATTCTATAGTTACCTTTCCAAGGAGAAGGCTTCTGATCTTTGCTTCTCTGCAGTCACTGCCCGCAGAATATCAGTGATGCAAGCTATAAATTGTGAAGGATGGGATCAGGTGAAACAGGAAACACCCATCACAACTGAAAACAGGTAAATCAAGGAGTTTCCACCTGAATCCGTAAGATGAGTTTGCAAAAACCTTTTGTAGAGCTTTCATGTAAGTTTACAATGATAAATAGACGTAATAGACAGACACACAATGTGATTTATTTACAATATCGGAAACAAAGTGATTTATTTAACTCATCTCAGAGCAGTAACGTCAAGCAGACAAAGCAGAAAGATAGATATGAGATAGATAGATGGATATGAGATAGATAGATGGATAAGAGATAGATATGAGATAGATAGATATGAGATAGATAGATATGAGATAGATAGGTAGATGTGAGATAGATAGATATGAGATAGATAGGTAGATAGATAGATATGAGATAGATAGGTAGATAGATAGATATGAGATAGATAGGTAGATATGAGATAGATAGGTAGATAGATAGATATGAGATAGATAGGTAGATGTGAGATAGATAGATGGATGTGAGATAGATAGATAGATAGATAGATGGATACGAGATAGATAGATATAGATATGAGATAGATATATAGATATGAGATAAATAGATGGATATGAGATAGATGGATATGAGATAGATAGATAGATACATAGATAGATACAATGCAAATAAAAACGGCACTAATAATATCCAGAGTAGAAAAGATGTGCCCGCATATCTGGAACCTGGGTCCTCCGGTTCCTTAATCCAGATAAAGTAAATATGATGCAGCACTCCACAGATAGCAAAAAGGTGGTTTTATTCCATCATGTGCAAAGACAACGTTTCACCAGTCTCACACTTGAAAAACCCAGTGTGAGACTGGTGAAACGTTGTCTTTGCATATGATGGAATAAAACCACCTTTTTGCTATCTGTGGAGTGCTGCATCATATTTACTTTATCTAGATAGATAGATAGATAGATCACACTAACACACTTCTTATATTGTTTCATACATCCATCCTAGAAGAATTTAGATGTTGCCCGGGGGTGCAGTGGTGACAGGTAGATTCATGGTGGAACTTTTAGGTACAAACAGAAAGGTGGGGCATTTCTTCTCCTGCTTAGACATGCTGGGGATTGGCTTAATGTCGAGCATATTGCATAAGGACTACTACATGACTTCATGCTATTACTACACTTCAATTCTATGGATATTTCTGGTATATATATATATATATATATATATATATATATATATATATATATAAATTATAAGTTTTTCAGCAGATAGATAAGGAGGTAGGGGAGTTTTGCTCTTAATTTACACAAGCTTCTTATTACCAAATCCTTGTCTGTCCTCAGTTTCTTGCTCACAGTAGGTGTTAAGACCAGATATAGTTGCACAATAGTCGACAACATTTTTTCCTGTACTTTGTCCTTATCTCTCTTTGATGCAAGATACTGATTCCTGTAGGATCTTCAGTTTAGTGGCAGTAGCATCCCTATGGCAGTGCCTGTCAGTCATGTTGTCCAGGTGAATGTGCATTTGACACTAATATTGGGATCCTGTACCTTCAGTAGGGCACATATAGCGCCTTTGTCGATTTCAAATAAGACTTAAATGAGCCATAATATTGTATTACAAATCAAATTTGTCAATAGTACCTACTGACTTTCCTATAGTGGTTTATCTTTTGCTTACTATTTGTGCACTCTAATGAAGCAAATAGTAACAAAACAAATGCTCGTAAAAATGGTTATACAATTTCTTCAGGTTGCTATGGTTAACAATGCATCAGGCAATAGGAAAAAGATACCAGTCAGCATGAAGAAGTGCCTGGTAGTTATTTTACCATACACAGCTAATATGTATACAACATGGTTACACCCTTACTGTTATCATGACAACTACAGGTCTGCTTATTAACCCCTTAAGGACCGGAGGTTTTTCCGTTTTTGCATTTTCGTTTTTTGCTCCTTGCCTTTAAAAACTCTTTCAAATTTACACCTAAAAATCCATATGATGGCTTATTTTTTGCGCCACCAATTCTACTTTGTAATGACGTCAGTCATTTTGCCCAAAAATCTATGGTGAAGTGGGAAAAAAAATCATTGTGCGACAAAATTGAAAAAAAAACGCTGTTTTGTAATTTTTGGGGGCTTCCGTTTCTACGTAGTAAATTTTTCGGTAAAAATGACACCTGATATGTATTCTGTAGGTCCATACGATTAAAATTATACCCTACTTATATAGGTTTGATTTTGTCGGACTTCTGGAAAAAAATCATAACTACATGCAGGAAAATGAATACGTTTAAAATTGTCATCTTCTGACCCCTATAACTTTTTTATTTTTCCGTGTATGGGGCGGTATGAGGGCTCATTTTTTGCGCCGTGATCTGAAGTTTTTAACGGTACCATTTTTGCATTGATAGGACTTATTGATCACTTTTTATTCATTTTTAAATGATATAAAAAGTGACCAAAAATGCACTATTTTGGACTTTGGAATTTTTTTGCGCGCACGCCATTGACCGAGCGGTTTAATTAATGATATATTTTTATAATTCGGACATTTCCGCACGCGGTGATACCACATATGTTTATTTTTATTTTTATTTACACTGTGTTTTTTTTTATTGGAAAAGGGGGGTGATTCAAACTTTTAATAGGGGAGGAGTTAAATGATCTTTATTCACTTTTTTTTTTCACTTTTTTTTTGCAGTGTTATAGCTCCCATAGGGACCTATAACACTGCACACACTGATCTTCTATGTTGATCACTGGTTTCTCATAAGAAACCAGTGATCAACGATTCTGCCGGATGACTGCTCATGCCTGGATCTCAGGCGCTGAGCAGTCATTTGGCGATCGGACAGCGAGGAGGCAGGAAGGGGCCTCCCGCTGTCCTGTCAGCTGTTCGGGATGCCGTGATTAGCCGCGGCTATCCCGAACAGCCCGACTGAGCTAGCCGGGAACTTTCACTTTCACTTTTAGCCGCGCGGCTCAGCTTTGAGCGTGCGGCTAAAGGGTTAATAGCGCGCGGCGCCGCGATTGGCGCTGCGCGCTATTAGAGGCGGGTCCCGGCTTCACTATGACGCCGGGCCCGCCATGATATGACGCGGGGTTACTGTGTAACCCCGCGTTATATCAGAAGAGCAGGACCAAGGACGTACCGGTACGTCCTTGGTCCTTAAGGGGTTAAGCAATGCAGTCAGTTGTTTGCTGGAACATTATACATTTCTGTATATACTTGTATAACATTGTCGCCATCTAGCATTTCTGGACAGTGCCTAGTTGGGCCCATTCCTCTGGGACTCTCCTGACTGGTCATGGGACATTTACTCCCTTGGAACCATATGCTAAGAAGCTGATCTCATTGTAATATATAGCCGGAATCCTGCAGCAAGGGTTAGTATCAAAGATAACTCCAATTCTGACTATTTACCCCCTTATATGCAACAGCCATTGCTTTACAGAGGATGCACCTGCAAACTATCAAGTACTATTATCCATTCAGCAAAATGTGCAAATATAGAGGTTTATGTAAATTTTATCCACAGAACCCTGATGAAGTTACCTTCAGGTAATGGAACACATGGGGTCTTTGGTGGGGCGCCCATCCCCAGTCCCAGCTACATCACTTTTTGGTATCGGTATTGGTTTTGGTATTAGGTAGATAGGAGGGTTTAGGCTACATGACCACATACTGTAATACCATAGCTGTAGGATCGTATTCTGTATTTATGCACTGTTATTAAAGTCATATATATTTTCATGTATAGCCCTGCACCTGCTTGTGCGATATGCAATCTCATTGTTTAGGGGAACCTGTTTCATTTGTTGTATAGGAGGGGGAATGGGCACTCTTGAAGAGGGGAGGGTGCACCTCATTGCACCTCAATGGGGAGGATACAGCTGTGCTTCGGGAGAAGATGGCCGGAAGGGTCGAGGAGTGTTTAAACAAGAGACTGGGGGGGGGGGGGGGGGACATCAATATAGAAGGGGAGGACAATATAGATAGAGAGCTGGGACATATGAATGCATCTAGGTGTGGAGGAGAGGGCGGGGTTAGAATAGTTAATAGGCTTCATAGGAAAAAAAAATAAACATACACCTCTAAATTGCATGTTGACTAATGCCAGACGTCTAACCAATAAAACTGACGAACTAGAGTTAATAATGTCTCAGGAAAAATATGACATAGTGGGAATAACAGAGACTTGGTTGGACGATAGCTACAGTATGACTGGTCGGTTAACATACAGGGATATAGTATATTCAGGAAGGATCGGACTGTTAAGTCCAGTCTGAAGGCCGCACTGCGAGAGGATATATGTGAGAGAAATGATAATGTGGAGTCATTATGGGTAGAAATATATGGAGATAAAAATAATAAAATACTGATTGGGATTTGCTATAAGCCTCAGAATATAATGGTGGAAGAACAATAACTGAGGCAAATAAACAAGGCAGCAAATCACAGTGAGGTGGTAATAATGGGGGACTTAACTATCCTGACAAACTGGAAGACTGAGTCCTGTGAATCTCATAAAGGAAACAGGTTTCTGACTATAGCTAAAGATAATTCTCTGTCCCAAATGGTGCAGGGCCCGACAAGAGGGGGCGCCCTACTAGACTGAATATTAACCAACAGACCTGACAGAGTAAATAATGTGCAAGTCAGGGGGCACCTAGGAAATAGTGACCATAATATAATACATTATAACTTGTTCTTCCATAAGGGAACTCTGAGAGGAGCAACAAGAACAATGAACTTTAGAAAGGCAAAGCTTCATCAACTTAAAGAGGCCCATAACGCTGTACATTTGGGGAAAAAATCCTCTAAATGAGAGAGAGTGTAGACACTAAATGGGAGACTTTTAAAAATATCCTAAATTCTCAATGAGAAAGGTACATACCATATCACCGTATGGGAATAAAAGAGTCAGGAACAAGAGAAAACTCAATGTGGATGAATAAAAATGTAAAGGGGGCAATAAATGACAAAAAAAAAAGCATTTAAGCTACTAAAACAGGACGGCAGTGAAGGAGCACTAAAAAGCTAGTAACTGCAGATTAGAAGCTGTGCTCAGTCATATAGTTTACATTGACATCTGCAGCAGAAAATCATGTGCAACAAATCTGCACAGGATACCGTATGTGTGAACGTAACCAAAAGCAGCAAAAGTGGAGACAGAAAGACTCATTGCTAAATAGAGTAAAACTAACCCCAAAATGTTCTTTAACCCCTTAAGGACCAAGGGCGTACAGGTACACCCTTGGTCCTGCTCTCCTGATATAACGCGGGGTTACACAGTAACCCCGCGTCATATCACGGTGGGCCCGGTGTCATAGTGAAGCCGGGACCCGCCTCTAAAAGCGTGCAGCGCCGATCGCGGCGCCGCGCGCTATTAACCCTTTAGCCACGCGCTCAGAGCTGAGCCGCGCGGCTAAAAGCGAAACCGAAAGTGGCCGGCTAGCTCAGTCGGGCTGTTCGGGATAGCCGCGGCTAATCGCGGCATCCCGAACAGCTGACAGGACAGCGGGAGGGCCCCTACCTGCCTCCTCGCTGTCCGATCGCCGAATGACTGCTCAGTGCCTGAGATCCAGGCATGAGCAGTCATGCGGCAGAATCGTTGATCACTGGTTTCTTATGAGAAACCAGTGATCAATGATGAAGAACAGTGTGTGCAGTGTTATAGGTCCCTATGGGACCTATAACACTGCAAAAAAAAAGTGAAAAAAGTGAATAAAGATCATTTAACTCCTTCCCTATTAAAAGTTTGAATCACACCCCTTTTCCAATAAAAAAAAAACACACAGTGTAAATAAAAATAAACATATATGGTATCACCGCGTGCGGAAATGTACGAATTATAAAAATATATAATTAATTAAACCGCTCGGTCAATGGCGTGCGCGCAAAAAAATTCCAAAGTCCAAAATAGTGCATTTTTGGTCACTTTTTATATAATTTAAAAATGAATAAAAAGCGATCAATAAGTCCTATCAATGCAAAAATGGTACCGTTAAAAACTTCAGATCACGGCACAAAAAATGAGCCCTCATACCGCCCCATACACGGAAAAATAAAAAAGTTATAGGGGTCAGAAGATGACAATTTTAAATGTATTAATTTTCCTGCATGTAGTTATGATTTTTTTCCAGAAGTCCGACAAAATCAAACCTATATAAGTAGGGTATCATTTTAATCGTATGGACCTACAGAATAAAGATAAGGTGTCATTTTTACCGAAAAATGTACTACGTAGAAATGGAAGCCCCCAAAAGTTACAAAACAGCGTTTTTTTTTTTCAATTTTGTCGCACAATGATTTTTTTTTCTGTTTCACCGTAGATTTTTGGGCAAAATGACTGACGTCATTACAAAGTAGAATTGGTGGCGCAAAAAATAAGCCATGATATGGATTTTTAGGTGCAAAATTGAAAGAGTTATGATTTTTTAAAGGCAAGGAGCAAAAAACGAAAATGCAAAAACGGAAAAACCCCCGGTCCTTAAGGGGTTAACTAAATAAATAGTAAAAAAGTAAAAAATGAAAGTCTAGGCCCTTTCAAAAGGGATGAGGGACAAATGATAGATGGGCATAAGGAAAAAAGTAAATATCTTAAATACATTCTTCTCCACTGTGTTCACTCAGGAAAATGAAATGCCAGGTGAAATACAGCGAGATAAGGTAGTGCTGGGCGGTATGACCTAAAACTTATATCATGGTATTTTTTCAGGTTATGGCGGTATCACGGTATTACCGTGGTACCATGTGGGAAACAGTGTAGAAGTGCAGCGGCTGACAGTTAACCCCTTCCCCACCATGGGGACCATGCGCACTGCCCCTATAGCGGGGAAGGGGTTAACTGTCAGCTGCAGCGCTATCGTGATTCCCCCCACGGGCGCACTGTCAGCTATTTACATACATTGTCCGCCGCTGCAGTTTATAATCCCCGTCCCCAGCTGCAGAGCCTTCTCCCCCTGTGACAGGCAGGCACAGGACATCTTATCTTCATCCCCGCTCTGTTCTCTGATCCCCGAGCAGGGATGGGAATGTAAGAATCAGCAGAGCCTTCTCCTCCTGCAAGCGCTGAATGTACGGGCGCGGCAGAGCTTCTGATCCCCATCCCTGCTCGGGGATCAGAGAACAGAGCGGGGATGAAGATAAGATGTCCTGTGCCTGCCTGTCACATTTAGTGCTTGCAGGGGGAAGGAGGTCCTGCAGAGCCCAGGCCCGGGGATAAACAAATAGCCTGTGGGAAGGGGAGAGGGGGGCTGAGCAGGGAGCAGGCTCGGGGCTGAGGGAAACATCAGAGCCAGGGGATGAAGTTTCTGCGCTTTCACCTGGCTCTGATCACTGAGAACAAGCGTCAGCTGCAGGGGGAGCTGGGATGTGCACCGCACGTGAGCTCAGCGGCTCCGTCACAAGTAATTCATTCGGGGGTGGGGCCCGACCGGTATGCCGGTATGGGCAAAAATTGATATCGTGCGACGAAAAAAAAAACGGTATCCGATATGAACAGATATACTGCCCAGCACTAAGAGAAGGTAAACTCCCCAGTACAGGTCACCTGTCTAACCCAGGAAGAAGTACAGTGCAGCCTACAAAAAATCAAAATAGACCAAATAGGTCCAGATGGCATTCACCCCCGAGTTCTAAAGGGAGTTAAGTAAAGTAATAGACAAACCCCTATATCTAATATTCAAGGACTCTTCAGTGACAGGGAAGGTTCCCCAAGACTGGTGCATAACAAATGTGGTGCTAATTTTAAAGTGTTATCTCTTGTTACTGATGAACATTCTGTCAGCCTGCTGCTACCTCTAGGGGGAGCTCACTGGGGACATATATAGAGATTATATATAATGCACTGAAAATGTTAGATTATTAAAACATGACTTTTATTCGTATCACTTAAAATGTATAGTGAAAAAATATTCTTGAAAAAGGACGTATATCTATATACATTAGGCCGCCATCTTTTGTGCTCATTCATATAAAGTGCATAGTGGGGCAAAGAGCACTTGCAACGTCCGTATTGGGGCTGAGCATATCACCATCCATATAGAAGTATCAAAGGACTAAATAAGATGTTTATATGTTGCTGTTCACACAGGCACCTTTTACAATTGTCTGCCATACCACCTTCTTATTATAGGTGCCAGTAACCTTCTAGCTGTCACTTGTTCATTTGGCCGTAGGTAGGTACAGTATCATGCAGTCTCATAATCCCATACATACATATTATGTACAAAGTCCCGCACATTAAGTATTCTTCAATCCATTGGGGTTAGGCATAGGTGATAATGTTCAATGTGTTATTGGAATATATAATTGCAAAGACAAAAAATTTAAATACCCGATATCCTGAACTTGCTTCAACATCTTTGGCTCAGTTCATCAGAAGATCTTTGCCCACACAATAGATATCAGTTCTGCTCAGTGTCTTATGCTCAGTCCATCAGATGATCTTTGCCCACAAGGTAGAGGTCAATTCAGATTCAATGCATTTCTTGCTGTAAAATTCATCAGGAATCGTATTGTTACAGCATTTTCCTTCAGTAACCATCTTGTTTATTCGGCTCCATTGTAGCATGATGCCTATATAGTACTGATGGCGGCCGTATGAAATACGTAGGGAAAACCTCCTAATGGCAGCTGCTGACAAATTTTTAGTTGTTTTTTGTAAAAAAAAATTTAGATTTTTTTTTTTTTTTTTTTTTACAAATTTACAATATATTTTAATTTAATATTAACTTCACAAATTTTTAAGATCTCCGATTGCTGTCATTCAACTGCTTAATTGTTTATTTTAGATGGGGGGGGGGGGGGGGGACATTTTTTACTTTAGTAGTAAAACTGAGCCAGACATCTGACCAGACCTGTGGGGCAAGGATTTTCCAAATGTCATATGAGCTTTTAGGAAATTTGCTACATACTGGAGGACGCTGGATGCCTGGAGCCATTTTTGATATTTAAAGTACTATGCATGTGCTTTAGGGAGGATTTCAACCCAAAACAGCATATTAAATAGCCTGCATATCAGAAAAGCAGAAATCAGCAGCCAATGCTTTATCTACACATATTGATATCCTTCTATGGTGTTGCAGCAGCCATTGTGCAAAGGTGACAAAAAGAAGTGCAGCCATATTGGTTGTCTGGCAATGATGGGAAACTTTACAGTGTTGACAATGACAGTGTTTCCTATACAGGAATTATGTGTATGGTATACTATAGTGTAAGGACCACTGGCCTCTGCTGTATTGTTCTACTGTTTGCAAAGTGAGCTAGTGGGTGGGTGGGACAAATGTTTGATTGACAGCTAAATTATATATCATTGTTTTACTATGATGATGGTTGTGCACAGTGAACTCCAAGTAAGCAGCATTAGTATCCAGCACAAGCAGGATGACGCTCTCTGGCCTATCATAGTAGACCTGAATGAGCCCTAGAGTGAAAAAATATTGAAGATGTGGAATATACACCATTATATTCACATTAACATTAAAGGGGTTATTCAGCTTGTAAAAATTGATAGCTATAACCATATAGGCCATCAATATAGGGTTTTCAGACTTAACTCCCAGCACGGTCTACAGATATGCTGTATGAAGCGGCCTTGGCTTCAGCTGTCAATTTGGGTCAATTTGGGAAAAGTTTGGAGAAAAAATGTGTGCAACAGGCCCTTGTCAAAAGCAGGAAAATGTGAAAGTTAAAGTATGTGGCAAGGGGCAAATTGTGATGACTAGACAACCAATTAACAACATCTCCAAAATGGCAGAACCTGTGTGGTGTTCCTGGTATGCAGCGTTTGGTACCTATCAAAAGTAATCCAAGAAAGGACAACTGGTGAACTAATGACATGTCATTTGTGCCCAAGGTTCATTGATGTGGATCACACACTGTAATACTGACATATGAATTAAGCCTTTAAATTGGCAATCATTTTCCAATGTCTATTCCCGTATGGCCCGAGTTCAAGCAAACATAGGGTCACGTTGTTAAACAATTTTATTTTATGTTTTGTATCCATACAGTTATAAATATACATACAGAAAAATACAGATTTTACCTCCTGAGCGACTAGTAGGACAAGAAGTTTAGAAGATGTGGCAGCACAGGTAATTGTTGGCATTGTTTCAATGAGACCCTGACAACCCTGGACTGAACCTATAGTCCATACATTGTTTTCCTTAGTAACTACACCATAAATCCTACTTTCCGTGTCTGAATGATTATATGTATTAATGGGACATTAATGTAATTGAGAGGCTGCAGTCATGTCCATACACGTCTGGCTTTCCCTGGTATGGGTGTTGTCCTGTATGTCACTTATATTAAAACATGTTGCTTATTAAAGATCCTGGAAACTTTAGGCTGGGATCACGCAAAGCTGACTGGGTTATAAGTGGATTTCTTTAGAGAACTTAGTGTTCAATCCATTCTGTTCACTCTTTGGATTGCAATAATTTAAATCTGCAGTAAAAATCTATTGCAAGCCTAGAACCTGCTGGAGAGCTTTCCTGCTGTGAGTAAATGAAGTTTGTAAAATACCCTTAAACTTACATTACATTGTGGCATAATGATGCATATTCTGTGATCAAAACTGCACACCAAATGCACAATGGGTGAACACCCTAAGGCTAAGTTTCCACTTGTTTTTTTTCTGGCAGTTTTTGGAAAACTACCACTGCAGTTTTTGAGCCAAAGTCAGAAGTGGATCCATAAGGGAGGAGAAGTATTAGTCCTTCCTTTATATGTTCTATTCCTTTTGAATACACTTGTGACTTTGGCTCAAAAACTACAGTGGCAGTATACCAAAAACTGCCAGAAAAAAAGTGGAAACTTAGCCTAAATGGGGGTTTCTTCCAAAACAGTTTTAAGATACTTCTATCAGATATAGTGAGATGTAAGATAGCGCCTTCAACAGGGTTGTTTAGAATCAGAAGAATGTGTCCGTTTCCTCCCAAGAATTCACTGAAGTGAATAGAGCTCGGCTGCAATACTTTACATCGCCTTAGGACAGGTGTGCAATTGTTTTAGAAAGAAAGCTGACATGTTGTTCTAATCCTGCACAAACCATTTAACCCGATAACGACCATGGACGTCTATACTCGTCCAATGGCCGTTATCGGGGTATGAAGCGGGCTCCCGACTCGAGCCCGCGTCATACCGGCCAGCCCCCAGCTGATTCTTGTAGCTGGGGGCTGGCGTTAATAGCCGACTTGCGGCGATCGCCGCGGCCGGCTATTAACCCTTTAGATCGCCGCTGTCAAAGTTGACAGCGGCGTCTAAAGGTGCCTGTATTAAGTCCCTGGTGGTCCAGTGGGGTGTATCGTCCCCCCCCCCCCCCCCCCCGCAGCGCGATCGCGGGGGAGCGATCCACTACTGAGGTAGCCTGAGGGCTTACCTCTCCTGATGCGGCGGCTCCGGTGCTCCTGATGCGGCGGCTCAGGCTTTATCAATCGAGCGCAGAGCACGCAGATCATTGTGGTTTTATGAAACCACAATGATCTGTATGACGAATCTAATGATTCCTCCTAAAAGTCCCCTAAGGGGACTAAAAGTGTTAAAAAAAAAAAAAAAGTTTAAAAACACACACATTAACCCCTTCCTTATTAAAAGTTTAAATCACCCCCCTTTTCCCAAATTCCATATTAAAAATATGTAACCATAATAAAAATAAACAAACAAATGGGGTATCGTCGCGTGCGTAAATGTCTGAACTATAAAAATATATCATTAATTAAACCGCACGGTCAATGGCGTACACACAAAAAAATTCCAAAGTCCAAAATAGCATATTTTTGGTCACTTTTCATACCATAAAAAAAGGAATAAAAAGCGATCAAGAAATCCGATCAAAATAAAAATGGTACCGATTAAAACTTCAGATCACGGCGCAAAAAATTAGCCCTCAAACCACCCTGTACGTGGAAAAATAAAAAAGTTATAGGGGTCAGAAAAGGACAATTTTAAATGTATACATTTTCCTGCATGTAGTTCTGTTTTTTTCCAGAAGTACGACGAAATCAAACCTATAAAAGTAGGGGATCATTTTAACCATATGGACCAGTGGTCTTCAAACTGTGGCCCTCCAGATGTTGCAAAACTACAACTCCCAGCATGCCCGGACAGCCGTTGGCTGTCCGGGCATGCTGGGAGTTGTAGTTTTGCAACATCTGGAGGGCCACAGTTTGAAGACCACTGATATGGACCTACAGAATAAAGATAAAGTGTCATTTTTACCGAAAAATGTACTGTGTAGAAACGGAAGCCCCCAAAATTTACAAAATGGTGTTTTTTCTTCAATTTTGTCGCACAATGATTTTTTTTTCCGTTTCGCCATAAATGTTTGTGTAAAATGACTGATGTCATTCCAAAGTAGAATTGGTGGCGCAAAAAATAAGCCATCATATGGATTTTTAGGTGCAAAATTGAAAGGGTTATAATTTTTAAAAGGTAAGGAGGAAAAAACGAAAGTGTAAAAACAGAAAAATGCTTGGTCCTTAAGGGGTTAAACAGGCACTGTCAGATTCAAAAACCATTTACATGTTGTACATCTTGGCAAAACATTTACCTGCCTAATATATTTTGTAAAAAATGTATCTCATTTTTATAGAAATCACGGTTTATAAAAATGGCCACTTATACCGTCCAGAACATAAACCTGTCCGGCTGCAGCATCATCTATGTCCAGGCTGAAGCACAGGCTGGGACAAAGTCCAGGAAGTGAGGGCAGGACTAGCAATGCTCTGTGTTCACTCCTGTCCTGTCTATCAGACTGCAGAGAGCACTCGCTGGGAGAAAGCACAGAGGCTCAGTGCAGCTTTGAGATTTATTGGAGGAAGACCAATATCGCTCTCCTGAAGTTCCCCTATAAAAGGTTGAGTGGGAAAGCTCAATGTTAAGACATTGTCCCCTAAAAAAGACTCAACACTTAGGCTAGGTTCACACTATAGAATCTCCAAGTTGAATTCCATTTGGAAATGCTGGTGCAGCAGAATCCTATTGCTGGCAATGGGATTCAGCTGCACAATGCACAGTACGGAATTTCAGCAGCGGATATTCCACCAGCATTCAAACAATCTCTATAGGAAGAATCTGCTCCACGGACATTGCAATCTATGGGCACCGCAATATCTATGGTCCTAGTGCCAACTAATACAGTTTGCTCTGGGCGCAATCAAAATCTCCAGCCGGATTTGCCCAGCTGGAAATTCCGTGTTGTGAACCTAGTCAATTATCCTCCTCTCTGTTACAAGTGCAGCATGAAAACAAAGATGAGGTGGTTACAGAGCTGCCTGCATTATAGGATGAAGAAACCCAGCACAGCAGACTCAGGGAGGAAGTCCATCGTGCATCAATCTGCTGGGTGTGACTGTGTGGAAGAAGCAAATCACAATCCGTGATGAAAGAATGGACCAAAGTGTTGTTATAGATGTAGCAGAGCTGGAGGTATAATTTGATACAATTGAAGTTTCTACTCTCAGTGGTTTTACACAGGACTGCGGGTAGATCTAATGCATGTTGCATAAACCTCATATGTTCCTTTGGAAGACGATTTGGATGTAATTTATAAAAAAATATAAATCAATATTGTCACATTTTTTAGCCAAATATACTTCCTAGCTTTATTGAATGTCAGATTAGGGAAATTCTAGTAGCAATAGTTGCCGAATAAAAGGAATTTTACAGTATTACAATTTTTCCACCTACTTCACAGTATAAGAAAGCTACCACGCTCTTTTATTTATAGCCACAGATCCTGTATACATCAAACAAACATAACATATTCAAATAAATTACTAGAGAATAAACCCACAGTCATTCTGTTTTGGTTAAATTATTTCTGGATTAACCATTTTTCCCCTACAAGAAAAAAAAATTAAAATAAATAATCACCATTAAATTTACATTCTCTTCTGTTGACTACTGGAGGCTTAAAGGGGTACTCCACCCCTAGACATCTTATCCCCTATCCTTTGGATAGGGGATAAGCTGTCTGATCGCGGGGGTCCCGCCACTGGGGACCCCCGCAATATAGCATGCAGCACCCACCTGTATCTGCTTCCGGCAGGTGGGTGCTGCATGCTATATTGCGGGGGTCCCCAGTGGCGGGCCCCCCGCGATCAGACATCTCATCCCCTATCCTTTGGATAGGGAATAAGATGTCTAGGGGTGGAGTACCCCTTTAAAGCAATAATTGCCTAGAAAGAAGTAAAATGGAAAGGGAGGATGGATTACTGTATTTTTCAGGATTCTAAGAGAGGGCTATCAGACACACTTTCTTGTCAGATCCCCCTGAACTATCCTGATCAGCCGCACAGTCCTCTCTATCCCCACCCTGCCCTAATCCGATGATTGAACAGGTTATTGTCTCTTCTTTGAAGCCTTAAGAATAGGCACTCTTCCTTGACACAGAAAGAACAGCTACAAAGTGATCTATGTCCCTACCTTGCACCGATCAGCTGACTGAAGGGGGGCTGCAGCCAAACATGCAGTGGTTGTGCCTGGCACTGCAGCTTAGTCCCATTCAAGTGAATAGGTAAACATTTCAACTGCCTGGTAAACAGTGAAGAGACAGCAGGGCTTGTCGGAGCACCAAAGCCCCTGTATTCATGCGGACCAAGAGTCTGACCCCTACGAATTAGATACGGATGGCCTCAATAAGGAAAACCCCAAGGGGAATGAGGAGTAAGCAATACATTCACTAGGTATTGAACCACCTTCACCTTCTTTCTACCTTAGCCCACCATAGATAGAAGAAAAAAAAAATTGTGCATTACCCTATACCTCCCAATCAACCAAGCATTACCCCTTCTACTACCTCAGACCATAATCAATGATGCCACTAGCTTATTTACTACCCCAAAACATTAAAGGAGTAGTGTAGTGAAAGATATTTTATCCCCTATCCAAAGGATTTGGGAAAAGTTATAGGTCCCAGCGGTCGGACCCCCTGCGATCTCCTGAACGGGACTCCAGCAGTGATGGAAGGGGGCGTGCCAACCCCCCGCACGAGGCGGCATCAGGCTCGCCCCCTCCATGTATCCCATAGAGATAAATGTAGAGAGTGAGTCAGCCGCGGTTTCCTGCAGGGTCGGAATGGCTGCTTACAGCAGACTGCTGGGGCCCCGTTCAGGAGATCGCGGGGGGGGGGGGGGGGAGGGGAATCAGTGGTCGGACCCCCCGCGATCTAAAACTTATCCTCTATTCTTTGGATAGGGGATAAGTTATTTTTCACTGCACTACTCCTTTAATTACAGTGTTAACCCCTCCACTATGCTAAAATCACCAAGAAACAAGCTTTAACCCCTCCACTAACCTATGAAATGAACCATGAAAATATTAACCCCTTTACTACGGCACGGAAAAATTATCCCCCTCCACTGGCACAGACAACCAGAGAAGTCTGGGTTAGACTTAAATTTCCCACCCTTTTTTCTTAGGGATCATTTTTATTAGCAGTTCAGGCTTCATATGACACAATGCTTTACAGATGTCCTGTAAATAAATCCAGAATAGTTTGACACATGGTATACTTCTTTCCCATTGGATTATGGCAGAGAAAAATGCAACCAACCTATGAAACATATAAACCCATTACATAAACACATGAATTGAACCCGAGCAGGGCTGTGTAGTGCACTCGTCTATTAGGAAAATTGCCGCACCTTTTGTCTACCCCCATTAAAAAGTTCCCTCATAGGTGCATTGCGACTGCGTATAGCGATTTGGCTGTAATAGCTAAGGTCAGTGTAGAACCAGCACCTCATTGTTGTGTGACCTCATGGTAAGGCCTTGTTCATACCAAGCAGTTGAATCCAAAAAGAGATGTCTAACATTGGTGCAAATGTGGTGTGTGATCCTGTACATACTCATGATTGCCTACAATAGCTCCTTCCGCACTACAAGTCACACAACGCCTAAAAAAATGTCATAACAGCTGAAAATCCCAATATTGCTTATGCATGTTAATGCAATACCTATAGCTAGAGATGAGCGAACTTACAGTAAATTCGATTCGTCACGAACTTCTCGGCTCGGCAGTTGATGCCTTTTCCTGCGTAAATTAGTTCAGTCTTCAGGTGCTCCGGTGGGCTGGAAAAGGTGGATACATTTATAGGAAAGAGTCTCCTAGGACTGTTATCCACCTTTTCCAGCCCACCGGAGCACCGGAAAGCTGAACTGATTTATGCAGGAAAAGTCATCAACTGCCGAGCCGAGAAGTTCGTGACGAATCAAATTTATTGTAAGTTCGCTCATCTCTACCTATAGCAATACAGATAAAGACTGAGTGACAAAAGTTTAGGTCGAGGCTTTCCCACAGCAAAATGGGTTGTCCCACCATTAGAAGTTATCCCCATCCTCAGGATAGCAGATACCTGTCTGATTGTAGGGGCCCGACTGCTGGGACTCACCCTTGCTCTAGAGCAGTGGTCTTCAACCTGCGGACCTCCAGATGTTGCAAAACTACAACTCCCAGCATGCCCGGACAGCCAACGGCTGTCCGGGCATGCTGGGAGTTGTAGTTTTGCAACATCTGGAGGTCCGCAGGTTGAAGACCACTGCTCTAGAGCGTGGCAAGAGGCCTCACTGTATCCATTGTATCATCACATCCACTGGTGGCATATCACTACACCAATGTCAGATCGGTAGTGGTCTAACCGACGTGACCCCCTGGGTGTCATTAGAATGACCCTGTAATGGCCGTCCAATGGTCAGGTGACACAATTTAAAGAGGTCTGGTCCTAAATGTATATATGTTGGACTACTTTCAGTTTCCTTACAGGCAACAGATTTCAATGCTGAAGTAACCAAATAAGTCCCATTTTTTTGTGACTAGTGAGAGTCCTTAGTGTCTCACCCCTAGACAGAAATCTGAGTATGTAAACAGTAAAGTGAAATAATGTTCACAAATAACATATATAATACTCACTTCAGTCACACAAGTCAAAAATAAAAATATAGATCTGCTTTTTTTCTCTCGAAAATTTGGTTATCGCTCTTAGTTGTATTTTTTTAAGCCTGCTGCAGGTCACACACACACGCACATATCTCAGAGACTAGGGTATTTTTGGGTAAGTGCTGGGTTATGACTTAACAACAAAATAGAGATGAAAATCCAGCCCTAGACCACTCAAAAACTAAGTCCGGGTCTGGATGTGGCAGATTTCAAGTACAGGAAGCAGAAGCTGGAATGCATCTTGAATGTAGGAAGCGCTGTTTGATGCCTGTCAAGGAGAAAGGAAGGAATGGGGTCAGGGGCTGTGATAAAGGCTTTCCCTTAATACATTTTACCAGAATTTCAACTCAAATTATTATCAGTAACGCTAGAAAGAACGGATGTAGACATCAGAAACCAGCACACACAGGCCTTATGTACAGTCATGGCCATAAATGTTGTCACCCCTGAAATTTTTCTAGAAAATGTAGTATTTCTCACTGAAAAGGATTGCAGTAACACATGTTTATTTCCTTTGTGTGTATTGGAACTAAACCAAAAAAGGGAGGAAAAAAAAACAGCAAATTGGACATAATGTCACACCAAACTCCAAAAATGGTCTGGACAAAATTATTGGCACCCTTTCAAAATTGTGGAAAAATAAGATTGTTTCATGCATGTGATGCGCCTTTAAACTCACCTGGGACAAGTAACAGCTGTGGGCAATATAAAAATCCCACCTGAAAGCAGATAAAGGACACAAGTTCACTTAGACTTTGCATTGTGTGTCTGTGTGAGGAGAAGAGAACTGTCTGAGGACTTGAGAACCAAAATTGTGGAAAAATATCAACAATCTCAAGGTCAAAAGTCCTCTTCAGAGATCTAGATTTGCCTTTGTCCACAGTGCACAACATTATAAAGAAGTTTGCAACCCCTGGCACTGTAGCAAATCTCCCTGAGTGTGGACGGAAGAGAAAAATTGATGAAAGGTGTCAACGCAGGATAGTCCAGATGGTGAATAAGCAGCTCCAAACAAGTTCCAAATATATTAAAGCTGTCCTGCAGGCTCAGAGTGCATCAGTGTCAATGCGAACTATCCGTCGACATTTAAAGGGGTTCTCCGGTGCTTAGACATCTTATCCCCTATCCAAAGGATAGGGGATACGATGCCTGATTGCAGGAGTCCCGTCGCTGGGCACCCCCGTGATCTTGCACGTGGCACCCCGTTTGTAATCAGTCCCCGGAGCGTGTTCGCTCCGGGTCCGATTACTGTCGATCACGGGGCCGGCGGCGTGTGACCTCACGCTCCGCCCCTCAATGCAAGTCTATGGGAGGGGGCGTGACAGCTATCACGCCCTCTCCCGTAGGCTTGCATTGAGGGGCGGAATGCAACATCACACGGGGGCGGAGGCGTGACATCACATGCCGTCGGCCCTGTGGTCGCCGTTAATCAGACCCGGAGCGAACACGCTTCGGGGACTGATTACAAACGGGGTGCCGCATGCAAGATCACGGGGGTCCCCAGCAGCATAATTCTACTGTTTACAGAAAACGGAATGAGGCCTACAAAGAAAAGAACACAGTACCTACAGTGAAATATGGTGGAGGTTCAATAATGTTTTGGGGTTGTTTTGCTGCCTCTGGCACTGGGTGCCTTGAATGTGTGCAAGGCATCATGAAATCTGAGGATAACCAACAGATTTTTTGTCGCATTGTACAGCCCAGTGTCAGAAAGCTGGGTTTGCGTCCCAGATCTTGGGTCTCCCAGCAGGACAATGACCCCAAACATACATTGAAAAGCACCCAGAAATGGATGGCAATAAAGAGTTCTGAAGTGACCAGCAATGAGTCCAGATCTAAATCCCATTGAACACCTGTGGAAAGATCATAAAATTGCTGTTGGGAAAAGGCGCCCTTCCAATAAGAGAGTCCTGGAGTAGTTTGCAAAGAAGAGTGGTCCAACATTCCGGCTGAGAGGAGTAAGCAGCTTATTGATGGTTATAGGAAGCGACTGATTTCAGTAATTTTTTCCAAAGGGTGTGCAACCACATATTAAGTTCAGGGTGCCAATAATTTTGTCCAGCCCATTTTTGGAGTTTGGTGTGACATTAGGTCAAATTTGCATTCTTTCTTCCCTTTTTTGGTTTAGTTTCTATACATACAAAGGGAATAAACATGTGTATAGCAAAACATGTGTTACTGCAATCATCTTCTGTGAGAAATACTTCATTTTCTAGAAAAATTTCGGGGGTGCCAACATTTACGGCCATGACTGTATACGACTATGGAGGAGGCTACACATCTTGTTGATTATAAAGGCCCCCCATTCACATTAAACATGTGTCAACTGGACTCAATGTTTTTGTTCGCTATTTTTATGTATCCGGTCTACATCCTATTGGACTGACTATGTGACGGGGTCTGGTGCTTAGAACTGGTCCATTTTCTTTGCTTTTTTCCTGCATATTCCACTACCTAAACAGAAGGTTCTGGGATTGGAAGGAACCAAGCCGCAGGACCCCACTGTATTCTATGCACGCAAATAGATATTTTGCTCTCAGCGCAACATCACAGGGTGAGTGTTCCTATTCTGTAATACCACACCTGTGCGTGGCATACTTCACAAGGGGCGCTGTTGTGTCCCTCTTTTTTTCTTCTTTCTCTGGCCATTGTTTTTGTTGGCACTGTATGAGAAGAGATCGCCGATTTTTCTTGTATGAGAGATAGCCGACGGGTGTTCAGCTACCTTAAATGAGATGTCTGGCACAGAATTTTTTTTTTATTCGGTCCTGCCCGGGCTGCAAAAAATGACAAAACAAACTTTCACTTACCTCCATACGTTGCCCCAGAGCTCCGCAACAGCTGATCGGTCGGCCAGGCTGTCTGCTTCCTACTTTCTTTAGCCCGGCACGTCACATGGCACTTCAGCCCATCACCGGCCACAGCGATGTCCCGCCTCAGCCGGGGATAGGCTGAAGCACAGTGTGACGTACCGGGCTAAAGGAAGTAGGAAGTAAACAGCCCGGCCGACCGATCAGCTGTTGCGGAGATCTGGGGCAACATATGGAGGTAAGTGAAAGTTTGTTTTGTTTTTTTTGCAGCCCAGGCAGAACGGAATAAAAAAAATTCTGCGCCGGACATCTCCTTTAAACAGGCATTATTATTTGAACAGACTTTGCATAGCTCAAGTGAATATTAGAAACTTGGCATATATCTTATTATACAAAAAAGTTTCTTTCTCCTGTTATCAAGCATCTCATCTCTCCCCCTCCTCTCCTGTGAGACTGTATTCCACTCTTACAATCAGCTCAGCTTTGGGGAGAGCTGCAAATTATAGATAAGACTGCAGAAAAATACTACAAACAAGTTATATAATGGCCATAAATAGTGCCGCTTCTCATACACCCACAGCGCTGCCTATCCAAAGTAGTCACCTGAAATCACAGGTACTTTAAGACTTGTGCAGAGCCAGTTTTAGGGTTCTGTGAACTGTCCTGTCACTAATGAAGCGGGCACCTCAGACGTAATTTTATTAGATGTGGAGCTTATATTTTGTCACTGTACATTTGTGTTAGTGGTGTGTGCCACAAGAAGGTACTGCACAGGATACTATCCAACATAAGCATGGTCTAAACTTGGATATTCTATGCATTATGCAATGTTATGGAGTGGAGCCCATAATGACCCAACCACATAAAAAAAAAAAGATGATTATTGTTTGTCTCCATGGCTGGTTCCACTCTTGCCTATAACTGTGGTCTTGCTGTATCTGGCATCAGCTATACTTCCCTGGCTAAGGCAACTGGTGATAAAGAGTAGGGCAGGCCTCATGGCCTGTTTAAAGGTGAATCATCCTGCTATGCATTGCCTGTCATCTGCAATTAATTCCCTGTGCTTTGGGTCCTGTTTTCACTCCTGACCATGGATATTGCCTCTGTCTTGTCCTTTGAACTTTTTGCCCAGCACGTTTTTTATGGCCATAATACAATGTCATTCGGGTTGCATGAACACAACTAGGGGAAGCTAGTACTGGGAGCAGTGCAAATCTGTATACCTAGTGGGAAGCTACAATGCTACACTACCACCCATAACAGGCCCTATAGCAGTGGTGTACCATGCCTCTATGAAGGTACACCACTACATGAAAGGAAATATTTTTACCGATAGGAGCAGACTCACCTCTAGAAACACGCCTGTGATTAGAGGGTTCAGGATGTCCGATTTTTCAGATGCCTGGAAAAAGTTAAAAATATTGCATAATGGAGCAAATACTTTCCATAAATAACTCACATAAAGAAGGATGTGCAATGAAAATCACAAAGGTTTTAGGCAGTCGTTTTAGTTCACATCTTCTAATTCGAATACAAATCTAAAGGGGTGTTCTCATCTCCAAAGGACCTCCACCAAATAAGGACATACCCTGAATAGATGGAGTGTGCTATGGATGTGCGGGCGTCACTCCATTTTTTTTCTCTATTGAGTATATGAACATTGCTGAGCACATCACTTATTAATGCTCAGAAGCCCCATATTGGATAAATTAAGAACTGGCCACGTCTATATGGATCACTCAATTATTTTAGGTGTATAATTTCCCTTGGTTCTTGTGATTAGTGGGAGATCCTGGCGGTTGAACCCCCACTGACCAGCCTGTTACCCCTATCCTATGAATATGGAAAAGGAGATTTTTTAACACTTACCGTAAAATCTCTTTCTCGAAGGATCCATTGGGGGACACAGACAGTGGGTGTATCTTGCTGTCTCAAGGTGGTGTGACACTATGGTGATAAAAAAAAAGTCAGCTCCTCCCGGCAGGATACACCCGCCTTCAGGCTCTGAGCTAGTCAGTTTAAGTTCCAGAGCAATAGGAGGAGACCAATAGGTCAAGGAAAAACCCAAAACTGTCCGAGAACCAGAAGAAAAAACATAACTGAACACACCCTCGGACAGAGAACAGAGGAAAAACCAAAAAGGGTGGGAGCTGTGTCCCCCAATGGATCCTTCGAGAAAGAGGTTTTACGGTAAGTGTTAAAAAATCTCCTTTTCTCTTTCGGCTCCATTGGGGGACACAGACAGTGGGATGTACCAAAGCCGTTCCTTGGGTGGGCAGATAAGTAATCAGGCAGATGGCCGATCCACTGCCGCCTGCAACACTTTATGCCCCAGGTTAGCATCAGCCGATGCGAAAGTATGAACCTGGTAAAACCTCGAGAAAGTGTGCAAAGACGACCAGGTAGCCGCCTTGCAAATCTGCGAGGCCAAGGCTCTATTCTGGAGAGCCCAGGATGCCCCAACAGTACGTGTGGAATGAGCCACAACCCTGAAAGGAGGAATCTTCCCCTTACAGCGATAGGCTTCCGAAATGGCGGACCGAATCCACCTAGAAATGGTGGCCTTGGAAGCAGGTTGTCCCTTGCGACGACCTTCCGTAAGGACGAAAAAGGAATCACACTGACGAAACAAAGAAGTGATGGAGAGATAAGACCGAACAGCCCGAACCACGTCCAGCTTGTGCAGTAAGCGCTCCTTAGGATGGAAAGGAGCCGGGCAAAATGACGGGAGGACAATATCCTCATTGAGATGAAAGGCCGAGACCACCTTAGGTAAAAAGGAAGGGTCTGGCCGGAAAACAACCTTGTCCTGGTGGATCACCAGAAACAGAGAATGGCAGGTAAGGGCTGCCAATTCAGACACCCTCCGGATGGAGGTGATAGCCACCAGAAACGCCACTTTTCAAGAAAGGAGGCGGAGAGACGCCTCTCTAAGGGGCTCAAAGGGTGCACCCTGGAGGGCACTCAGAACCAAATTCAAGTCCCAAGGAGGAGAGGGTGACAAATAAGGAGGAACAGCGAGCGCCACTTCTTGCAGGAAGGTCCAGACATGAGGATTAGAAGCCAGGGGCCGCTGGAAAAGAACAGTAAGGGCCGAAATCTGACCCTTAAGGGAACTAAGAGACAACCCCAGTTCCAACCCAGACTGCAAAAAGGAGAGAAGTCGGGAAACAGAGAAGGTCACCGGGGAGAAGTCCTGTGCTTCAACCCAACAAAAATAAGACCTCCAAGTACGGTGGTAAATCCTTGCGGAGGAGGGCTTACGAGCCTTGAGCATGGTGTGAATGACTTGGGAATAGAGCCCTCAAAAGAGAACCCGCGGTTTCAACCGCCACGCCGTCAAATGCAGCGACCAGGTCTGGACGGAGCGGAAGGCGCAGTGGAGTGTCGTCCAGGAGCCTGACTACGTTGGCGTACCACGACCTTCAGGGCCAATCTGGAGCTACCAGAATGGCGGGGACGTCCTCTGCCTTGAGCTTCCTCAGCACTCTGGGAGAGCGGAAGAGGAGGGAAAAGATAGGGTAGGGCAAACCCCGCCCAAGGAATCACTAGGGCGTCCATGGCCAGGGCCTGAGGGTCCCGGGACTTGGACACAAACTGAAGGATCTTCCGATTGTGCCGGGACGCGAAGAGGTCTACATCCGGAATGCCCCAGAGGTCGCAGAGTTGCGCGAAGACCTCTGTATGTAGAGACCACCCGCCGGGGTCGGGTGAGGACCGACTGAGGAAGTCCGCTTCCCAGTTGAGCACCCCCGGGATGTGAATCGCCGAAATGGCCGGAACCTTGCTCTCCGCCCAGGAGAGAATCTTGGTCACTTCGGCCATGGCTGCCGAGCTGCGAGTTCCGCCCTGACGATTTATGTATGCCACGGCATTGTCTGACTGAACGCGCACAGGACGGGACTGAAGATGGGACTCCCAATGAAGAAGACAAAGAAGAATCGTAATTCCAATATGTTTATCGGAAGAAGGGTCTCCTGGGGAGACCAGAGTCCCTGAACCGTCCAATCTCTGAACACGCCGCCCCAGCCCGACAGGCTGACATCCGTTGTAACAACCTGCCAGTGAAGGGGAAGAAACGACCGTCCTAGGAGAAGAAGGGGGCAGCGGAGCCACCAGAGAAGAGACTGATGGACCCTGCGAGGGAGAACAATATGAGGATCGAGGGACAGAGGAGACCTGCTCCATCGGGAGAGAATCGCCAGTTGAAGGGGGCGGTAATGAAACTGGGCAAAAGGTACGGCCTCCATAGTTGCCACCATCCGACCCAGGACTTCCATAAAAGTGCGGATGGAGACTGATACCTGGGTCCGAAGGGAGAGGACCCCCAACCGAAGCGCCAGACGTTTGTCCGGCGGAAGATGAATTCGGGCAGAGGCCGTGTCGAAGTGAAGTCCCAGGAAGGTTAGAGACTGAGTAGGATGGAGGACTGACTTGTCCTGGTTGACCATCCACCCGAAGTGAGTCAGAGTGTGGAGAGTGACGTCCAGATTCTCCAGAGTCTGGGCTCTGGTTGGAGCCTTGATGAGAGGGTCGTCCAGATTCCCCTCGACCGGCGCAAGGACCTTTGTAAAGACCCGAGGAGCCGTGGCTAGACTGAAAGGGAGGGCTACGAATTGAAAGTGCCCCTCCGGAACAGCAAAGCGGAGGTACCGATGATGGCCCGGAAATATTGGCACATGGAGGCAGGCATCCTTGATGTCCACCGATGAAAGGAACTCCCCTTGTTCCAGGGACACCACCACCGAACGGAGAGGTTCCATTCGGAAGTGGCGGATGAGAAGAAGATGGTTGAGACGCTTGAGGTCCAAAATTGGGCGCACAGAACCGTCCTTCTTGGGGACCACAAAAAGATTTGAATAGAAACCCCAAAACCGTTCCCCTGGAGGAACAGGAACAATAACCCCCTGGAGAAGCAGAGACTGGAGAGCCGCTCAAAACTGCTTGGAGTCCGACTTCTAAGACGCGCGAGCCCGGAACGAGGGAGCCTTCTTGTCCCGCGAGGGCGCCTGGCCGGACCCTTTGTTGGAGCCAGAGGTCCGAAAGGACTGAAAGGAGAAGGACCTCCTTTGGGAAGTAGGGCGAGTCTTGTTTTGAGGTAACAAGGAACTCTTACCTCCCGTTGCCTCGGAGATAATCTCATCAAGGCGTTTGCCAAAAAGACGGCCACCCATAAAGCGAAGCTCAGTGAGAGACCTTTTGGAAGCGGCATCCGCATTCCAAGCTTTAAGCCACATAGAGTGGCGGAGAGCCGCTAGGTGACCCACAGCAAAGGCAGAACAACGGGCTGCCTGCATGGAGGCTGCACACAGAAAATCCCCAGCTTTAGAGCATTGGAGAGCCAGAGCAGATAGATCGTCCGGGGGGGTCCCGCTAAGATATCCTGATGGAGCTTTTGGCACCACTCAGGCCCTTGGACACCCATGTCGAGGCGAAGATGGGAAGAAGAGAAGAGCCAGCTGCTTCAGTGGCAAACTTCGCTAAGGATTCCACCTTCTTGTCCGTGGGATCCTTGAAGGCAGCGGCATCTGCCAGAGGCAGTGTAGTCGCCTTAGAGATCCGGGAAATTGGTGGATCCACTGAGGGAGGGGAAATCACCTTAGTGACAAAGACCTTGTCAAATGGATAACGTTCTTGAATTGTCTTAATTGCCGGGAACCTCTTGTCTGGATGTTTCCATGCGGTTTCCAGAATGTCGTCAAAGTCAGCGTGAGAGCTGAACTTTTGAGGTGCTGGCTTAGCACGATGAAAGGATACTCCTGGATTGACATCCAAAGATCCTGGGTCCTCTAAGTGAAAGGTGTCTCTTAGGGCTGTCACCAAAGAGTTCACCGTTGCAACTGAGTCCGGCCGGTCCTCTGAGTCAGATGCCGGCTCGGAAGCCTCATCCACCAGGGGAATGAGAATGAGTAGAGGCAGTCCTGGAGGGGGGCGACACTGACCGAGTACGCGGCTCTGGCGTGGCAGAGCAGCGGATCCGAGAACGTCCTCTGGAGGAGCGATGTTTGTGTCCAGATGACAGGGGGGGGCGGGACCCACAAGGGGAACGCTCACGTCTATCTGAAGACTCATTGGAAGAGTCAGACGAGGCACCCCTAGGACGCTTGTGAGAGCGTGAAGTATGTGGAGACGAGGAGCGGACCCTTCCAGAGGTCCTGCGCAGGGAAGAACCCTTCAAGGCGGACACCACTTCCCGGGAGGCCTCAGCCACCGAGCGGGAGACTTGGGTCAAGTCAGCCATATACTGGGACAGGGAAGAAACCCAGGCTGGTGGAGCGGCTGAATCCACCGGGACCGAAGGGGCATCAGGGGGTACCAGGGGGTCTGGAGGAGCAGTGGAGCAGGCAGGGCAAGTGGGCTCAGCAGAGCCAGACATCTTGTTATTACAGTGCTTACAGAGACAGTAAGTCACTGAAGTTCCAGGTCTCTGTTTAGAGGGAGGAACAGCTCTGGGTACGGACATAATGTGGGGAAAAAAAAGGGAGATAGGAACTTTCTCACCCTAGTCTGTGTCCCCTGTCAGCTGCAGTGAGGGAACTCGCTCCGTGCAGCTAGAGAGAGTGAAACAGGCCAGCCAATAGGAAGAGAGGGGCGTGCCTGAAGCAAGGCACTAAGTAACTGACCCCCTTCCTACTGAAAATCGCGCCCACGGCGCTGATTGGAGGCTGCTTCGCACCTCTGAGCGCTCCCAGCCCTGTGGGCAGAGCTACAGACCGGCTGAAGAGAACTGTCATGGCGCCCGCTCCTTGTCCCGAGCGCACCTGTCGTCCGCTTGTGCGCTCGGGGGAATAGAGCGGGCGGCCAAGCGCCGGCAGAGACTGCCGGAGAAAAGAAAGTAAGCCGGTGCAGAAGTGCCCGGTTCATAGCAGCGCCGCTGGCTGTCAGCCGCGTATGAGGCGCTGCCGGGAAAGTGAAAGTAAGCCGGCGCTGAGAGCGCCCGGCCCGGAACAGCGCCACGGCTGACAGCCGCATATAAGGCGCTGTGGACGAAGTAACACCAAGTACACACATAAGTGAAGTGCCGGGAATAAGGCGCTGTGGACGTAGTCGCACCAAGCACACACACATAAGTGAAGTGCCCCATATAAGATGTCCCTTCAGGTGCCACTGCTCCCCCAAAATAAAATGTAGCCCCTGTAAGCCAGCCCCAAAACCTGAAGGTGGGCCAAAACAGGGGGTCTCCAGAGGTTGCGAGTCCGTACCTATGGAGAAAAAGGGGAAATTACTTACCTCAGTCAGAAGAACTTACCTAATGGAGTCTTCAGTGAAGTCTTCAGTCAGCTTTAGTTACCTGCATCACGCCTGGCTGCTATGCGCAAGCGAGGCGAGCAGGGAAATAGGGGGACCCGGACCCATGAGGTACCAACCCAAGCGCTGACCGTTGGCGAGGGGGGGTTAACAGCGCATATACGCAATGTCTGTGCCCCCTTACTCACAATGGGGAAACGGGGAAAAGCAGTCCCTGAGTCCCCACCTGAAAACAGAAAAGAAAAGGAATAAAAAACTAACACATCCCTAACTAGGAAAACAAAAAAATCAGAAGACCTGGTCTGGAGCAATCCAGACCACGTCCACCTCCTTCAGACACTAAGCTTAAACTGACTAGCTCAGAGCCTGAAGGCGGGTGTATCCTGCTGGGAGGAGCTGACTTTTTTTTTTTTTATTACCATAGTGTCACACCTCCTAGAGACAGCAAGATACACCCACTGTCTGTGTCCCCCAATGGAGCCGATAGAGAAATAACCGTTCAACTAACTTAACTGAAGTATATACATATACAATTAAGCGTAAAAGACAAACAGGGAGCTTTCCATGGAAACCATTAAAGTCCTTGCTACTCTCTCCTAGCCTTTAGTGGCAAAATTTAAAAAGGGTTGTCCCAACAGGCTTACCCCCTATTAGGGTATATGTACATCGATGAGAGATTTATGCGCTTGTTCATGCTCCCTTTATAAGATAACAAACAAAAAATAGATATTCCAGACAACCCCCAATCAATTTGTTACGTATACTCCAAAATGGTACCACCAAACAAAGTGATGGCATATCCTAGCAATGGCCCTACCTAAAGATTTGCACTAACTTTTAAAGATATGAATACAATTTTAAAAGGGTTAAAAATACAAAAGCTTAAGTCTGCCATCTAGTGGTCAGTGTACAGTATTAGAAAATTCTAGAAATACAAGAGGAGAGTGAAGAGTGGACCATATTTGTGTGTGTGTGTGTATATATATATATATATATATATATATATATATATATATATATATCACATAGTAAAATATATAATAAAGCCTTTGTCCTGAGTGCTGATAAGTACTTACCCCTGCGGTAGTCAGGAGCGTGGTCATCCTCTTTGAAAGCTGTGATAGATCCTTGCACAGTGCTACAGTCATTCTGGCAAAGAGAAAGTTGATAACATAAAAAAAAAATGTATAACACTAATAATTTATATATATTTATTAGGGTGTGGAAGAAAAGTGTGTGTCAGAGATCCCCACTTGGGAATTCCTCCCAGATCGGGCAGCTGCTAAAAATTGTAGAATACCCAGATATGTTCATGCAATACATAGACTTCAAAGGGTATGATATGATGCTTCATTTAGCACTAGATACTGCTGTATATAGCTGCACTCTAGGTCTTTTGCTTTAGGCTTCTAGGTTCTTTTGCATTAGCTTGTTTTCCAAGCTGTGGCTTTTCAAGACAATACCTCCCATCACGATATACTGCTTAACACTATCAGGGAGAGATTTATCAAAACCTGTCGAGAGAAAAAGTTGCTGAGTTGCCCATAGTAACCAGTCCAATCATATTGCTTCTTTCATTTTTGACAAGGCCTCTGATTGGTTGCTATAGGCAATTCAGCAACTTTTCCTCTGGACAGGTTTTGATAAATCTCCCTCTATAAGTTCATCAGTCAATGACTGCGGTAAATCTAGACTTCAGGATGCCCTGAGCTGACAGAAATGACTGATATAGAGACAGATTTAACACTTACTTTGAGAGGGCAGTGCCCCTTGACAATGCTGGTACTTGCTTGTCACCATGCAGAATCAAAGCGGCAGTCTTGTGGAAGACTTCTATGGCGCAGGCTGTGAGCTCAGCAAGGCTCCGGATGGCAAGCGCATGGATATCCTGGCAAAAGAGAAAGATAATACAGTGTTACTGTCATGGAAAATTTTTCATATGTCATACAGACATGTGAAAAGTTAAGGTCGGTCGAGGTCTGGGTGTTCAGACTCCCACTGATCCCTAGAAAGAGACAGGAGACGTGCTCAGCTAAGTGGTTCTTTCTTCTTTGCCTGCAGGAGATAGTCTCCATAGCCATACCTGTATACATATACAAAAATGAGTTTTATGTGTTTTTAAAAGCCAAAATGTATTATTTCACAAAACAATATTACCATGGTAGATGCTATATTACAATTCAAAAATGAAGGCTAGTGCAATACATAGGAAACTTGTGGTCTGCTAACAGTATAATGCAGCTATACCATTACTCAAATGATGCAAACAGTTATCATTACAAAAGTGCTTTTAGTGCTGGGTAAATATAAAAGTCATAGGCACACTCTGCCCCCCAAGTATAGTAACACAAGTGCATGAATAGTATCGCTAGTAATGCTGGGTGCTGCTATAGCTGCATATCATACTTAACAAAGCTCACCCATTGTAACTGCAGGACCACGCTCCTTCACCCCTACGTACATTTCGATACTTCTTTGTCAAGAGGATCTAACTACTGGACCCACTGCTCCTCTTTTATAACTCACCTAATTATCCGGGATTGAAGACAGCCAGCCTCCATGATCAGTGGCGTGCGCGCACTGACTCACCGGAACTACCTGCTGCCCCACTTCCTGCATCACAGAGCTAGTGCGCAGATTCAGCGTTGTTATTCCGACACAACACAGAGGCTGGCGATGTTGTTATTGTATATACAAAGTGCAAAATAATTATTCTAACCCCATACTATGCTGTGACCCTCTTGTGTGACTATAACCCCTATTGATTCAATGCAATATACATATGTTCATTGCATCGTGATACAATATTAAAACAGTGATACATAAAATATATCTATATTAAATACAGTGCATGCAATTAGCAAGCTTCCGATTATTCAAAAAAATGCATATACATTACAATCCAGTGTATAATTATTACAAAATCTACATACATAAATCTCTAATTAGAGTAAATACAAATACATTAATAATATTAGTGCCATAGCGCATAAAAATCCCCCATATACAGTGGTCCCTCAACATACGATAGTAATCCGTTCCAAATGGACCATCGTTTGTTGAAACCATCGTATGTTGAGGGATCTGTGCAATGTAAAGTATAGGACAGTGGTTAACAACCTGTCCGGGCATGCTGGGAGTTGTAGTCTTGCAACATCTGGAGGTCCGCAGGTTGAAGACCACTGGTATTAAAAGGTTGTACTCACCTGTACCCGCCGCTCCGGGCTGTCACCGCTCGCCCTGGATGTCTCCGTCGATCGCTGTCGCCACGTCCCCGTGATGCCCCCGACGCTCCTGCAAGGCCTCTGCTTCCCTGGCATCCTCGCTCTCCGTCGCCGCCATAACGTCGTTACGCATGCCGCTCCTATTGGATGACGGGACGGCGTGCGCAGCGATGTGATGACGTTGGAGGAGAGCGCCAACGATGCAGGGGATCCCGAAGAGGACGCGCCGGAGCCCCGAGGACAGGTAACTTATCATCAGCGGACCACACGGGGCACCGTAAACGGCTATCCGGTGGCAGCTGAAGCAGTCAGCGCTGCCGGATAGCCGTTTATGCGGCCCAGACATACAAAAGCATCGTATGTTGATGCTGCCTTCAACATGCGATGGCCTCTGAGAGGCCATCGTATCTTGAAATGATCGTATGTCGGGGTCATCATAGGTCGGGGGGGGGGTCACTATACATAATTACTCCCCTAGAAAAATATATGTGCATATATACACATTATTATTATTATTTTTACACAGCATAGTGGGCAGCTACATTCTCAGATCTTCCGTGCACATGAAATGGTAACATCAGAGAATAAGAAATATACTCAAGTCTCCAGGTTTCAATACAACAAAAAATATAGAGAATAAAGAAAAATGTTAAAATCAATGCATGTTAAAAACCTACAGGTGGATATGACACTACTACCTAATAATACATATTCTACAAAAAGGGAGCAAAACTCAATTGCTCGTTGAGGCCATGTGGAACCATCGTACCTAATATCACAATCCACCAAGATTCTTTTTGGGCTAAGGTGCATTTGAGATTTCCTCCTCGTATGCCCCCTTGGATCTTCTCTATCCCTCTAATTTGTAGGCACTTAGGATCACATCCATATTTAATTTTAAAGTGACGGGGAAGTGTTTTTAATCCTGCCATATCATCCACATTTTTAGCCGCCAAGATGTCTCTCACATGCTCTTTGGTTCGAACCCGTAATTATCTTGACGTAAATATTACATACATTTTTGAGCAGCCATATGTGGCATAATATATCATATGTGTACAGCTACATGATATATATTGTCGAATGGAGAATTCTCATGAGCCATCAGCTGTTTTAAAATTCTTACTTCGAATGATATTAGCACATGCCAAACACTCCCCACAGGGATAACATTCCACTCTGGGATGGCTGTCACTGAAGGGCTGAGGAACTTTTGGGACATAGTGGCTTTTGACAAAAAGAGCTTTTAAGTTTTTACCCTGTCTAGCCGTCATAGGTATTCGATCTGGGATTTGGGAGGCCAAAAAGTAGATTTTTTATGCTTACCGTAAAATCTCTCTCTCTCGGAGGATCCATTGGAGGCTTGACACTAGGCAACAAGAAAAGCCGGCCTCTCCCAGCAGGGTATACTCGCCCACAGGCTCCTGAACTAATCAGTTTAGTCCCAGCGCAGTAGGAGAGGACCAAAAGGCAAGAAAAAAAACAGTAACTGTCCTAGGAAAGCACAGAATTAAAAATTTACTGAAAACACCCTCAGACAGGTAACCGAACCAGGAACACCAGAATAAATGGGTGGGTGCCGTGTCCCCCAATGGATCCTCCGAGATTTTACGGTAAGCATAAAAAATCTACTTTTTACTTTTTACTACGGCTCCATTAGGGGACACAGACTGTGGGATGTACCAAAGCAGTCCCTGGGGTGGGTAAAAGTTTTTTTTTTACTTAGGTGGAAGGCTGGACCACAGCCACTGCAACACCTTGCGACCCAGACTAGCATAAGCAGATGCAAAGGTATGTACCCAGTAGAATTTTGTAAAAGTGTGTACAGATGACCAGGTGGCCGCCTTCCAAATTTACAAGGCTGAAGCCCTGTTGTGGAGAGCCCAGGAGGCTCCGACAGAACGAGTGGAATGAGCTGAGATCCTGAAATGAGGAGTCTTCCCCTTGCAGTGGTATGATTCCGAAAAGGCAGAACGGATCCACCGTGAAATGGTTGCCTTTGAAGCAGGAAGCCCCTTACGACGACCCTCCGTAAGCACAAAGGAGTAACACTGGCGAAAGGAAGAAGTGACTGAGAGGTAAATCCAAACAGCCCGTACCACATCAAGCCCATGGAGCAAACATTCCCTGGGATGAGAAGGAGCAGGACAAAAAGACGGAAGGACGATGTCCTCATTTAGATGAAAGGCGGATACCACCTTAGGTAAAAAGGACGAGAGGGCTGCCAGCTCCGAAACCCTCCTTATAGAAGTGACCGTAATGAGGAAGGCCACTTTCCTGGAAAGGAGACAAAGAGAAATGTCCCTGCAAGGCACTGAGAACCAGATTTAGATCCCAAGGGAGAGTAGGGTATCTGTAAGGCGGGGCCCCATGAGCCACACTTTGTAGAAGAGTCCAGATGTGAGGATCAGATGCCAGGGGATGCTGAGAGAGAATGGAAAGAGCTGAAACTTGTCCCTTAAGGGAACTGAGAGTTAAGCCCTGACTGTAAAAAGGAAAGAAGTAATGGGAGAGAGAATGTAACTGATCTGAGGAAGGGAGGGATCCTCCCGAAATGCGTAATCTAATTTGCCTCATCCTTCTCACAAGAGTCAGCTGCGCCGATTTCAAGGTTTTTTTTCCTGCCTTACTTCTACTGACTGGAGAAGAGAAGTGAGATTCACACCAACGAAAATTAGACCGCCAAGTATGGTGGTAAATCTTTGCAGAGGAGGGCTTGCACGCCTTGATCATAGTGCAAACTACTTGGGGAGAGAACCCCCTGGCCCTAAGAACCGCGGTGTTAACCGCTATGCCGTCAAATGCAACAAAATTTAATTGGGGTGGCAAAGGGGACCCTGAGAGAGCAGGTCGGGACAAACTGTGAGGCACAGTAGCACGTCGTCCACTAAACAAACCACCTTGGCGTACCACGCCCGCCTGGGCCAGTCTGGAGGCACAAGAATGGCGGGAACGCCCTTCGCTTTGAGCTTCCTCAAGACCCTGGGAAGGAGAGGAAGAGGAGAGAAGACATAAAGGACGGCAAAGTGTGACCAGGGAATCAATAGGTTGTCCATGGCTAGGGCCAAGGGATCTCGGGACTTCGCCACAAAGCGAGGAACTTTAAGGTTGTGGCGGGACGCAAACAGGTCCACGTCCAGGGTGCCCCAGAGGTTGCAGATTTCCGCAAACACCTATGGATGAAGAGACCACTCGCCGGGGTCTGCCTCCCAATTTTTCTCCCCTGGTATGTGAATTGCAGAGATGGAGGGAACTCTGAACTCCGCCCAGAGAAGGGTCTTGGAGACCTCAGCCATTGCCGATGAACATGCGTGTGCTGGCCTGGCGATTGACATATGCCACAGCTGTGGAAACGAACAGGACTGTCCTGGAGAAGACGCTCCCAATGGCAGAGGCAAAGGTAGAGTGCCTTGAGTTTCAGGATGTTGATGGGGAGAAGAGCTTCCTGGGAGGACCAAAGGCCCTGGACCATCCGGTCCCTGAAAACTCCTCCCCAACCACTGAGACTGGCATCCGTCGTGATGACCTGCCAGTGGAGGGGCAGAAAAGATCGCCCCAGATAGAGAAGAGGGGACCGAAGCTACCACAGGAGGGAGTGGCGAGTCCTGGAAGGAAGAATGATCCTGTGATCGAGGGATGGTGGAGACTTGTCCCACCAGGACAGAAGAGAAATTTGAAGAGGGCGATAATGAAACTGGGCAAAAGGAACGGCTTCCATGGCCGTCACCATCGACCCAGGACTTCCATGCAGAACTGAATGGAAACTAGAACAGGACACCGGAGAATTCGAACTCCTGATAATAGGGCAAGGCGCTTGTCCAGTGGAAGCCGAATCCGGGCAGATGCCGTACGCTCAAATATGAAAAAGAGAAACAGTGAATCAAAGCACAACAATGTGCTGTTACACCTTACAGCCAATGAGATTTTCGTAAGATAAGATTGTGCTCATGTTCGGGTGTTTTACTATGAGCACAACACCATGTAGCACCTGTAACCCAAACAGTAGGGAGAATTCCGGGAGTGTTGCCAGCACAAACCAGTCCTGGAAGGATCCTGGATGGTCTAATATAAGCAGAATGCAGTGGCCGTAACAACGGTAGGAAAACAGGTGCACTCAGGTGCTCTCCTCGGGATAGCTGGTCATCCACTCTGTGAAATGGAATGGACGCGGTATAATACTATAACAAACAATTTATTGTTCAAAATAATGGACAATGCTTACAAGGGGTTTGACCCCTCTTCATCAGGTCCTGTGATTGGATACAAAAAAGTGACATTATTTATATACACTAAAAGCCGCAAAAATCCCAAGGTTTGGGGCTTATAAAATAAAAATGGTTATCAAAATCCATAAATATTAAATACATGAAATAAATACAACTGTAATAAAAACCAAGTAACAAATATAATAATGAAATGTGTTAAAAACATGTTTTACAGTAATGTTCATAGGATATTGATGTAACACACAGTTCCTTATACTAGAAGATAAACCATGAATGTTGTTGGCACCTTAGTAAAGTGAATACAAATGACCTAGTTGGGAATGCCGACAGGCTAGATGTCTTGACTAGAGATGAGCGAACTTACAGTAAATTCGATTCGTCACGAACTTCTCGGCTCGGCAGTTGATGACTTATCCTGCATAAATTAGTTCAGCTTTCAGGTGCTCCGGTGGGCTGGAAAAGGTGGATACAGTCCTAGGAAAGAGTCTCCTAGGACTGTATCCATCTTTTCCAGCCCACGGGAGCACCTGAAAGCTGAACTAATTTATTCAGCATAAGTCATCAACTGCCGAGCCGAGAAGTTTGTGACTAATCTAATTTACTGTAAGTTCGCTCATCTCTAGTCTTGACAGCTAAGTGCAGCAAAGCAGAACCAGAAGGGTTCAGCTAAGTATGGGAGACCGGTGGTGTAAATGTCATTAGCAATAAACAGAATATTAATGCTTGATATGGGATTAGTGTTTAGAGGATAGTATTATTTTTATGTTCCAAAAGTATTATGGTTTGCCTGTGTTAATAGATAGTGATATAAAAAGAAAAACAAAAAGCTGTTATGTAATATCATTGGGAATATTTTATATTTTGTATTAGACTTATTGATAGTAGACCTGTGAACTGTGTCCGATGGCACCATAAGATATATGGCTTTCAGATTAATTTATAAAACATACTCATATATAAATAACATGCAGCTGTCGGGATAAATTGCTTGTGGCATTTGTCTCTGGATATCCTATAGTTCTCTGGATGTAAAACAGGTTAACATCTTTGCTCTGGAATATTCTTGAACTCTTATTTGGCTGGAAAGAGAATAGGAAGAGAACACCAGAGAACACCTTGCACTCTACTTGTCGAAATTGTTTCTAGGGGGGTTTAGATTGCACTGCGCATATTGAGAGGTCTGAATCAACTTAGTGGCCTCATTCAGACCATAGGGCTGTAATGATTTCAAGCAATATATCCAATACATTTCTTTTTTCGCAAGTGCTTCAAACTGGTTTGTAATATGTGCTGGAATGTAGTCTCTGGGCATGTTGGTGAGCACATTTTCTACCCCTTTGTGTTTGGTGGTAACATGTCGGTACAGACATCAAACCCTTCTTTGATCTATGCTGATTTAACCTCTGATGTAATTTTTAGGAAGTCCACCCTACGTATTGTTGCCCACAGCAGCAATTGATCAGATATATTACAAACCTAGATTGACAGGTCATGTGAAATTTGACAGTAAAAGTTTTGCCGGTGTGTGTGCTAGAGAACTGAGTACTGCAATTTTTTATAGCATAGACATCTCTTCTTCTGGCATTTATAGAGCCGATTTATAAGTGTGGTTTCTGTTGACTCTGATTTGTCTGTTATTAGTTTTTTTAAGCGGCTTGGTGCAATAATATTCTTCAGGGATGGTGCTCTCCTGAATGTCAGTCTAGGTTTGGGGGGGTTCTAAGTCTTTTAGATAAGGATCACATTTCAAAAGACTCCAATGCTTTTTCAAGATGTTTTTAATGCTTTGATGTGCCACTGAGTATGTCGTAATAAAGTACTTAGCTGATTGAGTTGTTTCTTTCTTGTTTGCAATTTGTTCTTGTTTTTCTTTTTCAGGTATAGTGGTCTTGACAGGACTGGACAGTGGACTGGATCTCTGGAAGGATGACAGACATTCATCTTGGGTAAGTATACTCGCTTTTTGATTGGCGTTCTGACCTACATTTCTGGGGTATCCTTTAGCAACAAAAGATTTTTTAAGATTTTAGCTTGTTCTGAAAAAGTGTTCTCATCAGTGCAATTTTTTCTAACTCTTCGAAACTGGCCACAGGGTATGTTTTCTTTCCACTTAAAATAGTGGCCGCTCAAAAATAATATTAGAATCAACCGCTTTAAAAAATGTGTAAGTTGTTATTTTGTCATCTTGATGGGAAATTAGGAGGTCCAGAAACTCTATTGCGGTGTCTGAGAAGTTGGGGATTAAAGGTAATTCCCCAGTTGATTTCCTGGATTAGTGTCTGGATTTGTTCGGTGGTTCCTTTCCAGAGCAAAAAAGGTCGTCTATATACCTTTTGTAGACTACCGCATGCTCTTTGAAAATAATATTATTTACTATGAATTTTTCTTCGAAGCTGCCCATAAAAAGGTTCGCATAAGAGGGATCAACCCTTGTCCCCATGGCCGTCCCTCTCAAACAGTTTATCAAAAATCCTGCTCCTGAAATACCATCTGAACAAACAACTTTTTTGCTAAACTGTTTGAATTTTTTACGTACAATGGGGTGACCTTTCAACAAGTAAGAGGGACGGCCTTGGGGACAAGGGTCGCTCCCTCTTTCGTGAGACTTTTTATGGACTCATAGTCAATAATATTTTTCAAGAGCATGTGGTAGTCTACAAAAGGTATATAGACGACCTGTCTTTGCTACCAGACACTAATCCAGGAGATCAATGCTTACAACTGGGGAATTACCTTAATCCCCAATTTCTCAGACACCGCAATAGAGTTTCTGACCTCCTAATTTGCCATCAAGATGACAAAATAACAACTTCTACATTTTTTAAAGCTGTTGATTCTAATAGTTATGATAGTGGCTGCTCAAGAACGGAACATAAGTGGAAAAAGAACATATCCAATGGCCAGTTTCGAACAGTTAGAAAAAATTACACTGATGAGATCACTTTTTCAGAACAGGCTAAAATCTTTAAAAAATCCTTTTGCTGCTAAAGGATACCCCAGAACTCTAGTTGAGAATGCCTATCAAATAGCGAGTATACTTACCAAAGATGAATGCATGTCATCCTTCCCAAGATCCAGTCCACTGTCCAGTCCTGTCGAGACCACTATACCTGAAAAAGAAAAACAAGAACAAATTGCAAACAAGAAAGAAACAACTCAATCAGCTAAGTATAATACTAACTTTATAACGACATACTCTGTGGGACATCAAAGCATTAAAAACATCTTGAAAAAGCATTGGAGTCTTTTGAAATGTGATCCTTATCTGAAAGACTTAGTACCTCCCAAACCTAGACTGACATTCAGGAGAGCACCATCCCTGAAGAATATTATTGCACCAAGCTGCTTAAAAAGACTAATAACAGACAAATCAGAGTCAACAGAAACCACACTTATAAAAGGGGTCAAAAAAGGTTTGTAATATATGTGATCAATTGCTGCTGTGGGAAACAATACGTAGGGTGGACTTCCTAAAAATTACAGAGGTTAAATCAGCATAGATCCACGAAGGGTTTGATGTTCCATAGTCTGTGCCGAAATGTTACCACCAAACACAAAGGGGTAGAAAATGTGCTCACCATCATGCCCAGAGACTACATTCCAGCACATTTTACAAACCGGTTTGAAGCACTTGCGAAAAAAGAAATGTATTCGATATATTGCTTGAAGTCATTACAGCCCTATGGTCTGAATGAGGCCACTGAGTTGATTCATTAAGAAAGGTCAGACCTCTCAATATGCGCAGTGCAATCTAAACCCCTTACTAGAAACAATTTAGACAAGTCGAGTGCAAGGTGTTCTCTTGTGGTCTTCCTATTCTCTTTCCAGCCAAATAAGAGTTCAAGAATATCCCAGAGCAAAGAGGTTAACCTGTTTTACATCCAGAGAGCTATAGGATATCCAGAGACAAATGCCACAAGCAATTTATCCTGACAGCTGCAAGTTATTATAACATACGAGTATGTTTTATAAAAATTAATCTGAAAGCCATATATGTTATGGTGCCATCGGGCACAGTTCATAGGTCTACTACCAATAAGTCTAATATAAAATACTCCCAATGATATTAAATAACAGCTTCTGGTTCTTCTAATATTCCTATCTATTAACACAGGAAAACATAATACTTTTGGAACATAAAAATAATACTATCCTCTGAACACAAATCCCATATCAAGCATTAATATTCTGTTTACTGCTAATGACATTTACACCAACGGTCTCCCATAGTTAGCTGAACCCTTCTGGTTCTGCTTTGCTGCACTTAGGCTAGATGTCTTGACAGCTGTCGGCATTCCCTGCTAGGTCATTTGTATTCACTTTACTAAGGTGCCGACAACATTCATGGTTTATCTTCTAGTATAAGGAACCGTGTGTTACATCAATATCCTATGAACATTACTGTAAAACATGTTTTTAACACATATTATATTTGTTACTTGATTTTATCACAGTTACATTTATTGCATGTCTTTTATATTTACGGGTTTTGATAATTTTTATTTTATAAGCCCCGAACCTTGTGATTTTCGTGGCTTTTTTTTGTGTATAAATGATGTCACTTTTGTATCCAATCACTGGACCTGATGAAGAGGGGGTCCAACCCCTTGAAATGTGTTGTCCTTCATTTTGTACAATAAATCGTTTGTTATCGTATTATACCGGGTCCGTTCTATTTCACCGAGTGGATGCTCCGCTATACAGATGAGAGCGCCTGACTGCACCTGTTTTCCTACAGTTGTTACTGCCACTGCATTCTATCCTGTGAGGGTGCCGGTCTGGTCGCCCTACTCGAGCAATAGGACCAGAAGGAGGTCGACTTCCTTCTGGAGTCGGTACCACGAGATTTATTATGTGGTAATAAGGAGCTCTTACCTCCAGTCGCCTCTGACATAATCTCATCCAGACGTTTTCCAAAAAGTCGAGACCCAGTAAACGGAAGCTCAGTGAGATTTCTTGGAAGCGCAATCAGCGTCCCAGGCCTTAAGCCACATGGAACAATGAAGTGCCACTAGATTACCTATGGCAAAAGCAGTGCAACGGGCTGACTGCCTGGTAGCAGAGCACAAACAGTCTCCAGCATTGGAGAGTTGAAGTGCAAGATCCGCCAAATTTTCCGAAGGGGCCCCGGACAAAATGCCCTGGTGGAGTTGAGAAGTCCAGACAGAAAGGGCTTTTGACACCCAAGCAGAAGCGAAGGTAGGAAGTAAAGATGAACCTGCTGCTTCAAAAGGCGAATTTTGCCAGATTTTCAATCCTCTTGTCCGCCGAGTCCTTAAAGGATGCTGCATACGCCAAAGGCAATGTATTCGCCTTTGACAGGTGGGAAACCGGAGAATCCATAGTTGGTGGAGATGTCCATCTTGCAATGAGGTCCTGGGCAAAAAGGAAACCGTGCTTGTACCTTCTTAGTCTCTTGAAAGCGCTTGTCAGGACGCTTCCATGCTGTTTCCAGTAAGGTGCCATGAGAGCTGAAAACCTTAGGAGAAGGACAGGAGCGGTGAAAGGAAACTTCTGGAGCTGGGTGTGAAGTTTGTGGGTCCTCTAGGTGAAATGTGTCCCTGATGGCCGAGACCAAGTTGTCTACCAGGTCGGACGTGTCGGTTCGGTCCTTTGAGTCAGAGGCAGAACCTGACGCCTCATCTTCCAGTTCCCCAAGAGAGTGGGAACGGGTGGAGGCAGCCTTAGATGAAGGCGAAACAGACCTGGTAAGCAGATCTGAAGACCTAGGACGGCAACCAGGAGAGTGGCCCTTAGAAGAAGAGGGGCGTTTTTGGGGTGCAGGGGAAGAGGAGCGAGACCTATGAGGAGAGCGCCTATTCCGGCTTCCGGACTCTGGAGACGAGCCAGAGGAGAAACCCCTAGGGCGCTTGTGAGAGCGCCTAACATAAGGAGGAGAGCGGGCCTCCCTGGAGGGCTGGCGTAAGGAAGACCTCTCCAAAGCAGTCACCAAGGAACAGGAGGCCTGCGTCAAGTCGGAAATAGACTTAGAGAGGGAAGACATCCATTCCGGAGGGAGAGCAGAGCCCACAGGTTCTGGTTGAACATCCTGGGAAGATCCACCAGGAGGGCTGGGGCACGCAGTGGTGCAAGAAGGACAAGTGGGTTCAGCAGAACCACAAGGCATATTAGTTTTGCAGCCCACACAGGCATAATAGGTGACCAGGGCTGCGGGGACCTGTCTGGGCGGGGGGGGGGGGGGGGGCAGTTCTGGGTTCGGACATAGTGCAAGCAAAAGTAAAAATGGAGCAGTCTCCAATGTCTGTGTCACTCAGGAAGAGAGGAAGCAGGCTGTGTGAAGAAAAGCCTGTCCTCAGGAGAGAAGAGAGAGAGAGAGAGGGAGGGCTAGCCCAATGAAAAGGAGGGGGCAGGACCAGCACTAGCCAGGTCCTCATGTCCCCTGCAGCACATGCACCACGCTGATAGGTAGTTAACCAAAACCCCCAATACGCATGCTGAAGCGCTATAGGGCCGGAATCCCTGCCAGCGGGGAGTGGGCGGAGCTGAACTCTGTGAGGAAAACGTGAGAAAGGAGAGCTGTCGGCCGTTTGCGAATTTAGAATCCTGAGAAGGGGTAGAAACCTGAAAAGAAAGGGAAAGAAATACTCTCCTTGTCCTTAGAAAACGTACCTAATTAAGTCTTCAGTCAGCTAGTAAACACCTGCATCATGCTGGGGTATTTCCGTACTCAGGAGAAATTGCGTTACAAATTTTGGGGGTCTTGTTTCCCTTTTTCCTTTGTGAAAATGAAAAGTATGGGGCAACACCAGCATGTTAGTGTAAAAAATTACATTTTTTTTAGACTAACATGCTGGTGTAGACCCCAATTTTTCATTTTCATAAGGGGTCAAAAGGACGAATGGCCCCACAAAATTTGTAACAACTTCTCCTGAGTACGGAAATACCCCATATGTGGCCCTAAAATGTTGCAGTGAAATACAACAGGGCTCCGAGGTGAGAGAGCACCATGCGCATTTGAGACCTAAATTAGGGATTTGCGTAGGGCCGGACACGGAAGCAAGCGTTCCACTTGCCTCCGCCGCCAAAAATACCCTACGACAGTGTTTCCCAAACAAGGTGCCTCCAGCTGTTGCAAAACTCCCAGCATGCCTGGACAGTCAATGGCCGTCCGGCAATGCCGGCAGTTGTTTTGCAACAGCTGGAGGCTCTGTTGTGGAAATGCTGCTGTATGGAACGTTTTTTATTTTAATTGGGGGGTGGGGGTAAATGTGTAAGGGTGTATATGTAGTGTTTTACTTTTTATTTGTGGTAGTGTAGTGTAGCTAGTCTTTTTAGGGTACATTCACACGGGCGGGGGTTTACAGTGAGTTTCCCGCTGGGAGTTTGAGTTGCGGCGGAAAATTTGACGCAGCTCAAACTTGCATTGGAAAACTCACAGTAATCCCCCGCCCATGTGAATGTACCCTGTACATTCACATTGTGGGTGGGTTTACGGGTGCAAACCTCCAGCTGTTGCAAAACTACAACACCCACCACGTACTGACAGCCTTTTGCTGCTGGGCATGCTGGGAGTTGCAGTTTTGCAAGGAGGGCCACAGTTTAGAGACCGCTGCACAGTGATTTCCAAACTGTGGCCCTCCAGATCTAGCAAAACTAAAAATCCCAGCATGCCCAGACAGCAAATGGCTGTCTTAGCATGCTGGGAGTTATAGTTTTGCAACAGCTGGAGGCATACAACTACAACTCCCAGCATGCCCAGACATCCATTTGCAGCTGGGCATGCTGGGAGTTGTAGTTTTTCAACATCTGGAGGACCACAGTTTGGAAACCACTGTGTAGTGGTTTCCAAACTGTGGCCCTCCAGATGCTACAAAACTACAACTCCCAGCATGCCCAGACTGTCTGGACATGCTGGGAGTTGTAGTTTTGCAACTTGCAAGGGGGAGGGCACTTACCCCCGGCATCGTGGACGCCACCACCGGACCTCCTGACACCCGCTGCTCTCTTTAATCCCGCCACGCACCCGCCACACCTGCACACCAGATCGCTGATCGGGTTAATCAAATGCGGTCCCGTGGTGTCGGACGGGAGTGGACTTTAGCTAATTAACCTGATCAGCGCCGCGGGAGCGCGCACTTAATGAACGCCATATATACGGCGGAATGCATGAAGGTATCGCGTTATCCGCCATATATATACACATCGTTCTGCGTGAAGGGGTTAATGTCTCCTTGATGTTATGATACGTGGGGTTAAAAAAAAAAAAAACACACACACGACCTAAAAGACTGGCCCCTTATGAATAGGACACACAGGAATCAGAAGGAGAAGCATTTTAACCACGCCTCAAAATAAGCAGCATTAGAAATTGTCTGGCAGCCGATTATCACTGTTCCAACTATAAGAATAACCTGCTCTTTATCACTATTCATCAGGACTTGCCAAAAAAAAAAAAAATCTCTCATTAACTTCACGGGGGGAAAACTATAATTTAATGAAAAAAAATAATAAATAAAACACTGCAATTATGACTAGATCCAATACTGTCACTTTTACCTCTACAGTGGATTTCCTCGATGGATCAGCCTTATCCTCCTCTCCTGTTGCTTTCTCCTCCTCTTCCACTTTAATCATCCACTTATAAGCCGCTTTTCGTGCCTGAAATGCCAAGAGATGTCAGTGAGCGAAAGTAATTACTGGAAGGAGAAATCCATAAATGGGTTATCTCAGGAAACCGGCCAGCAGCCCAGAAAGTCAACGCTGCGATAAGAGATTAACATTGCCACGCTGCAGAAAAAGTCCCAGTATGATACAGAGTACACATAAGATGAATAGCCTTATAACAATAACTATAGGGAGAGTTATAGATCACCGTCACATAGTGCTCATACAGCATCTCTTATACACCAATAGCAGTAATCAAGGATTACCGCCACATAGTGCTCATGTATAGACTCTAGAAGAACACTGATATTGGTGTATAAGAGCACTATTTGGCAGTAATCTTTAAATCTCAATACTATAGAGAATTAAAGATAACTTCCACATAGTGCTCATGTATGGCATCTCCTATACACCAATATCAGTGTTCTTTTAGAGAATTGAAGACTACCGCCACATAGTGCTCATTTGTGGCATAACCTATACACAAATATCAGTGTTCTTTTAGAGAATTGAAGATTACCGTCACATAGTGCTCATGTATGGCTTCTCTCATTTTTTATAAAACCAAGGTTTATGCCACATACAGTGGGGCAAAAAAGTATTTAGTCAGCCACCAATTGTGCAAGTTCTGCCACTTAAAAAGATGAGAGGCCTGTAATTTTCATCATACGTATACCTCAACTATGAGAGACATAATGAGAAAAAAAATCCATAAAATCACATTGTCTGATTTTTAAAGAATTTATTTGCAACTTATGGTGGGAAATAAGTATTTGGTCACCAACAAACAAGCAAGATTTCTGGTTCTCACAGACCTGTAACTTCTTTTTTAAGAGTCTCCTCTTTCCTCCACTCGTTACCTGTATTAATGGTACCTGGTTGAACTTGTTATCAGTATAAAATACACCTGTCCACAACCTCAAACAGTCAAAGAGCTGTCGAAGGACACCAGAAACAAAATTGTAGACCTGCACCAGGCTGGGAAGACTGAATCTGCAATAGGCAAGCAGCTTGGTGTGCGGTGCATTATCAGATTATCTGCAAGGTAATTGCCGATACCGATAACGTCCAAAATTGTGAATATCGGCAAATACCGATAATCGGTCGATCCCTATACAAGATCACTGATAATCTCCCTCGATTTGGGGCTCCACGCAAGATCTCCCCCGTGGTGTCAAAATGATCACAAGAAAATTCCAGAACCACACGGGGGGAATCTAGTGAATGACCTGCAGAGAGCTGGCACCAAAGTAACAAAGGCTACCATCAGTAATACACTACGCCGCCAGGGACTCAAATCATGCAGTGCCAGACGTGTCCCCCTGCTTAAGCCAGTACATGTCCGGGCCCGTCTGAAGTTTGCTAGAGAGCATTTGGATGATCCAGAAGAGGATTGGAAGAATGTCATATGGTCAGATGAAACCAAAGTAGAACTTTTTTGGTAAAAACTCAACTCGTCATGTTTGAAGGAGAAAGAATGCTGAGTTGCATCCAAAGAACACCATGTTTTTCTGCTAAGGGACCAGGACGACTGATCCATTTAAAGGAAAGAATGAATGGGGCCATGTATCATGAGATTTTGAGTAAAAACCTCCTTCCATCAGCAAGGGCATTGAAGATGAAACATGGCTGGGTCTTTCAGCAAGACAATGATCCCAAACACACTGCCCAAGCAATGAAGGACTGGCTTTGTAAGAAGCATTTCAAGGTCCTGGAGTGGCCTAGCCAGTCTCCAGATCTCAACCCCATAGAAAACCTTTGGAGGGAGTTGAAAGTCCGTGTTTCCCAGTGATAGTCCCAAAACATTACTGCTCTAGAGGAAATCTGCATGGAATGGGCCAAAATACCAGCAACAGTGTGTGAAAACCTTGTGAAGACTTACAGAAAACGTTTGACCTCTGTCATTGCCAACAAATGGTATATAACAAAGTATTGAGATTAACTTTTGTTATTGACCAAATACTTATTTTCCACCAAAATTTGCAAATACATTCTTTAAAAATCAGACAATGTGATTTTATGGATTTTTTTTCTCATTATGTCTCATAGTTGAGGTATACCTATGATGAAAATTACAGTCTTCTATTATCTTCTTAAGTGGGAGCACAATTGGTGGCTGACTAAATACTTTTTTCCCCCCACTGTATACACAAATATCCATTTAAAAAAAATAAATAATTGACCACCACCACCACATAGTGCTCATCATGTATTGCATCACTTATACATTAAAGGGGTATTCCAGGCAAAAACTTTTTTTTATATATATCAACTGGCTCCGGAAAGTTAAACAGATTTGTAAATTACTTCTATTAAAAAAATCTTAATCCTTCCAATAGTTATTAGCTTCTGAAGTTTTCTGTCTAACTGCTCAATGATGATGTCATGGGAGCTGTGCATGATGGGAGAATATCCCTTGCATGATGGGAGAATATGCCCATAGGAGCTGGACAGCTCCTGGGACGTGAGTCATCAGAAAGCAGTTAGACAGAAAACAGCAACTCAACTTCAGAAGCTAATAACTATTGGAAGGATTAAGATTTTTCAATAGAAGTAATTTACAAATCTGTTTAACTTTCCGGAGCCAGTTGATATATAAAAAAAAAAGTTTTCGCCTGGAATACCCCTTTAATCTTAGTATTTTCAAAGAGAATCAAGTATCACCGCCACATACTGCTCATGTACGGAAACTCTTACACACTAATCTCAGTATTGTTATAGAGACTCATTGATCATGAACACATATTGCTCATGTATGAAATCTCCTATTCTGTAATCTTAGTATTCTTCAAAGATTGCAGCCACTCAGGGCTCATGTATTACATCTTATCTACTTATCTTAACATTATCGGAGAGAATCAAGGATCACTGCCATGTAGAGTATAAAGATAAGATTTAGATTTATAAGTATTTACAAAAACTGACATCTCCGGAACGCTGCAAAATCCTCTTCAGGGTATATTCACACATACAAGATCCTGCGCAGATTTGATGCGCAGGATTTGTAATTTGGATATTTACCCTTAAAGGAGATATGCAGTGTAACACACTTATCCCCTATCTTCAGGATAAGGGATAAGTGTTTGATCGCGTGCGGGGGGGGGGGGGGGGGGTCAGAACGATGGGATCCCCGTAAACTCAGCCTTTGGCTGTCCAGGCATGCTGGTTGTTGTAGTTTTGCAACAGCTGGAGACACCCTGGTTGGGAAACACTGATCTAATGTGTATGAGGACTGACAGGGCTTACATTGCTGGGACCAAAGGGTGAGGTATGTTGAAATCCAACATACCCAATCCTGGCATCACATATTGGGGGCTGTCAGGCTGTATAGTTTGCATAGTAGAAAACTGGGCATACTGTCATTGTGTTATCAGACTGAACATATACTCACATTTGTCAGCTTCTCGGGCCTCACAGAGATCTGCAACTCATTAAACAGGGACGATATTTCCTCAACAAAATCCTCATCAGCTGAAAAAAGAAAGATCACACTTCACCGACAGGTCAGATCTCCACCTATGACTAATGGCACTCTCTCTATACAGTGGTCCCTCAAGTTACAATATTAATTGGTTCCAGGACGACCATTGTATGTTGAAATCATCATATGTTGAGACCAGAACTCTATGAAAATCTGGTAATTGGTTCTGAAGCCACCAAAATGTTATCCAAAAATAGATAAAAGTGAGGATTAAAGGTAAATAAGTAGATAACGAATATAGATAAAGCAAGTCCTTACATATAAAAGTAAGAAAGATCTGCTGGGAGCTGTAAATCACTGTCTATTTCAGTGTTTCCCAACCAGGTGCCTCCAGCTGTTGAAAAACTACAACTCCCAGCATGCCCGGACAGCCAAAGGCTGGGAGTTGTAGTTTTGCAACAGCTGGAGGCAACCTCTTTGGGAAACACTGGTCTATGTAGAGGACAGAAGCTTCTTCAGGGTCCTGTTCAGAACATGCAATGTCCTAAAAAAAGGAAAATGGAGCCGCCCTCACAAGATGCCCAAAGGAGAAGCCAACCCTGCACAGGTAAAGAGTACAGAACATGTAATACCTCCCTGTACTGTAGGGGGCGCTACCAGACATCAGTCAGTGCATACACTTTAGGAATACAGGGGTTTTACCAGTGAAATATCCATTCTGATTGGTCGGGTCTTCCAGCCATTGACACATTTCGCAGATTCCATAGCATTGTATGTTGAGTCTGGTTTCAAGTTACAATGGTCCAGAAAAGACAATTGTATGTTGAAACTATTGTATGTTGAGGCCATTGTAAGTTGAGGGATCACTGTACAGTTGCAAATATTCTTTATATGTCTACACATTTGGGAGTTTTTATTTTTAATTCTTCCCATGCATCTAAAAATAATAAATAATTCACTTTGTAAACAGTCGCGATTAATAATCTCCATTTGTTTTGTGCTCATAGCTCTTATGCAGACCTATGTGTTTCTACGGTAACAGACTACAAACAAACGCTGTGCTGTCTGACCCTGAAACTGTATTTTTTCACCTTTCTCCTACTTCCCATTAGCTACTTAACCAAGAAGCAGAGAGCAGGTGCATGGTAATATAACATCAGGATTAGACTACACAGTATGCTAGTAGACCGTTGCCATGGAAACACTCACATAGATCTGCATATTATCGGTAAACATATAATGATCGGAGATTTGTAATGAAGGCTATTGAAAGAGAACTATCATGCAGAAAAACCAAAGGATAGGGGATAAGTTTTAGATCACAGGGGGTTCGACTGCTGGGACCCCCCACAATCTCCTGCATGGGATGCCGACTCTGCCGGGAACGGGGCATCAACCCTCGCACAAAGCACGCCATCTCCAGCTCATCCATAGAGATACCAGGGGCTGTGTCAGCCACCAAGGATACGTTTTTCTACATGATACAGTGCAAGGAATCAAAGAAAACAACATTATTGCAAAGCTGAACCTTCCATTTAAATTAATTTTACATCTTTTAACCAATTAGTGTATATAAATTATTGTACTGTATCTCTTAAAATCCGGTATCATGTTGCGTCAACCTAAAGACGACGTTTCAGCGAGGATGTTTCGGTCATAAAAAATATAGATGTGTATAAAATCCTCTTGCTGCAACTACAATCTCATGCTAAATAATCCTTCGACTCTGAAGCTGATGCATTTTCTAACACGCTGAGGGTCAAGCAAGAGGTGGAATATGAGGAAAATAAAAGCAAAAACAGACCAAGTCAGTGAGTGGTGGCCTGCTTTGATCTAATATTAACTCTCCACTACAGAAGCCTCACACTGTCTGTTCATCGTGTTTAGCTGCCTGATAAATCCCACAACATGGCCGCGGATGTTTGATCCTCCTACGCAGCCGCAAAGTTATTCCTACCGCAGCCTGGAAAACTATTTCCTAGATATCTCTGATGTATACGGAGAACTTGTTACAACAAAACGTCACAAGGGCAAGGTCTTTATAAATCATCATCACATAATTGATATTTTCACAGATTTTTTTTGGGGTTAAAAAAAAAAAAAAATTTAAAAAACTATCACATTTTTCTTTCTTACGTCAGGTTGCAAAAAAATTCTGAATCAGTGTCTGGAAGCATCTAAAATGTAATGTTATTTCAGGTGAATTTTCAGTGAGTGAGGGTGATATCCAGAACGGGGCCCCATCTTTTATCCTGAGTGTGCTGGTCCCCATCTTCTGAGACAAACTGGTTTCTGGAGTGACAGCCTGCTCCGCCAATCACCAGCTGAGGCAGGGCATCACTGCAGCCAGTATCTAGGGCAGTGGTCTTCAACCTGCGGACTTCCAGATATTGCAAAACTACAACTACAACTCGTAGTTTTGCAACATCTGGAGGTCCTCAGGTTGAAGACCACTGATCTAGCAGTTACAAGATACAGCTAACATCTGCTGCCTATATGCAGTGACCACTAATATGACATGAAAAGACATATGGACGGTCACTAAGGAGTTACAGGAGAACTGTAGTGCAATATAAAACTTATCCCGTATGCAAAGGATAGGGGATAAGTTTTCGATCGCGGGTGGACCGCTGGACCCCTCGCGATCTCCTGTACGGGGCCGCGGCAGTGTGCTGGAAGGGGGCGTTCCGTCCCTGCATGACACGGCGGCCGACACGCCCCCCAATGTATCCCATGTCTGCCGGGGCTTCCAGCTGGGGATGGCACGGCACTTCCTGCAGACTGTCGCAGCCCCGTACAGGAGATCGTGGGGGGCCCCAGCAGTCGGATCTGTAACTTATCTATAGGGGATAAGCTATATTGCACTACTGTTCTCCTTTAAGCTGACAGCACACGTGGATGTGTAGCTTAGTACCACTAATGATGTGAATTCTGTACATCAGCCCATTTTGAATTATATTTTTACAAGCTCTTTATAAGTTGTCAATACATGTCAGGACATTTAGAGCATTTTTTGTCTTTCTAAACTAAAGCTGCTTTTACATTTTTGAGGTATTTGTGTTTAGTTTTCAATTTCTTCTCTTATGTATTGTACCCACACAAAATATATATAGGTTTTTCTCGTGACATTTTGTACTTTATATTAGTAGTACATTTTTGTTGATCCATGCAGCATTTTTTGTGAAAAACTTTTTTTAAAAATTGAAAAATATCTGGCTTTTTTTATTGTGTTCACTGTGCTGTATCTTTATTATGTGGGTCAGTACAATCATGGTAATACCCAATTTATATGGCTTTTTATGTTCTTTTTTCTTTTTCCCAACAAAATCCTTTTTTCCCTTTGTGTTGCCATGTTCCGGTAGCCATAACTTTTAAATTTTTTTGTCTGACCGCATTGTGCGAGGTCTTATTTTTTGGAAGACTAGCTGTATTTTTTATTGGTACCATTTTTGTGATACATGCTACATTTTCATAATTTTAATTTGACACCAAAGTTAGTGATTCTTGTGTTTTTTTGTTGTTTTTTTCACGGTGTTCACTGAGCGGGATAAATAACAGTATCGCTTCATAGTAAGTCATTATAACGTGGCAATTCCTATTATGTATAGGCTTTTATTTTCTATAATACTGGGTCTGATTGGGAATGGGGCATTTACTTTTATATACGTTTTTTTACACTTTTTATTAATAACATTTTTAGATATTTTACTTTTTACCTGTAATAAACATGCTGCAGTAAATCTGTACTGTAGCACAGTATAACTGTCAGTACTGCACTGACATTGAGCCTATGGCTGGACCTCACAGGCTGTCGTACTAGGCAGCGACCTCATAGGCTGCCGTACTAGGCAGACAGGAGGCCATCAGTTGGCCTCCTGCTGCCATGGTAACCAATGAGACCCCGTGATCACTTCACAGGGTCCCGGTTGGGGAACAGGGAAAGCCCCCTCCCCCTGTCAATTCAATAGATGCCGTGATAAGTACTGATCATGGCATCTAAAGGGTTAATGCTGTTGAAACCAGCATGATCCCAGCAGCTGCGGCGGGCATTAGACAAATGTCAGATGAATCGATTCAGCAGGACCATAGTGATACAAAAGTGGGCAATACTGCCCCCTGGATGGCACTGGAATGCCATAAGGGGAGGAGGGGGGGGGGGAATAAAAAAGTAAAAAGAAACAATAAGAACATTTGGAAACTGTTTGTGCATGTTTCATCTGTTTTACTGATCGGGCAATGTGTTAATACAGCTCTCTACCCACCAAAAGACAGGACAGTAATTCTTGGGGAGGGGTGCTAAAAAAAGGGGCCAATAGGCCAAATAAGTTTGGGAACCTCTGATCTACCCTTTCTCAAGGTCTATGGAAAGAAGCATTAATGCTTTCAACTTCAGCTTTTCACTAGATTTCTCCTTTAAAACGGCAAAGTTTATAATAAAGAGAGTATTGAGGTCTATAAATACACGCCAGAAAAGCTGCTACAATAGACATAAAATGAGAGGTAATATTACATGTAGAGGATATAAAGATGAGTCGCTACCTTTCTCCACCTCTTCATCATCATCAAACTCTTCCATTGAGAATACATCCTTCAGGGACTCCAGTTCCTGCTTAAGTTCTGCCCGTTCTTCTCCTGATAGGGCCCCAATAATGGACTTCACCTAAGGGGCAAATAACAAAATTAGGGATATAAACTGATTTCTTCTCTTTGTCTCAGAAGAGACGCCATTTTTAAATCAGCACAAAACTTATGAATTAAGCATGAAGACAATAACATGGTCCATATATATTGCATACCGTTCACATGATTCTGGTAATGTCAGTAGAATATTCCAATCCCAGTACCCTGAGGCTAACTGGCCACCCAGACTGCCCATCAACAAATACCTAAAATCGAATAAGCCACATCTCTTCTTCCCCATTCACCAGCTGATCTGAACATAAATGCCTTTGAAAGATTCATGCTATTTTACACATAGTTAACTTTAGCCCTTGAAATCATGGTCTTAATTTAACTCCCACAGTTTGTAGATAATAGACGAAGCATTAAGGTACATGACATGTTCTGTACAGACAGATGAGTCAAGAATAGTGACAGCATTTGGTATTACAGCTACCTTTCCTTCACTCTCTTTGGACAGCATCTCTAATGCTTCGAGGTGAGCCAGACCCTGATACTCATCGAATAACAGTCCATAGTGAGCACGTCGCTCTGTCTCTGGGGTGACTTCACTGCTAACTCGCTGTTCTTCTCTTTCCTTTGCTTCTCGTAATACCTGTAAGGAGTGACAGCCAAAAGAAAAGAACATTAGGATCCTGTGCAACAGAGGATCACTGGTGTGTATCTATACACTGTGTATATATAAATATATGCACACACATGACAACGGCACTATTAAGAGGTGGGATATATTAGGCAGCAACTAAACAGTCAGTTCTTAAACTTCATAATAAGGTCCAAATTCTGATGTCTAGATGACAAGAGTGAGAGCATCTCCAAAAAGGCAGGTTTTGTGGGCTGTTAACAGTATGCAGTCATTAGTACCTATCAAACGTAATCCAAAGAAAGACAACTGGTGAAGCAGCAGAAGGCTCATTGATGCAAATAAGCACTGAAGAGCTACTGGACAGAAAATTGCTAAAAAGGTTAATGCTGGCCGTCATTAAAAGGTGTCAGCACACACAGGGCATCAAAGCTTGCTCTATATGGAGATGCATAGCAATAGGCAAATCAGAATGCCCATGCTGATACCATGTTCCCTGCTATAAGTGCTTACAATGGGCATGAGAGCTTTAGAACTGGAACATGGAACAATGGAAGGTGGCCTGGTCTGATAAATAATAATATGCTTTCTGTGGACGGATGGGTGAGTGTGTGTCAGTATCTCCTACTAATGTCTTAGAGCTAAATCCAACACAACATCTTCACAACACTTGTGGAGTCCATGCTATAAATGGTCAGAGCTGTTTTGGTATAATGGTTTTAAGGTTATGGTTAATTGGTGTATAGATAGAAGATTCCAGATAATAGTCCCTCCATGAGTGATTATGGTGACAAAACCAAAATACAAGATAAATAAACCAAGATATTGAGCAAGGCACTCAGTATGTAATGTGTAAAACATAGAGGGGATCAAGAATGACAGAGAAAGCAGATAAATTATTTGCAGATGCCACTATGAGTGTAAACAGGTTAAAACGCAAGATCAATGTTCATTATTCTCCTGACCTTTATGTAAGGCGTAGTATACATAAATGCAGTCTGACCTGCTTAGCTTTTGAAACCAGTTTAGTAAATCGCCTTGACCTACATGTGACAATGTAGCATTCCTGTTCATTAGTCCTTTGGTCTTTTTGAAGCCTGGGTCTCCTTCTGCAATAACGTCCATAGTCTTTTTGCCAATAAACTCCAAGGCATCCAACCCTCCGGTGAGAACAGTCTTCCCCTAAAGTAGAGGTTACACATCATACTTGATAAAAAGCTATTTTACAGCTAACAAAACAACTTGAATTATGTTCAGGTTCCCACACAACATTGTTTTTCTTACATGTCAAAAATCATTTTGGCAACATAACCCTTTATTCTGGAAGGTGCAATTTATACAGTGCAAGGAACGCTCTCTATGAGCAACTCTCCAGTCTGGCTAAAAGATATGGGACACTCTATGAAAAAAATGTCATGCACATGTAGTGGAAAAGAACAGTGCAGCATTAAAAGGGTACTCCGCCCCTAGACATCTTATCCCCTATCCAAGGATCTCTCCTGCAGCCCCTAGTCATCTGCGGCACAAAGCCAAAGTTTGCTCCGTGCCTGATGACTCACAATACATGGGCCGGCGGATCGTGATGCCCCTCCCAAAGACTTGCATTAAGGGGACGGGGCAAGGCATCACGAGGGGGCGGGGCCCTTGTATCGTGAGTCATCAGGCACGAAGCAAACTTCGGCACCGTGCTGCAGATGACTAGGGGCTGCAGGACATATCGCGGGGGTCCCCAGCGGCGGGACCCAAGGATAGTGGAGAAGATGTCTAGGGGTGGAGTACCCCTTTAAGGTCATGAAACATATTTTCTATTTCAGATTTGCAGTTTGTGCTGCAGTGGATACTACTGAAAAAAAAGGGTAACAGTCATTTGGAAAAAAACATTTTACATATTTTCCAGACATGTCAAAAGTTTAGATCACTCCCCGTCGAGATTTACAACCCTGTTGTGGCAGCGTTCCTTACTTCCCGGCCCGTGGTACCGTCCAACTCATTTACTGCATTAGAGTCTGTGGGAAGGAGTCGGCTTTGAATGACAGCCTACTATGCACTTCACCCGGCTGTAACTAGGACTGAGACTTGGTGCGATCTAAACTGGACAATATGTGGGAAGGGAAGAGTCAGGAAGTCGACAACACATTAGATGATTTTTGACTAATGTGTATGGCGGCCTTTAGTATCATTTTCATTCATAAACCTCAGCTTTCCTGTACAGAATCTATGGAAATAAGTAGCTTAATCCCTGCCATTTCTTGAAGAAGACTGTTCTTCCCTGGCACCAACAAAAATCCACACAGAAATTTTGCACTTATATAAAGGTCTGTAGAAACCCATGAGAAACGTGCATGAGAAACACAGTTGTCAGATTTGATGTGGGTATTCCCTAACTAGACATGCTTTATTTTGCATTTGCATGTCCCATAATACAATGAATGTAGATGGGGTTTTGAAAAGCCCATTAACATGTAGTGCAAAAAATCCACACAGAAGAAAGAGCATGCGCACTGTGTTGTGCATTTTTGCTGCAGATTTCATCCATTTAATGTATATAGGGGGAGATTTATTAAAACCTGTGCAAAGGAAAAGTTTCCCAGTTTCCCATAGCAACCAATCCGATTGCTTCTTTCATTTTGCAAAGGCCTTGTTAAAAATGAAAGAAGCGAGCTGATTGGTTGCTATGGGCAACAGGGAAACTTTTCCTCTGGACAGGTTTTGATAAATCTCTCCATAGAGTAAAAGCCATGGTGAATTTACAGCATGATCAATGACAAAATCCACATTAAGTAACACAAGCAGATCTTTGTATTGAAATAGGCGTGGATTTGCAGTGAGGTGCAGTTTAGACTATCAGTCACGTTCTTGTATTGGAATCCATGGTTGTACTTACTGTACTCTGCACTGCCGTAGAGATACTGGAGAGGAATCCCAGCGCTCCTGTAATGGGGGATGAGCCCTCCTCTGCCTCTTTGGATTCACTGCTTTCTGCAGTTATGGAATCTAACAAGGTAAATACACATAATTAACTTTATTATAATACAGATAAAATACAAAACCTTAGTTATCATATGCAATATTAGAAGTGACCTTCGGTAGTCGACGGGATTCAAGGCACTGAACACAGGATTAAAAGGAAACTGACGTTTATTCACCCATGATGCAACGCGTTTCACAGTACAACTGCTTCATCAGGCATTTGCCTGATGAAGCAGTTGTACTGTGAAACGCGTTGCATTAGCATTGCAAATCAATATTGCATTGATTTGGACGTGGATTGGCTGCAGTCACCTGTTATTTTCTTCGCCTTGATCCATTGTTGCACTTGGGGGAGTGTAACCTTTTGTGCTGCCTAGTTAATACACTACGGAGCGCTGTCTGTCTTTTATTTTAGTTATCATATGTCACCCAAATTTGGGCAGATTAATGAATAGACTAAATAGAATTTCTGACAACATGACAGAACAGAATAAAGCAAATACTTAAGCAACCCATTCATTTTAGATAAGTGTCAACTGAACAAACATCTGGCTGACAGCTATCTCTTTAATCCACGACAAAAAGAAGGAATGGGGAGCTTGGACATGCTGGTATGAAACGGCTGTCGCCACGCTCCCCGCTCCTTCATTTTGGCTCCAAGCTATGCTGTTATGTCTATTATTATAGACATAAAATAAAGGAACTTTGGATACAACAATTCCGGTGAGTGCTCCATAAATTTTCTCTACTATGCTGCTATGACATCAACATTAGTTAGTCTGCCAATGCAGTCAAAATTTGTTCATGTACGGTCACCTATAATTTAACACAAATGGCCAGCTTTGAATTCATCTGCATCCTTTTTTGTGGCCACAGACAATGGTCAGGAAGCTGACAACAGTCAAAGCAAGCAAGCTATGTAACTTGCATAACTCTCATTGACTTTAAGGGGAACCCCAAAGCTATGCTTTTTACCTAACTCCCAGAGATAAGCAAACAGCGTAATTCAAGAGCTATGCCGTTTGTGCAACTCCTATTAAAGACACTGAGAGTTACCCGAATTGCATAAATCACCTGCTTCAGCTGTTTTACCTGCCACAAACAGGCCACATGAGGCCCAGAGCGGAGATGAAAACATCCCTTTAAAGTGTAGCTGTCAGATAAACTTTTGACATATCAAAGAAATATCAAAAGTTTTATTCAGTCGGGGTCTCAGTCCCCATTTCTCAGCAATCTCTGTTCTGCAGCCCTATTATAAGTCTATAGGGCTATCCAGATATTGTTGCAAGCCGGGAAGAGAACTGCGCTACCATGCACTTCTCTCCGCTTGTTCTCCTGATCGGTGGTGGTCTCCACACAAAGATCCAGAGCGATCTAACTAAATGACAGAGACACAAATGACAGAGGATTTAAATTGAGCATTGTAAAAAATACAACAAAACTATATAAAATATTATAACAATGGAATAAACCACATACAGAGATGACTTACCTTCTGTGGCCTCCGTGCGGTCTCTAAATGACAGCTCTACAGGACTTGGGACACCCAATGAACTCTCTGCCTTCTCAATAGCAGAAGTGATGCCGTGACCTGCCAGGATAAGCATAAAAGATCCAGGGTGTGATGTAATCTAAACTTATTCTAAACTATCATTATTATATTTACATTACTATGCTAACTCTAATTAACAAAGGCCTTATACCCAACATGCCTACATGCCTATAAGCTTTAAAGGGGTAGTCCAGTGGTGAAAAACTTATTCCCTATCCTAAGGATAGGGCATAAGTTTCAGATCACAGGGGGTCCGACCGCTGGGGCCCCCCGCGATCACCTGTACGGGGCCCCGGCAGCCTGCGGGTAGGGGGCGCGATGACCACCAATTGAAGCGGTGGCTGACACGCCCCCTCATTACAACTCTATGGCAGAGCTGGAGCACTGCGTTCAGTAATCTCTGGCTCTGCCATAGAGTTGTATTGAGGGGGCGTGTTGGCGCGTGTTGACCACCGTACGAAGCGGCGGCCGACACGCCCCCTCAATACAACTCTATGGCAGAGCCAGAGATTGCCGAAGGCAGCGCTCCGACTCTCCCATAGAGTTGTATTGAGGGGGCATGTCGGCGAGCCAGTGCCCCGTACAGGAGATCGCGGGGGGGGCCCCAGTGGTCGGACCCCCGCGATCTGAAACATATCCCCTATCCTTAGGATAAGGGATACGTTTTCCACCAGTGGACTACCCCTTTAACCCCTTAAGGACTCAGCCCATTTGGGCCTTAAAGGGGTACTCCCGTGAAAACCTTTTTTTTTTAATCAACTGGTGCCAGGAAGTTAAAATGATTTGTAAATCACTTCTATTAAAAAATCTTAATCATTCCAGTACTTTTTAGGGGCTGTATACTAAAGAGAAATCCAAAAAAGAAATGCATTCCCTTTGATGTCATGACCACAGTGCTCTCTGCTGACATCTCTGTCCATTTTAGGAACTGTCCAAAGCAGCATGTGTTTGCTATGGGGATTTTCTCCAGCTCTGGACAGTTCCTAAAATGGACAGCAGAGGTCAGCAGAGAGCACTGTGGTCATGACATCAGAGGAAATGCATTTCTTTTTTGGATTTCTCTTTAGTATACAGCCCCTAAAAAGTACTGGAAGGATTAAGATTTTTTTTAATAGAAGTGATTTACAAATCTGTTTAACTTTCTGGCACCAGTTGATAAAAAAAAAAAAGAAAAAAGTTTCCACGGGAGTACCCCTTTAAGGACTCTTATTTTTACATTTTCGTTTTTCCTCCTCGCCTTCAAAAATCATAACTCTTATATTTTCATCCACAGACTAGTATGGGGCTTGTTTTCCGCGCGACCAGTTGTCCGTTGTAATGCCAATACTCACTTTACCATAAAATGTATAGCACAACCAAAAAAATACTATTTGTGTGGGGAAATTAAAAAGAAAAGCGCAATTTTGCAAATTTTGGACGGTTTCGATTTCGTGCCGTACAATTTACGGTAAAAATTAGTTCTTTATTCTTTGGGTCAATACGATTAAAATGATACCCATGATAACATACTTTTCTATTACTGTTGCGCTTAAAAAAAAAAAAAATTGCAAACTGTTTAACCAAAGTACGTTTAAAATCCCCCTTTTTTGAATACCTATAACTTTTTCATTTTTCCGTATAAGTGGCGGTATGAGGGCTCATTTTTTGCGCCGTGATCTGTACTTTTTATTGATATCATATTTTCTTATATAAAACTTTTAGCATGTTTTGTATACATTTTTTGGGAATAAAACGTAATTTTAAAAAAAAATGGCTTTCTTTTTCTTTTTTACATTCCCGCTGTTCACCGTACGGTATTATTAACATTTTATTTTAATAGTTGGGATATTTACGCACGTGGCGATACCAAATATGTATATAAAAAAAAAATTATTTTAATTTTGTTTTTTTTTGTTTTTTTTAACACACTTTTTGGGGGTGAAATAGGAAAAATGGGACAATTTACATTTTTATTGGGGGAGGGGGGTTTTCAATTTTTTTTTAACTTTTTTTACTCTTATTTTTAAACTTTAATAGTCCCCATAGGGGACTATTTATAGCAATCATTAGATTGCTAATACTGTTCAGTGCTATGCATAGGACATAGCACTGATAAGCATTATCGGTCATCTTCTGCTCTGGTCTGCTCGATCACAGACCAGAGCAAAAGATCAGTGGAAGGCAGCGGAGGCAGGTGAGGGGACCTCCGCCTGCCATGCTGGATGATTGGATCGCCGAGGCAGCGGTGCGGGCGATCCGATCATCCATTTTAGTGTCTGCAATGCTGCAGATGCCGTGATCTGTATTGATCATGGCATCTGAGGGGTTAATGGCGGACATGTCCGCCATTATGGGCAGGTCCCTGGCTGCTATCAGCAGCCAGGACCTGCCGCACATGACGCGAACATCGCTCCGATGCTCGTGGTTATGCTTAGGACGTAAATGTATGTCCTGGTGCGTTAAGTACCAGCTTACCAGGACGTACATTTATGTCCTGCGTCGTTAAGGGGTTAATAGCCACATGCACAATGCCAATTAGACCTCTTTTTAAATGTACTGAAAAGCATAGGGGACAACACTTTTCAATACCCGGGTATCCTACAAAAAAATTAAAAATAAAAAATAAAAAAAAACTCATAAGATTTACAATAGGGTTCAACAGTATACGAACACAACTGTACAGGTAGACTATTTAGCATGTGTATGCATAAACTAGTGTTCTGCACAACATACACTCACCAACAGTAGCCACCGTGGCCGTGGCTGTAGAAAGCAAGGACTTGCCCCAGTTACCCCAATAGCCCCATGATGATGGAGATTTGGCTGCAGATTCCTGCATGAACATAAAAGAATTAAATGCACCATGGATGGAAAGCAGAACTAAAAATAAAAAACTGTGCTCGCTCCTTAATTTAACCCCTCAGCTCCTAAATGACTGCACTTAACTGTATAGTAGAGATATGTACATGAGTTAGGATACGAATCTATGCAATTGAAAGCCATGGCCTTTTTTTTTAATGGCTGCACGGTTTGGGGTGTAAAACTGCTACCATATATTTTTTAACCGTATTCTCTACACCACTACATGGGACTCCCACCCTTTTAAACAGGTGGTATTGCTGAATAAAGGACATTATTGTGCAATGAACACTACTTGAAGTATCTTGATGTTCTGCGTCACTGCCTATACTCGCTCATATGCCTCCCTCCTATATATATATATATATATATATATACACACACATACACACATCCCCTGTCCATCGAAGAGCTCATTTGCATATTGAATAAAAATCAGTTTCCCGAAGAACTGGTTTTAGATTCTATAATAAGATTATGTATTAATCCACTTTTATGGACATTAAAGGTGTCTTATCGTTTCATCACATGGCTGGTTTATTATTGGGTACCCGAACTGGCGACCTTTACTCTATGTCTTCATGTGATATGAGGTTATTGTGAAAATAAATTATGATACTAGAGATTTCACATAGTCTGATCAGCACAAATGAGGATTTCTGTAATATAACACCAAAACGTTTTGCGCAATTAACTCCTTAAAGGGTTATTGTCATAAAAAAAAAAAAAAAAAAACTTTTGACTGGTTGCCCACACATGTCAAAAGTTTGGATCACACCAGATCTCACTCCTGAAACCTGACACGATCGGACCACTCCCCAGCTGGCAGATCTGAACCTTTTTCTGTACTTGTCTGCATAGATGGTGGCAGCACCATGCACGATTTTTCTACATTACATTCATTTTAAATTCAGCACCATTCCCCCTGCCACATAATTGTGATTCAATGGCACTGGGTCTCACGCCGGATACAGATGCTGTGGAGGCAGAGCAAAAAACTATTGTGCACTTAAAAGTCATAACAGCATTGGAGATCGACTTTTAAAGGGGTACTCCCATCTTGACATTTAGGGTATACCTTCACAAATAAATAATCACAGCATCTGACTGTGTAGTAAGCGCCCTACTATTTTATCCCATTAATGCATGCAATGTCACACAAGAGGTACCGTATATCCACCTGCCATATTTACAGTGGGGATCAAAAGTTTGGGCACCCCAGGTAAAAATGTGTATTAATGTGCATAAAGAAGCCAAGGAAAGATGGAAAAATCTCCAAAAGGCATCAAATTACAGATTAGACATTCTTATAATATTTAAACAAAAGTTAGATTTCCATCATTTACACTTTCAAAATAACAGAAAACAAAAAAAAAAAAAAAATAGTGTCTGCAAAAGTTTGGGCACCCTGCAGAATTTATAGCGTGCACTGCCCCCTTTGCAAAGCCTGCCAGTGTCATGGATTGTTCTCAATCATCATCTAGGAAGACCAGGTGATGTCAATCTCAAAGGTTTTAAATGCCCAGACTCATCTGACCTTGCCCCAACAATCAGCACCATGGGTTCTCAATCATCATCTGGGAAGACCAGGTGATGTCAATCTCAAAGGTTTTAAATGCCCAGACTCATCTGACCTTGCCCCAACAATCAGCACCATGGGTTCTCAGTTGTCTAGAAATCTGAAACTGAAAATAGTTGATGCTCACAAAGCTAGAGAAGGCGATAAGAAGATAGCAAAACATTTTCAGATGTCAATATCCTCTGTTCGGAATGTAATTAAGAAATGGCAGTCATCAGGAACATTGGAAGTTAAAGCAAGATCTGGCAGACCAAGAATAATATCAGACAGAACAGCTTGCAGGATTGTGAGAAAAACTATTCAAAACCCACGTTTGACTGCACAATCCCTCCAGAAAGATCTGGCAGACACTGGAGTTGTGGTACACTATTCCCCTATAAAGAGATACTTGTACAAATATGGTCTTCATGGAAGAGTCATCAGAAGAAAACCTCTTCTACGTCCTCACCACAAAAATCAGCGTTTGAACTTTGCAAATGAACATATAGACAAACCTGATGCATTTTGGAAAAAAGTTCAGTGGACCGATGAGGTTAAAATTTAACTTTTTGGCCAGAATGAGCAAAGGTACATTTGGAGAAGAAGGGGAACAGAATTTAATGAAAAGAACCTCTGTCCAACTGTTAAGAATGGGGGTGGATCAATCAATCAATCATACTTTGGGGTTGCATTGCAGCCAGTGGAACAGGGAACATCTCACGAGTAGAAGGAAAAATGGATTCAATAAAATTTCAGCAAATTTTGGGTGCTAACTTGATGCCATCTGTGAAAAAGCTGAAGTTAAAGAGAGAATGGCTTATAAAAATGCATAATGATCCTAAACACACCTCGAAACCCCAGGGGGGTTGATTACATCAAGCCTTCACAATCTCCTGACCTCAAATAATTGAAAATCTATGGATAGACCTTAAAAGAGCAGTGTGTGACAGACAGCCCAGAAATCTCAAAGAACTGGAAGACTTTTGAAAGGAAGAATGGGCAAAGATACCTCAAACAAGAATTGAAAGACTTTTGGCTGGCTACAAAAAAAGTGTTTACAAGCTGTGATACCTGCCAAAGGGGGCAGTACAAGATATTAACTCTGCAGGGTGCCCAAACTTTTGCAGACGCCATTTTTTTTGTTTTCTGTTATTTTTAAAGTGTAAATGATGGAAATAAAATCTAACTTTTGTTGACATATTATAAGAATGTCTAATCTGTAATTTGATGCCTTTTGGAGATTTTTCCATCTTTCCTTGGCTTCTTTATGCACATTAATACAATTTTTTCCCTTGGGTGCCCAAACTTTTGATCCCCACTGTATAACAGATTCAGATGAGATTATGGCCATCAACTTAGGCAGCTTTGACGGGCCTATGTATGACCATATTTAGACTGAGCAAAAAAAAGTTCTTCAACAGTAAAGGTAACTTTAATGCAAACAATGTCATCTGCTATCCTCCTATAAAAAGGACTGTTTTACAATATCTCCTTCTTGAAATGAAAAGTTCTTTCCCAAAAAATAAAAATATTTACCATCTACCTACAAGAATAAAAGCTGCATGGCCCACCGATCAATGGAATGGGGGTCCCAAGTTCCTTGCTCCTCCTCAATGCATGATCCTAGTAAAGAAGGGCTTGGATGAAGCGGTGGCCTCACATGTGCACTGTCTGGCAATTCAATATATATGGGGGTGGCCAAGTACAACTCTGGGGGTCCCAATGGTGGAGCCACTAGTGGCAGTTGATATACATCCAACATGTCTACATACTGCATATTAGAGGCGATGGACTATAAAGCAAATCTGTGTTATAAAGTAATAAGGATCCAACCTGAGGGAGGTTTTTTGGTGAAACCATGAAAAGAAAAATGTAAGAATTAAAACAAAAAGAAAAGCATGCTGCAAAGCGCCTTATAAAGAAGAGACACCATGTTCCTTACCTGCTCAGAATTTTCAGCTGTCTGGTCCTCCTCCTCCTCAGCTGACGCACTGGTAGATTTGGCCTCAGGACGTTTGCGGGTTATGGCCACTGGTTCTGAGACAACAACTTTTCCTTCCTCTACTCCGCTATTCTTCGTAGAAGCCGGGTTTTCATCCTGCACCTGGGGTTGGACAGTTTCCCCGGTGTTCTCACTGCTGTCTTTTTCAGACATGTTTACAACATCTAGAAGAAAATACAATTCTTAAAAAGGATATGCCATTGTTTTATGATTGCGGGGGGGTCCATCCTCTGGGACCTCCACCGATCCTGAGAATCAAGGGGCCGCAGTGCTGATCCACTTTTTAATGGCACAGTAGATAGGGATCTACAGCAATCCAATTCACATAAATGAAACAAAACTGCAGTTCCCTCCACAGCCAGGAAGCCACTGTGTAGGGGAAAACAATGAAGGGGGTGCAGCTTCTTCATACTCAGGAACAATGGGGCTACCAGAGGTTAGACTCTATGGGGGAGATATATCAAAACCTGTCCAGAGGAAAAGTTGCTGAGTTGCCCATAGCAACAGATCACATCTTTCATTTTGCATGGGACTTGTTAAAAATGAAAGAAGTAATCTGATTGGTTACTATGGGCAACTCAGCAACTTTTCCTCTGGACAGGTTTTGATAAATCTCCCCCTATAGATCATGAAATGATCCAATATCTTGGCAATAGGTAGAGATAGGAAGGCCTGGAAAAATTAGAAATTATATGTTTAAACCATGATATTTAAACTATATAACATTTAGACTTTCATTAAAGACATCTGAGAATCTTTGCAAGTTCTCCAGTCTCACTTTAAGAAGAGCAAATCATATCTATCTGATTCCTATTAAGGGTACGTTCACACATACAGGATCCTGCACAGATTTGATGCGGAGGATTTGTAACTGCAGATTAGAAGCTGTGCTCAGTCATTTAGTTTACTTCGAAATCTGCAGCAGAAGATCCTGTACATCAAATCTGCGCAGAATACTGTACGTGTGAATAGACCCTAAAGGGGTATTCCAGGATTTTTTTTATTTTACTATGCTACAAGGGCTGTAAAGTTTGTGTAATTCATAATATAGTCTTTGTACCTGTGTGTGTGACGGTTTTCTAGCAATTCTTATGTGAGTTTTGTCACAATATTTTTAACAGCATACAAAATGACTGTTGTCTCAATTACTGTTGTCTCCCAGGTTGCAGTGTGGCCGAGACATTACATCACTAGTCAGGTGATGACAGGGAGCCTGTCCTGCTTCAATGGGTGGAGCAACCGCTGGGTAGGAGAAAGATCATTCTGCAACGAATTGTATTTTTTGCAACAGTTGGAGACACCCTGGTTAGAAAACCCTGGACTTTTGAATGGAATGCAGCTCCTTTGTGTTTGAATGAGTGGGGTGGCTGATGTGTGGGAAGAAGGAAAGTGACCTCACACTTACAAACAAGGAACTATGGGATGAGTAGTTTAAGAGAACAAACGCCAACAGGAAAATCCCAGTTCACAAATAGATAGCCATAGCGTTCTAATAATCTCACAATTTAGCCATTTAGCCCCAAGACAAGCATACGTACTAAAATCCCCTTATGGTGGATAACCCCTTTTATGTTCTCCCCAAACTCAAATAAGATTTGCCTGTTTTAAAGGTCTGGCTGAAAGTAGATCCTTTTATTTTTTTTCCCTCCAAGTAAAATGGGGAGATCAACATCCATCATTAAAATGATTTTTGATTTGTTAAGTCTCAGTCACATGACACAGAATCGGGGGTCTGAACACTGAGACCCTAAACTATCAAAACTTTTGATGTCTCTATTAACAGAAATCTCCTATCCATTTAGTTAATCTACATGGGAGCAAGTTATTTGGGCTACTTATCCTTTATATGAGTCTTCCAATTGTGTCATGTCCCATGACATGCCATGTTAAAGAAGTCTTCTGCCGTAGATGCAGTGGCTAACCCTAGAAGTGCCATATGGCGGCACACAGAATACTACAAACACATCATGTGTAATCATAGGGACCCTGCCATACAGTGTACTGCCATATAGGGTTCATGCATGTGGCATTGCTAGAGACCCTTCTATGGAAACCATGCTGTGCCGTAACAGATCCCAGGCAGGCAACGAATGCTGCCATGAATAGTAACTAGGGATCGACCAATATCTTTTTTTTTTAGGGCCGATACCAATAATCTGGGGAGGTTAGGGCCGATAGCTTATACCGATATTCCGGTATAAGTTATGGGCTATTTATCCCCCTGCGACACCGCTGCAGATCACTGATTTAAAGCGGGCGCTTTAAATCAATGCACTGCAGTGGCTTTTGCGGTGCCATAGACTGCCACCGCCACCCGCTTCTCTCCCCCTGCCTGTCCGGGGGTCCTGAGACCTATCACCGCCACCGCTTCCCCTGCCGCCGCACTGCGCCTAGGGGTGCCTCCAGCTGTTGCAAAACTACTACTCCCAGCATGCCCGGACAGCATGCTGGGAGTTGTAGTTTTGCAACAGCTGGAGGACCTGCTGTAGGTATAGTATATTATACAGACCCCTGTCCATCCCAGAACCCTGACTCACCTTCCCAGTTGCTGCAGGGACCGTCCGGGGGGGGGGGGTGGTCCGGGCCATCCATCCTTCCTGTAGTGTCCGGCGGCATTCCGGGTGGAGGGTGAACCGGTCCGGGCTGTCCTTCTCCGGGGGTCCTCTTCTCCACTCCGGGCAGGCTCCGGCCTAGTAACGCTGCATAGACGCTGCTGCGCAGCGACGCACCTGAAGTGTCACGGCGTAGCGGCGTCTATGCAGCGTTACTAGGCCGGAGCCTGCCCGGAGTGGAGAAGAGGACCACCGGGGAAAAGGACAGCCCGGACCGGTTCACCCTCCACTCGGAATGCCGCCAGACACTACAGGAAGGAAGAATGGATGGCCCGGACCAACCCCATTACGGGTAAGTTTAATTTTTTTTATTGACTCGGAGGGTGGGGGAGGGGCCCGACCGGTATAGTGGTATGGGCAAAAATCCATACCGTGTGAGAAAAAAAAACGGTATGCGGTTCATACCGGTATACTGCCCAGCACTACGGTGGGGGGGGGTGCGACGCGGTGCAGTGGGTCGGGGGGGCGGTCGCGGTGCGGTGGGGGGGCAGGTCATTATCGGCAAGGTAATTGCTGATACCGATAATGCCCAAAATCGTGATTATCGGCTGATAATATCGGCCATACCGATAATCGGTCGATCCCTAATAGTAACCAACCTGTTGTGGACTACACAGTGTTACCAGAAATGTTGAAAAAGGTTTACAATTTGTAATTTTAAATTTTAAAAATAAAAGCGCTTTTTATCACAGCTGCAAGATCTAGCAAATTTCAGGGTAGGTCATTTGGAGTAGGAATTTATTTGCATGTTATGGTGGAAAATAAGTACAGTGAAATCTCCCTTAGTGGACACTTCCCAATAGTGGACACCTCCCAATAGCGGACAGTTTTTAATTCCCCGGCAGAGTCCCATAGGACTTAATGTATTTGCACCCTTCGAATAGGGGGACATTCCCAATAGTGGTCGTGGACACATCAAATAGGGAATAGGGGACAAAAAAACTCCCAATAGGGGACAAAACACAACCAATAGGGGACAACCAGGCTTATATGCTACCCTACCTTGTACACAGGGCTGCCGTCAGGGGGTACAGCAAATACCCCAGTAAGTAGCTTGGGTTCCCAGGGAGCCCTGGCCCCTTCTGGACCCCCCTGTAACAGCCCCAGCAAACCCCTTGTGCCAAATCATTCCCTTATTCCCATGCCAAATCATTCCTCCATGCCCTCCTCCCCCTGTTCTTCTAACTTCTTACCTAGCCAGCAGGCACTGATGAGTGATGCTTCTCTGCGCTTCATTCAGTGAGGACAAAAATGGCCATGAGCAGCGGTGGCTGCCCAAAGTGACGAGTGACTTTTTGACAGCCAAAGCTGCTCACAGCCGTCACTGTCCTCACTGAGTAAAGCGCAGAGGAGCGTCACTCATCACTGCCTACTGGCCAGGTAAGAAGAAGAACGGGGGGGATGAGGGAATGGGGGGATGATTTGGCATTACTTTTCCTAATTAATTATATTGTTGAGAACTTTTAAAGCCTTATTACAGTGCAAAATTATTTATTGATATTTAGCCTTTTATCGTGTTTTGTAGGTAATTACACTCTGGAGTGAGTGCAGAACAGTATTCCGTCATTTAGAAAGATGTTTAAGCCTTTTTTCCCCCCCAATAGGGGACATCTCCCAATAGTGGACACTTTTATTCCCTGTGAGTGTCCGCTATTGGGAGATTCTACTGTATTTAGTAACCTACAAACAAGCAAGATTTCTGGCTCTCACAGACTTTTTCTTTAAAGGGGTATTCCAGTGGAAAACAGCTTTTGCTCAAATCAACTGGTGCCAGAAAGTTATACAGATTTGTAAATTACTTCTATTAAAAAAATCGTAATCCTTCCAGTACTTATCAGCTGCTGTATACTACAGAGAAGGTGGAGTTATTCTAATCTGTCAGACCATAGTGCTCTCTGCTGACACCTCTGTCTGTGTCAGGAATTGTCCAGAGCAGGATAGGTTTTGCTCCTACTCTGGACAGTTCCTGACATGGACAGAGGTGTCAGCAGAGAGCACTGTGGTCAGACAGAAAAGAACAACTCAACTTATACAGCAGTGGATAAGTATTGGAAGGATTCAGATTTTTTAATAGAAGTAATTTACAAATCTTTTCAACTTTCTGGAGCCAGTTGATATGAAAAAAAATAGTTTTCCACCGGAGTACCCCTTTAAAGGGGCTGTGCGCTGCCCTGCCTTTCGGAGCTCCGCTCGCAGCGTCTGGAAGTTCATTACTCCGAACGCTGTGTGCGGGCTTCCGTGTTCGCGGCCGCGAGGGGCCGGGGGTGACGTCACGAGGGGGCGGCCGCGAACACGGATGCCTGCACACAGCGTTCGGAGTAATGAACTTCCGGACGCTGCGAGCGGAGCTCCGAAAGGCAGGGCAGTGCACAACCCCTTTAACCCCTTAACGACGCAGGACGTAAATGTACGTCCTGGTGCGGTGGCACTTAATGCACCAGGACATACATTTACGTCCTGTACATGACCGCGAGAATCAGAACGTGCAGCAGGTCCCAGCTGCTGATAGCAGCCAGGGACCCGCTGGTTATGGCCGACATCCGCAATCGTGCGGATGTCTGCCATTAATCTCTCAGATGCCATGATCAATACAGATCACGGCATCTGTGGGAGTGCGGTCAGAAAAAAAATGCATGATCGTAGCGCTGCCGCGGCGATCTGATCATCTGTAGCGGCGGACGGAGGTCCCCTCACCTGCCGCCGTTCGTCTACCGGCGTCTTCTGCTCTGGTCTGAGATCGAGCAGACCAGAGGAGAAGATAGCCGATAACACTGATCAGTGCTATGAACAGTATTGGCAATCAAATGATTGCTACAAATGGTCCCCTATGGGGACTATTAAAGTGTAAAAATAAAAGTTAAAAAAGTAAAAGTATAAAAAAAAAATGTGAAAAAGCCCCTCCAATAAAAATGTTAATTGTCACTTTTTCCCCATTTTACCCCCAAAAGTGTATAAAAATGTATTTTTTTTTATAAACATCGCAGCATGCGTAAATATCTGAACTATTAAAATATAATGCTAATTATCCTGTAGGGTGAATGGCGTAAACATAAAAAAAAAAAAAAGAAGCCAAAATGGCTGCTTTTTTTTTATAAAATTTTATTCAAAAAAATTATTGATAAAAAAAATGTATTAAAAGTTTTTTATATGCAAATGTTGCATTAAAAAAATAAAGCTCAGACCACGGCGCAAATCAATAAGCCCTCATGCCACCGCTTTTACGGAAAAATTTTGCACTAATTTAGTTAAAAAGTTTGCGATTTTTTTATGCGGCACAATAATAGAAAAGTATGTAATCATGGGTATCATTTTTAATCATATTGACCCACATAATAAAGAAAACTTGTCTATTTTACCGTTAAGTGTACAGCATAAAAACTGCAGTTGAGGTTTTCTTATCAATTTCCCCATACAAATAGTATTTTTTTGGGTTGCGACATACATTTTATGGTAAAATGAGTGATGTCATTACAAAGGACAACTGGTCGTGCAAAAAACAAGCCCTAATACTAGTCTGTGGTTAAAAATATAAAAGAGTTAAGATTTTTAGAAGACTAGGAGGAAAAAAAACGAAAAACGTAAAATGGGCTGAAGGCAGAAATGGGCTGAGTCCTTAAGGGTTTAAGAGTCTCCTCTGTCCTCCAATTGTTACCTGTATTAATGGCACCTGTTTGAATTTATTATCAGTATAAAAGACACCTGTCCACAACCTCAAACAGTCACACTCCAAACTCCACTATGCCCAAGACCAGAGAGCTGTCAAAGGACACCAGAAACAAAATTGTAGACCTGCACCAGGCTGGGAAGACTCAATTTGCAATAGGCAAGTAGCTTGGTGTGAAGAAATCAACTGTGGGAGCAATTATTATAAAATGGAAGACCTACAAGACCACTGATAATCTCCCTTGATCTGGGGCTCCACAAAAGATCTCACCCCGTGGTGTCAAAATGATCACAAGAACGGTGAGATAAAATCCCAGAAGCACACGGGGGGACCTAGTGAATGACCTGCAGAGAGCTGGGACCTAAGTAACAAAGGCTATCACCAGTAACACGCTACGCCACCAGGGACTCAAATCATGCAGTGCTAGACGTGTCCCCCTGCTTAAGGCTGCATTCACACCCCGTTTTTTACATACGGGTGCCGGATCCGGCTGGGGGAGGGGAAAACCGGGCGCCCCCATACCCCAGCCGGATCAGCCCGTGACTCCATTTACTTTAATGAGCTGACCAAAGTCAAACTGTGACTCCGGTCGGCTCAGTTTTGACCCGTATGCGGTTTCCTGACCGGACCTAAAACCGTAGTATACTACGGTTTTAGGTCCGGTCCAAAACTGGATACGGGTCAAAACTGAGCCGTCCGGAGTCACCATTTGACTCCGGTCAGCTCATCAAATTAAATGGAGTCACGGGCTGATCCGGCTGGGGTACGGGAGCGCCCGGTTTTCCCCTCCCCCAGCCAGATCCGGCACCCGTATGTAAAAACCCAGGGAACCCACAGAAGCATTTTGCTGAATATGAGCAGATAATATTGCCTGAAACACTGCAGAATTCATCATGCTGCTTTTGTCAGCAATCACATCATCAATAAATACAAGAGAACCAGTTCCATTGGTAGCCATACATGCCCACTATGCCATGACACTACCACCACCATGCTTCACTGATGAGGTGTATGCTTAGGATCATGTTCCTTTCCTTCTCCATACTCTTCCCATCACTCTGGTACAAGTTGATCTTGGTCTCATCTGTCTGTAGGATGTTGTTCCAGAACTGTGAAGGCTTTTATAGATGTTGTTTGGCAAACTCTAATCTGGCCTTCTTGTTTTTGAGACTAACCAATGGTTTCCATCTTGCGGTGAACCCTTTGTATTCACTCTGGTGAAGTCTTCTCTTGATTGTTGACTTTGACACACATACGCCTACCTCCTGGAGAGTGTTTATCTGACCAACTGTTGTGAAGGGGGTTTTCTTCACCAGGGAAATAATTCTTCGGTCAGCCACCACAGTTGTTTTCCTTGGTCTTCCGGGTCTTTTGGTGTTGCTGAGCTCACCAGTGCATTCCTTCTTTTTAAGAATGCTCCTAACAGTTGTTTTGGCCATGCCTAATGTTTTGGCTGTCTCTCTGATGGGTTTGTTTAGTTTTTTCTGCCTAATGATGCCTTGCTTCACTGATAGTGACAGCTCTTTGGATCTCATCTTGAGAGTTGACAGCAACATATTCCAAATGCAAGTAGCACACTTGATATTAACTCTGGACCTTTTGGGTGCATTCCCACAGGGCGTATATGCAGCATATTTGACGCTGCGCAAAATTTACGGCAGCAGCGGGAAATATGCAGTGTATCCCTTGCTCACTATACACACAGGGCTTTCCAATGGCAGCCCTGTGTGTGCAGTGAGTTTTGGAGGCGGAGCCGCGCATCACAGACACTCCGGCACACAGCCCTGCCACCAAAACTTACTACACACAGAGGGCTGCCGTCGGAAAGCCCTGTGTGTATAGTGAGCAAGGAATACGCAGCGTATTTCCCGCTGCCGCCATACATTTTGCGCAGTGTCAAATACGCTGCGTATACACCCTGTGGGAACGTACCCTTTATCTGCTCATTGTAATTGGGATAATGAGGGAATAACACATACCTGGAAATAGAACAGCTGAGAAGCCAATTGTCCAATTACTTTTGGTCCCTTAGCAAGTGGGAGACACATATGCAAACTGTTGTAATTCCTACACCGTTCACCTGATTTTGATGTAAATTCCCTCAAATTAAAGCTGACAGTCTGGAGTTTAAGCACATCTTGTTCATTTAATTTCAAATCCATTGTTGTGGTGTATAGAGCCAAAAATCTTAGAATTGTGTCGATATCCCAATATTTATGGACATGACTGTATGAGTCTTTCCTCATGTGACCCAATTATGTCTACTGAAGAATTGGGGAGGGTTGGAAAACCATTAAAAACCCCAACAATACATGCAGACAGTTATTTTTAAGGCTTGTTTGTTTATTTACTCATAGAGGTCTATGGGAGGAAAAAAGCTGCAAGTTCTTAAAAAAAAAAAAAATGCCATTCCATGCTGTGATTTTAAAACACCACTAATGGGTGAAAAAATGGCAAAAAAAAGTGTTGGTGTGGTGTTTTATATTTCTCTAACATCCTAAAACAGGCCTAAAATGTTTTTTTTTTTTTTTTTTTTAAATTAAGCACGCATTATCATACACACGGCAGATGTATTGCAGATGTAACGCCACGCCCCCCTAATGACATCACGTCACGCCCCCTCCCTTCATGTTAATAGGCCGTTACGCCCCCTCCCATAGACATGAATGGAGGGGGCCAGCAGTAGGAGCCCCGCGATCAGACATCTTATCCCCTAATCCTTTGGATAGAGGATAAAATGTCTAAAGCCGGAATACCCCTTTAAAGGACAAGTCTCATGCCCGACAGTACAGAAAAACTTATCCTCTATCAGCAGGATAGGGGATAAGTTTTAGATTGCGGGGGGACCGTGCGCTGTGGCCCCCCGTGATCATCTGTTTGGAGCCCCGCTTTTCCGACAAAGTGGCGCGTCACAACCCCTTCTCGAAGCGGGGGCCGCCACGCCCCTTGCATATGTCTCTATGGGTGAGCTGAAGATAGCCGAACGGCTCTCCCATAGAGATATATGGAGAGGGAATGGCAGCCCCCGCTTCGGGCAAGGGTCATGACGTGCCACTCTGTGGGAGAGCCGGGGCTCCAAACAGGCGATCGCGGAGGGCCACAGCGCACGGACCCCTCGCGATCTAAAACATGTTCCCTATCCCCAAGTTTTTCTTTACTGTCGGGCATGAGACTTCTTCTTTAAGGGGTACTCCGCTGAAAAAAAATCTTAGCCTCTATCCAAAAGTTAGGGGTAACATGTTTGATCATGTGGGTCCAGTCGCTGCGGACCCCCGCAATCTCCGGGCCGGAAGCGACTGCGTCCGGAACACGGAAGCTTGGAGCTTCCGTGTTCGTGATGTCACGCCCACCCTCTCCATTCATGTCTGTAGTAGCGGAGATTGCGGGGGTCCCCAGTGGCGGGACCCCCACGATTAGACATCTTATCCGACGGAGTAGCCCTTTAAGGTATGTTCCCACTGGGAATTTTATTTTAATTTTTATCCAATAGGCCCAGACTGTCTAATAACAGCAAAAAAAGCTTCAGACAAAATCCCCCCTCCCCCTTATTAAACTCTTGTATAAAATTTTTATATTATAAATATAACATTTTTATTATAAAAAAAATATATATATCTACATTTACCGTATATATCTGTGCACATGGTCAAGAATTTCGCATGGAAATCAGCTCTCTAACTAAATGGGTCAAGTTCCATGTGGGGGGGGGGGGGTCCTACCTAAAGGGAACAAATTGCATAAAGGAAATCCCGGAAGGTATCTTGCCCCCTATGGGTAAGTAAGACCATCCGCTGAAGTAGCTTGCCCCTGTAGGGAGTTATACCACCCTCCTGCTCCCTTTATGTAGTTTACACTCAGAAGATAGGATCCAAATTGAAAGCGGCTTGCCCCCTGTAGATAGAACCCCCCCCCCCCCCCAAAGGTAAACTATATAGCAGCAAATTTTTAGGTTGATAATTTTGTATGACCACAGGTCTAGACTGGGGGCGATCACCGATGTTCAATTGCTAATGGGACAGCATCAATTTAGCCTAAGGCTATGTATACATGTATTTTGGAAAGCTTTTTAGCCATAAACAGATAAAGAAACAAACCAAAGGCAAAATACTTTTGAAAAATCTGTGCGAGAACAGCCTCATGCTGAATTCCCACATGGTATTTTGGGCCTTTTTTTTTTTAGACACCTTTTGTGTTCCCACACTTTTAGGTATTTTTTAAAGCTATAAAATAGCCTGAGGCACAACTGCACACTGAGTTTTTATTAACCTGTATTTTAAATGTACCTTGCATTTTAATAAGATGGGCCACAAAAAAGTGCAAAATATTCCAAAAAACAGGCTTTTAAATGGGCACTATCAGCTAAAAAAATTTTTTAATATGTTGTACATCTTGGCAAAACATAAACCTTTCTAATATACTTCATGGCATGGACAAAGTCCAGTAAGTGAAGGTGGGCTAGCACTCCTCCGTGCTCTCTCCTGTCTGATAGCACTCCTCCGGGCTCTCTCCTGTCCGATAGCACTCCTCCGGGCTCTCCCCTGTCCGATAGCTCTCCTCTGGGCTCTCCCCTGTCCGATAGCACTCCTCTGGGCTCTCCCCTGTCCGATAGCACTCCTCTGTGCTCTCTCCTGTCTGATAGCACTCCTCTGTGCTCTCTCCTGTCTGATAGCCCTCCTCTGTGCTCTCTCCTGTCTGATAGCACTCCTCTGTTCTCTCTCCTGTCTGATAGCACTCCTCTGTGCTCTCTCCTGTCCGATATCACTCCTCGGGGCTCTCTCCTGTCCGATATCACTCCTCGGGGCTCTCTCCTGTCCGATATCACTCCTCGGTGCTCTCTCCTGTCCGATATCACTCCTCGGGGCTCTTTCCTGTCCGATATCACTCCTCGGGGCTCTTTCCTGTCCGATATCACTCCTCGGGGCTCTCTCCTGTCCGATATCACTCCTCGGGGCTCTCTCCTGTCCGATATCACTCCTCGGGGCTCTCTCCTGTCCGATATCACTCCTCGGGGCTCTCTCCTGTCCGATATCACTCCTCGGGGCTCTCTCCTGTCCGATATCACTCCTCGGGGCTCTCTCCTGTCCGATATCACTCCTCGGGGCTCTCTCCTGTCCGATATCACTCCTCGGTGCTCTCTCCTGTCCGATATCACTCCTCTGTGCTCTCTCCTGTCCGATATCACTCCTCGGGGCTCTCTCCTGTCCGATATCATTCCTCGGGGCTCTCTCCTGTCCGATATCACTCCTCGGGGCTCTCTCCTGTCCGATATCACTCCTCGGGGCTCTCTCCTGTCTGATATCACTCCTCTGTGCTCTCTTCTGTCTGATATCACTCCTCTGTGCTCTCTCCTGTCTGATATCACTCCTCTGTGCTCTCTCCTGTCTGATATCACTCCTCTGTGCTCTCTCCTGTCTGATATCACTCCTCTGTGCTCTCTCCTGTCTGATATCACTCCTCTGTGCTCTCTCCTGTCTGATATCACTCCTCTGTGCTCTCTCCTGTCTGATATCACTCCTCTGTGCTCTCTCCTGTCTGATATCACTCCTCTGTGCTCTCTCCTGTCCGATATCACTCCTCGGGGCTCTCTCCTGTCCGATATCACTCCTCGGGGCTCTCCTGTCCGATATCACTCCTCTGTGCTCTCTCCTGTCCGATATCACTCCTCTGTGCTCTCTCCTGTCTGATAGCACTCCTCTGTGCTCTCTCCTGTCCTATCAGACACACAGAAGAGTACTATCCCACCCTCACTTACTGGACTTTGTCCATGTCTGTGCTTCAGCTTGGACAAAGCCATGATGATTTCTATAAAAAGTAAAGTACCTTTTTTATGAAATATATTAGAAAGGTTAATGTTTTGCCAAGATGTACAACATATAAAAAGTTTTTGTATCTTGCAGTGCCCATTTAAGCAGATTTTGCACTATTTTTGCAGCTGTTTTTTGGCAATTTTTGAACTGTAGCATGTCATATAAAAATGGCTATTTTCAGTTGGGATGAGTTTTTGGCTGTTTATGGCCACAAAACGTACCAAAATATGGCAAAAAAAAAGGATATATGTGGAGCAATAAAACAGCCCATAAATGCTGGCAGACGGTTATCTTTTTGGGCCACTTTTTATAAGAACACCTGTATACACACTATGTTGTGCGGTCCCCACAGTTTACACTGCTGAGCAGCTCAGTGTAGGCGGGGCTTCAGAGTGACTGACAGTTCTGCTCTGCCACATCCCCAGTCTCTAACCTAATACAGCCCAATATCATTAAAAAAAAGTAAATAAATAAAGTATGATCACTCTATACACAAGTCATAATGTGAGGTTCCTATAGCTTGTTGCTGGCAGGACATGCTGGGAGTTATAGTGGAACAGTGGAGTCACCATCCAGCTGTCGGACTATAACCTCCAGCCTCCTCTGGCGAGGCTTTGCTGAATCTTGTAGTCCTCGCCGGGCAGTGAAGTTACCTGTGTGCAAAGATGCGCGGAGTCCTGCGGTGACGTCACCAGGGTCCGCAGCAGATCCCGCCACGTCACTTACGGCTCCAGTAACCTGACACTGCGTAGGTAAAGGGAACGGCCGTGACCCGGAAGTGATCTGTCAGCAGGAAGCTACAACTTCCGGGGAGGAGAGGCTATACTTCTTGTCCTGTGGATTGTGACTGTCGCTTCAGGAAGGACATGTAATGCCTGTCAGGAGTGAGCGGTGAGATCTCCGTATACTTATATAGTGTGAGGAGCGGCGGCGGGCTGTGTGTATAGTCTGCAGCTGCTTAGTCTTCCCACTAGTATATAGTAGTGTCCCGGGCTCTTACCCACCAACCTGCGCAGTGCGGGACCACTATCCTGGCGGCTATTACTTGGGGCCCTGAGATGCGCAATGTAGGAGGTTTATCACTGTTTCTAGAAGAAAAACTTTGTTGTCTGTTGCAATTACAGCTAAGCTGGTAAAATGGAAGTTGAGCTGTGATTGGTTGCTATGGGCAACAACGGCAGCTCTACTAACAGTTTCATAAATCTGCCTTGTTGTAACAGCCACTCTTATCAACTCTTATCAACCCAGCCACAGGTGATCTTATCCCCCTCCAGCCACCTATAACAGGTGATCTTATCCCCCTCCAGCCACCTATAACAGGTGATCTTATCCCCCTCCAGCCACCTATAACAGGTGATCTTATCCCCCTCCAGCCACCTATAACAGGTGATCTTATCCCCCTCCAGCCACCTATAACAGGTGATCTTATCCCCCCGGCCACCTATAACAGGTGATCTTATCCCCCTCCAGCCACCTATAACAGGTGATCTTATCCCCCCAGCCACCTATAACAGGTGATCTTATCCCCCCGGCCACCTATAACAGGTGATCTTATCCCCCCCCGGCCACCTATAACAGGTGATCTTATCCCCCCCCCCCCCCCGGCCACCTATAACAGGTGATCTTATCCACCCAGCCACTTATAACAGGTGATCTTATCCCCCCAGCCACCTGAAACAGGTGATCTTATCCCCCCCCCCCCCCCGGCCACCTATAACAGGTGATCTTATCCCCCCCGGCCACCTATAACAGGTGATCTTATCCCCCCCCCCCCCCCGGCCACCTATAACAGGTGATCTTATCCCCCCCCCCGGCCACCTATAACAGGTGATCTTATCCCCCCCCCCCCCCTGGCCACCTATAACAGGTGATCTTATCCACCCAGCCACTTATAACAGGTGATCTTATCCCCCCCCAGCCACCTATAACAGGTGATCTTATCCCCCCCCCAGCCACCTATAACAGGTGATCTTATCCCCCCAGCCACCTATAACAGGTGATCTTATCCCCCCCATCTCCGTAGTACATGGGGGGTCTTATTCACCAATCTCCTTAATACATCAAGGGTGTAGAAATAAAGAAAAAATAAATAAACTACTTGTACAAGGGACTAAAACGGAAATCAATCTACTTGTCCCTCATGATGATCAACTTGTCCTTTGTACACAAAATTAATTTTAACCAAAATAGCATGTAAATAAGGTCTTTATTAGTTCATTTAGTATTTGCATATTCCCTTTTTCCTCTTCACCCTGTAATAGCCATTATTTTTCCATCTACAGAACCATATGAGGTCTTGTCTTTTGCTGCATCGATTGTATTTTGTAATGACACCTTTCATTTTTCAATAACTTATGCTCCGTAACAAAAAATTATTTGTGACGTGAAATTGAAAGAAAAAAAATGCAATTTAGCAAATTTGGGGGGGTTTCATTTTTTACGCCATTCACCTTGTGGTGAAACGTACATGTTATTTTGATACTTTAGGTTGGCCTGATAAGAGCAAAACCAAATTTGTTTAGTTTTCATCATGTTACAAAAATTTTTTTTTTTAAACTATAAACTTTTGAGTATTTTTTGTAATTTTCTGACCCTATAGCATTTTTATTTTTCCGTATACTGAGCTGTATGAGGGCTCATTTTGTGCGCATAATCTGCTGTTTGTATCAGTACCATTTTGGTATTGATCAGACTTTTTGATAACTTTTTACTTAAAGGACATCTGCAGCATTAGAACACTTATCCCCTATCCACACGAAAGAGGATAAGTGTTTGATCGCTGGGGGTCCCCCACGATCTCCTGAATGGGGCCCCCCGCATTAGCGCTCAGTGAGAGCACTAATGCGCATAGCATCGACCTAGAGAGGTCGACGGTACGCCCCCCATACAGTTCTATGGGAGAGGCAGGGAGGCACGAACATTGCCGCTGCACCTTTCCTGTAGAACTACATGGAGGAGGCGTGTCGGCCACAACGTCATTTGGCAGAGCCGTAGCCTTGTGCAGAAGATCGCAGGGGGGGGTCTTACCGCTGGAACATCCTGTGGATAGGGCATAAGTTGTTTTTCAGCCACAGATGGCTTTACATTTTTTGAGGGATATGATGTTATGGAAAAAAAAATGCAATTCTAAGTTTAGTATTTTTTTACATTAATGTCATTGACTGTACAGGATATTTAATGTTATATTTTATTAGTTCAAACAATTACGCACGCGTCAGTACTAAATAGGTTTATTTTTATCATGTCTACATATTTTCATATGAAAATGGGAAAAGGGGGCGATGGGAACTTTACATATGGAAGGGGTAAAGGGGTAGTGTATGTGTGTTTTTTTAAATACACTTTATTGGTCCCTTATGGGACTTTAAGAAGGAATCAATAGGTTCCTTCAACAGGTCAATAAAGTTCCATAGAACTCCATTGATCTGTGTGATCTTTGCTGAGTCCACCAGTGCAGGCGCTTGTTCTTGTATTTTGCTGTTTACAGCCTCTTTCAGCAGCCCTACAGACTGCTTGTCCTTAGTTGGAGGTAAAAGTACACAGACCAGTCAAGGTCATGTCTAAAGTTCATTATTACATGAAAAACACGTCTGTTCATAAATGCATCATCCTTTACTGCAGGACCAACCACAACATGTGGTGATAGGGCCAACAATCCTACCTATCAGAGGTGACTTGTAGAAAGAGATCTTGGTGATGATACATACAGAGATCGGAGGGTTTGCTTCTAATGCTGGTCATTTTGCTTTAAAGGACATCTGCAGCGTGATTAACACTTATCCCACTTATCCCCTATCCACAGGATAGGGGATAAGTGTTTGATCGCGGGGGGTCAGACCGCTGGAACCCCCTGTGATCTCCTGTACGGGGCCGCGGCTGTCCCGTGCAGGGGGCGTGCCAGCCGCAGCATGACGTTGCAGCCGGCACGCCTCCTCCATGCATCTCTATGGGAGAGGCGGGGAGGCAGCGTTCGTGCCTCCCCCTCTCCCCCATAGAACTGTATGGGGACAGGGAGGAGACGGGGCGTCACCGTCGACCTCTAGGTCGATGCTACGTCACCATGAGCGCTAATGGCGGCGCCCCGTTAGGGAGAGCAAGGGGGTCCCAGCGGTCAGACCCCCCCCCGTGATCAAACACTTATCCCCTATCTTGTAGATAGGGTATACGTGTATATTGCGCTGCAGTTGTCCTTTAAATGGGCACTGTCTGATACAAAAACTTTTGATATGTTGTAAAGCATGTATAACCAATAGGTTTTGCAATTGCTTTTATTAGAAAATTTTCAGTATTTCATACTGAAAAAGCCAGTCAAAGAACTGCCCCCCCACCCCACGCGCTTGGACACATACTAGTCCTGCTGTGTCCATGCATCATCACCTATGTTATGGACACACTTCATTGATTGACAACTGTGAGCACAGGGCTCACAGCTGGAGGAAAAATCCTCTCACTGTCAGCTTGTGTCTCGCTACTGTCAGTGAGGAAAAGCTGGGTGTTGTAGTTTTGCTAATGCTAGGGGAGATGTGAGCAGACAGCATACTGAGGGAGGGGGCGGAGACCTGCACAGTGGGGCCACGCCCCCTCCCTTTGGGAGGAATTTAGGCTAGTGAGCTAAATTAAGTGTAATAAAAAAAAATAAAGGTGCTAGACACAAAAATTAGATGTACATGGTCAGGATTAGGTACTGAGTGATATATTAAAAAAATATGTGTTTTTGTTGGATATGACGGGTATGCTTTAATTTTGATTATTTTAATGGTTTCTAAGGCTGGATTCACATTGGGTGGTTGTGTGCTTCATGCAACATGGATGTATATTTGGGCAGGGTTCTCACATTGTACTGTGCAAGAACTGCAAACTGGCACATGGTTTACTGCAAGGTGGTACAGTTTTGCAGAAAGCGCAGACGCTGTACATATAAACCATGCACTTGACCTGTACTTGCTGCAAAAACCACCGCAGTTTGCAACAGTTGGCCACGACTACTTACCTATTTTAGCTTCAAGGGTTTTCCCACCATAGATGATGATGACATATCCCTAGAATTTTATCCAAGTGCCTGGACACCCACCAATTCTTGGATCCTTGTTCATTCTGCAGCAAAATCCGTTGAATTCAATGACAATCTGCATACCTTGCATGGGAATGGAGTTACCACGGAAAACTTCCATACAAAATGTTTGTCGGCACCATATAGAAACTCTTAGTGCGCCCTTCTCCTGGGTCGTTCTAGCATTTGGTAGATCTGAACACTAACTGGTCAAAACTATTGGCTTGTCTCTACAACATGTCAAAAGCTTTTTTTGTTTTTTAATTGACAGTGCCCATATAAGCTCTGCGGCGTTTTCATAGTGTTTTTGCTTTCTCTGGCTTCAACGTCGCAGGTCAACTTTTACAACTTCCTGCTCGGCAGCGCCCTCCAATCCCTTTGTTTTAGGATTACTGTGGTGGGGTCCCCAACAATTAGGATATTATGAACATAGTAGTGATGTGCCATAACTTTGTAAGATGTTATTCAAGATCTTTGCCAGAATCGTTTAACACAGAACCTTCTTTGCAGATGTGAAACCCTTTTTTTTTTTTGGGGGGGGGGGGGCAGCCGTGGTTGTTCAAGCTACATATGTACTTGAAGGGGCCACTATACAATTCCTGTACCTTTTTTAAAGCACGTATAGTGCTTGTGTACTTGTAAACTAGTTTTTTTTATTTCATCATATACTGTGTAAAGCTAGATAAAGACGGGGTTGTCACACTATCGTGTCATTACCTCAGCTTTGCAACATGTTGGATAGGTGTGGGGAAATGTGGATGTGACATAAGACAATGTAGTCTGGTTCCTTCGTCTTATAGTCACATTGTGCTGACAGTCCAATAGCTTCCCCATACTCCAGACGTCACCTTGTAGTCCAAGGCTCAATACTGACACTACCATGTAGTCCTTGTCTCCGTTCTTCAGCATTCTTACCTCATTGGTTGCAGAGATCACGGGAAAGCTCTTACATGTGTACGTGCGGGTGATGTTAGCGGAAGTTGTCTTTTCTATATTTTAAGGCATTTGAACAATTTGCAGACAATAACTGGATGGTAACTATGAAAGTGCTGACTGTGGGCTATCAGGGGGAATCTGGCAGGATCTGGTTTTTGCTGTAGCTTCTATGAAACTTGTTTTGTGTACGTTGCTGTAAGTTAAGACTATGCCTGGGGTTTTTCCTGTGGTTACACGTAGATTAACTAGTCTTGTTTTTCATCTATTCTAGACAGGATCACGGCTACAAGACAATGGTGGAGACAAACAGACTTCAGCTTCTCGCCACTAATAAGAGATCTGCCTAAGAGTCCTGGACTTGGACATTGTACATTAGAGCTTAATACTGTGTATGGAACTGCAAATGGAACGACGGGTTTGTCTCCTTTCCCTGTCCCTCTTCCTCCTTGTCTGCTGCAGCCTGGCAGATGGGCTTGCCAACAACCAAAGCTTACCAAATGGCACTCACCAGCTCATCCTGCACAATGCTTCCTTCAATACCCAGCTGCATATCTCTGCCAACTTTCCTTCACACCGGGACCAGATTGCAAAGGAGGGAAGCAGCACAGTGATAGAATGCCACCTGAATGCCAGTCAAAATGGGGACGTGGTGTGGTTTAATTCCAAAGGTCATCCACTGGGCGAGGTGGAAGGAGGTAAGCTTGGTATCTCAGGTGGGTAGGATGAAGAGCTCTCCTTTTGTCTTCAAGCAACTCCTGGCCTCCTGGAGTTATGGCTTCTCCAAACACAATATTACCATATACATTCAGAGAACCTCAGCTGCAACCACAGATTTTGGTTGATGAACCTGACCACCTAATGTGTATGGGCCTGTCCCGTGAAGGGAAAGTAGGATCACCTGTTGCTAATTTCAAAAGGTCTGATTCTGTGTTCTCAGAGGAGTCTGGTAGCAATGTATTCCCTTCACCCCATTCAGTACACATGCTTGCTTAGCCTAGCTAAGTGTGGATCAGGAGGAATGGCTGTTAGATAAAATAGCATCAGTAGTGTCATCTGTTGGATAAAAGAGCATCAGTAATGTCACTGCCATGACGATTATTAGTCAAAAGAACAATTCAGTATGTGGAAGGAAAACTACTGAATTTTACTTTTCTATAATACATTTTTTAAAGGGGTACTCCGCTGGAAAACATTTTCTTTTAAATCAACTGGTGCAAGAAAGTTAAACAGATTTGTAAATTACTTCTATTAAAAAATCTTAATCCTTCCAGTACTTATCAGCTGCTGTATACGACAAAGGAAGTTCTTTTCTTTTTGAATTTCCTTTCTATCTGAGCACAAGTGCTCTCTGCTGACACCTCTGTCCATGTCAGGAACTGTCTAGAGTAGGAGCAAATCCCCATAGCAAACCTCTCTTGCTCTGGACAGTTCCTGACATGGACATAGGTATCAGCAGAGATCACTGTGGTCAGACAGTAAGGAAATTCAAAAAGAAAAGACCTTCATCTGTAGTATACAGCAGCTAATAAGTACTGGAAGGATTAAGATTTTTTTAATAGAAGAAATTTAAAATCTGTTTAACTTTCTGTTACCAGTTGATTTAAAAAAAATATGTTTTCCAGCCGAGTACCCCTTTAAGTGATCTTTTTCCTCAACAGAAGTCACTTTTTAATTTTTAGAATATTTATATATTTTAACTTTATATATCTCAATGCAGACGATAAGAACCAGGCATGTTACAGGGCATAAGCATTCTAAGTAATTGTAGCAATCAAATTGGCATGTGCGTGTTTTTGTTTTTTCTTTGTTTGCAGACCAGATATTTTTGAATACCATTTCAACAACAGTACTAAATAAAGGAGAAATCCTTAATAGAAATAATATAGATTGTGTGCACTGTATTTATTAAAGAATGCAAAAAGCCCAGTTGGGCATTCTTAGGCATAGATTTAAAAACACGTGGAATAGTTTAACCCTATCATTAACCCCTTAACGATGCAGGACGTAAATGTACGTCCTGGTGATGTGGTACTTAACGCACCAGGACGTACACTTACGCCCTGAGCATAATCGCGGGCATCGGAGCGATGCCGGCATCATGCGCGGCAGGTCCCGGCTGTGGATCGCAGCCATTGACCCGCCGGTAATGGCGGAAACCCGCGATCCTGCGGATGTCCGCCATTAACCCCTCAGATGACGTGATCAATAGAGATCACGGCATCTGCAGCATCGGTCACTTAACAGGATGATCGGATCGCCCGCAGCGCTGCCGCGGCGATCCGATCATCCTGCACGGCAGACGGAGGTCCCCTCACCTGGCTCCGCTGCCTTCCGGGAGTCTTCTGCTCTGATCTGCCTTCCCGCAGACCAGAGCAGAAGATGACCGATAACCCTGATCAGTGCTATGTCCTATACATAGCACTGAACAGGATTAGCAATCGAGTGATTGCTATAAATTACTATAAGAGTGTAAAAATAAAAGTAAAAAAATGTGAAAAACCCCCCTCCCCCAATAAAAACGTAAATTGTCCCATTTTCCCTATTTTACCCCCAAAAAGTGTAAATTTTTATTTTATATACATATTTGGTATCGCCGCGTGCGTAAATATCCGAACTATTAAAATAAAATGTAAATTATCCCGTACGGTGAACGGCGTGAAGGTAAAAAAAAAAGTCCAAAATAGCTGCTTTTTTATAACATTTTATTCCCAAAAAAATTAATAAAAAATGTAATAAGTTTTGTATAGGCAAATATGGTATAAATAAAAAGTACAGATCAGGGCGCAAAAAATGAGCTCTCATACCGCTGCTTATACAGAAAGATGAAAAAGTTATAGGTCTTCAAAATAGGGGGATTTTAAACGTACTAATTTGGTTAAAAAGTTTGCGATTTTTTTTTTTTTTTTTTAAGCGCAACAGTAATAGAAAAGTGTATAATCATGGGTATCATTTTAATCATATTGACCCAGAGAATAAAAAACACATGTCATTATTACCATAAATTGTACGGCGTTACAACAAAACCATCCAAAATTAGCAAAATTGCGGTTTTCTTTTTAATTTCCCCACACAAATAGTATATTTTTGGTTGCGGCATACATTTTATGGTAAAGTGAGTGATGGCATTACAACGGACAACTGGTCGTGCAAAAAACAAGCCCTCATACTAGTCTGTGGATGAAAATATAAAAGAGTTATGATTTTTTGAAGGCGAGGAGGAAAAAACGAAAATGTAAAAATAATAAAATTGTCTTAGTCCTTAAGGTCCAAATGGGCTGAGTCCTTAAGGGGTTAATAGTGTGTGCAGACAGTGATTAGCCGGCTGCTCGTATCTTTTGAGGGACGGGTGAGTCGCCGAGCCCCTATACAGGAGATCGCAGGGGTCTCAGCAGTCAGTTACTTATCCCTTATCCATAGGATAGGGGATAAGTTGAGTTCTCAAGAATACTCCTTTTAGGTAAATGTGCTGTAGAAAGTTTTTTGCATTTGGGTCAGATATTTTGGCCCAGTTAAAATTTGGCTACTCTAGAAGTGGTCAGGTAGGTGAAAAATATATAATTTAACAAGCTCTTTTGGATTATCTTGGAGAAACCTTCTTTGGGACTGAGAGAATCTTGTCCCTATTGAGGACGCTTATTGTTAGAGATGAGCGAACTTACAGTGATTCGATTTGTCACGAACTTCTCGGCTCGGCGTCTGCTGACTTTAGCCTGCATAAATGAGTTCAGCTTTCAGGTGCTCCGGTGGGCTGGAGACTCCCTCCTAGGACTGCATCCACCTTTTCCAGCCCACCGGAGCACCTGAAAGCTGAACTCTTTTATGCAGGATAAGTCATCAACTGCCGAGTTTGTGACGAATCGAATCACTGTAACTTCGCTCATCTATTCTTTTTGTCTCCACTTACGCCAAGAAATGAGGAACCTTCACAGAGGACCCCTCTCTATTAACTCAGAATTGGGTTTTTGAAACTAGACAATCCCTTTTAAGTATTAGTATTTGCTGTCCAGTTCAATAGTTGACATAATGATATTTTATTAGTTTGCTTTTTTTATTTTTTGTAAAAGTTTAACCTTTTTAATTTCTTATGTTAATATTACAGGAGGAAAATGGTTGATCTCTTCTAGTGGAGCCCTCAACATCACCAGCGTTACATTCGCTGACCGAGGGAGGTACACATGTATGTGTCCAGTTGGGAACACCACTTCCTATTATACCGTCACCCTTCGTGTGACTTATACATCTGGAGACATGGGCATTTATTACATGATCGTCTGCCTGGTGACCTTCACCATCACACTCATCCTGAATATCACTCGGCTCTGCATGATGAGCAGCCACCTCCGAAAGACTGAGAAGGCCATCAATGAGTTCTTCCGTACAGAAGGTGCTGAGAAGCTTCAGAAAGCTTTCGAGATAGCAAAACGGATCCCTATCATTACTTCAGCTAAAACCCTGGAGCTGGCCAAGGTGACCCAGTTTAAGACCATGGAGTTTGCACGTTACATAGAAGAGCTGGCCAGAAGTATTCCCCTTCCTCCGCTCATCTTCAACTGCAGAGCATTTATGGAAGAAATGTTCGAGGCCGTAAGGCTGGATGACCCAGACCACATTGAAAAAGATCACGTGGGTGGGATCTACACCATTAGTCCAGGTATGAACCGGAGTGGATCTCCCACCGCGGACTCTGAAAACAGCTCTGTCCAAGGACAGGAGATTGCCGTCAATGTGTCTGTCCATCCTCAGTGCGAGACTCAAAGCATTAATACCAACCATTCTCAGGAGTGTGTTCAGTCAGCCTGCCTGGAGGAGGTTATTACTGTTGTGGATCAGGACACACCGCCCGAAGCCACAGAGTGACCACCTCATCTCCGTTGGGAACCCTCAAACTTGTTACAGACAGTATAAAAAAACCTCATTCTTTCAGTGATTCAGGGGCTGTACCAAACCACATTGTTACAGATTTTATTATAGTGGAGCATCCCTACTGGCAGCATCGATTCTTGCTTCTTAAATCATTCTTGACCAGTACATTAGATTTCTAGTTGTGTGTTGTTTTTTTTCAGTGGTTTGTATGACAAGATATATATATATATATATATATATATATATATATATATATATATATATATATATAATATATTGATTTCATACAAAACAGTGCCATTGTTGTACTGTTGTACTTGGCTTAAGTCTGGTATTGATTGAAGCTCAACCCTGTGTAGCAAAGCTGCAATATTAGGTACAGCCTGTAAACAAGAATGGCACCGTTTCTGGAAGTAACCAATCATTCTTATCTTATATTCGCTCTGTAAGTAAGTCTGCTTATGAACTATTGTGGTTAATTGTTTTTTTTCTGTGGTGCTTTATGGCATGACTGATAGACACAGTGAGTTTGCAGATATTTTCTTCTCTTTATAGTTACATCCTATATCTGTTCATATCCAAAGCTTCTTTCTAATTCTTCAGCTTGCTTGGGTACACTCCTTAGTTTGTTTTCTCAGGACTGTTAGATATGTAATTTTGGGTTCCTGCAGCTTTTTAGATACAGGGACTTGCAGAATTATACCACTGGCTTTGGATATAAATAGAGGAGAAATTGTCTCAGAATCCAAATTGGCATATACTCTCCCCCTGATAGTATGTTAAGGGGAAAGAAGCATTGGACACGTTGGATTTTCATTTGTCTGATCCTTTATTGGATAAGTTGTCTGGCAGCATCTTATGCCTTTGTCCTATTGAAAATACATACATACATGCATGCTCAGCGCACCCAATCATGCATGTGTATGGCCGTTTTTGTGAGCTGTCAGCTGATCAAGCATTCAGCCAATACCTACCCATTGTGATTTCAGTGGAAGGGAACCCTCCCCGGGGCAATTGTTGCCTATTATGTCAAACATAAAATCCTTAATAACCATGCTAAAATCCTGGTTCCATATAATTTTCCTATACTGTACTAACATATGCCATAGAGTTATACAGATATTACAGGAACATGGAAATTGGAGAGCAGAAGCCTTTTGGGTTCATACATTCCAAAGTAAAATAATATTCAAGGCAGAATGGAAAGCTAAAAATTGTTGACCAAAGCAAAGAAGTACTCAATGACTTCTTGGCCTGGTGTAGGACTGTCATCATGTATCATTTAAAGGAAATCCTTCCTACAGCGATTCAAATTACAATTATACAGACATTTCCCATCCTGCTTTGGGAGCATGACTCACATTACACATTTGCATAGGAGTAGTAGACGCAAAATGGTAGCACAACTTTAATCAAAATTTTACGTGAGCTAAACTTTGTTTTAATGCATCTAAAATGAAAACTGTGGCTTAAAATATCTGAATTGGTTGATTTATAGCTACAAAGACTATGCCGTGATACATGTATATTAGTTTGGAGCCTATAAAGCACACATTAAAGGGGTACTCCGCTGCTCAACTTTTTAAACAAACCGAATGCTGGAGCCGGCGCCGGGAGCTCGTGACGTCATAGCCCCGCTCCTCTCATGACGTCACTCCCTGCCCCCTCAATGCAAGTCTATGGGAGGGGGCGTGACAGCCGTCACGCCCCCTCCCATAGACTTGCATTGAGGGGGTGGGGCGTGATGTCATGAGGGGGGTGGGGCTATGATGTCACGAGCTCCCGGCTCAAGCCTTCGGAAAGGTTGTGCAGGGCAGCTGGGTCATGTGGATATCTAACGACAGTGATGTAATTTTCTCCTAAAAGGTCATCAGGATTTCTTTGAGGGCATTTTGTTTTGGCGTCTAGACTATATTCTAAATCTGAGCCGTCGAGGCAATAATCTTTATGAATTAAGAGTGACAAAGAAAAAGGCACTGCTAAACTCTGTTAGACCAGCCTTGGCCTTTTTAGGGTAGGAACACATTGCAGAAAATATGCCAGTCAACTGGATGAAGAACGCCTCCTTTACATTTCCTCTTCCAACTGGATTCCCTTCTGCTACTTAAACTCTACAGTGTATCTGCAATGTGTGTTCCTAGACTTAGTGTGTTAGGTGTCCAGTATTCAATCTCAAATCTTCTCGGGCCTATTGCCATTTCTCGTGGTCTTTGCATTTCCGATTGGATTAGACGCCAGCACCTTTCCTTCATTCTTGGACCAAATGACTGAGACAACGTACATCAATGTGTATTTAGATGATTCTTGCCTCCAGTTTCCCAACTTAATTGATGGACTGATTTCTCTCATGTCTGGCCCCTACAATTGGGTCAAACAGTAAAACTTTCCTTCCGTATTTGCTCACAGCACATTTTTGTTTAGTAGTTGCTGTTCTATTACATTTGCAATTCCAAGATGTTTTCACCTTGCAGAACATTTAATCAACAATACGAAGTATCTGTTTTTCCAGTATTACTGTCATGTATTTTCTATGTTCATGTGTATGTGACAATCCTGTACTGAATCATTCCTGATGAATTCCGGATTACCTCTGGTAGACTTGTATTTTTGTTGATTCTTATAGAAATGTTTGAAGTGATAAAAGAAAAAATAGCAATTGATTGTTGATCTTTCATTTTCTTATCACTTGTGCACACCAGTGTATTACGGCTTCATACAACCCTTAAGTTACTAGTTCATTATATATTTTTCTATAACAATTTTTTTTTTTTTTTTTTACTAACTCCCTATATATTACACCAGTAGAAATCGAAGTCTTTTTCTGCTTCTGACCACGCCAAACTTCGGTGCAGAATTCACAGCAAAATCCATCCCTTTTGCTAAAGATTCATTGAATTTTACCCGAATACGTTGGGGGGGGGCGCGTTTGGGATAAATCTGCTGAAAAAATTGTGCACTACAGTTAGACTCCAAAATGGTCCTGTGATCTGCGCTCTTACTTGTAGATGTCCCACAATTCTTATATTAGTAGTAGGGACACGTAGGAGTAAAAGTGCAGGATCAGGCTAAACAAGGTTGGTTCATAGTCTGTAACCATGGAGACACATAGAAGCTGTCAACACAGAACAGTAGAGGAGTTTTAGGGTCTATTCACACGTACAGTATTATGCGCAGATTTCAAGCTGTGTTCAGCCATTCAGTTTACATTGAAATCTGCAGCAGAAAATCCTGCGCATCAAATCTGCGAAGAATACTGTAAGTGTGAATAGACCATTAATTAAGATTGTTTCCAAAGTTGCTTCATCTCTTAGATACATAGAGGTAGCAAAAGCAATTGAGTTGTGAAGGTGGTTGTTTCCTTTTAGGCTAGGGCTACACAGCGACTTTGACCACAACTTTTCGCAGCTCAAATAAATAGTACTAAATCACAGCCAGTATAAATGAATGGGGTCTTGTTGCAACCAGCAGATGGGCATCGCCCAACAGTTTTTTTTTTTTTTTTTTTTTTTTAATATAGCAGATTACAGCCACAGCAGTTTGCCTCTTGGCCTTGTAATATTACATTTGCAGAGCAGACCTCTCTTTTGAATCCTAGAGCACTAAGCATTGTGCCCTCCTCTCGGACATACAAATACACTGCACCAGGGGGGCCTGTTTTAAGGCTGACCAATTCTGACCCCTGGGTCCCATCCATACCACACCTCACTCCTATATGCATGGTCTTTAAAGCCGACCTGCCCACCTTCCCTCGTCGTAATTGAAAGAGCTTTATTGTTTGTTCAGTCATTACAAGTCATACAATAAATTACAATCACACAAAGCACGACAGTACAATACATACCACAGGTTCCCTAAGCTATACATCGCACATCATGCTACTCTAACACTCCGCTCAATCCTGTAAGAGAAAAGCACAAAAAATCGAAATAACTACAATAAACAATACAATCTGTGATCAGGGGAGAGGTGTGGGCGGATCACAGGGCCAAACTACTGGGCTATAACTTCAGGAGGGGGAAGGAGAGGGGTCTTGGAATAGTCTCTCAGCAGGCTCAGAATGAACCTGTGGCAGTCCTGGATGGACATGTTCTCCCTGTTGATCACGAGGTGGTTCTTGGCAAGCCACACAGCATCCTTAAAATAGTTCATAAGGCGCAGGCCTCCTAGATGGCCTCCACATGGTGGGTCCCAGGGAACAGACCGCAAAGCATCGAATGGTACGATAAGCAGTCCAGGTATAGAGTCTCTGAGTTCATGTTCCAGGGTGTCCAACAGACCCTGAGCAAAAGGGCACTGCCAAAACACGTGCAAAGATGTTTCCTCCATGTAGGGGCATCGGGGGCAGTACCGGGTTCTGCATAGGTCACGGGCATGCATGAATGAATGACCTAAGAGAAAGTTCTCCCTTAATAGTCATCCACGACAAGTCCTTATGTCCATTGGTAAGCCGCTTTGAAGCCACATTGGCCCACACAGTCTCTGCTGTGGCTGCAGGTAGCTTGGAGATGGTCTTCGTCTTCCACAGATAAAGCTTCAGTCCCTCCAGCTGGTGCTTTCTCACAAACTGGACAACGTCCCTATAGAACCAGGGGGTGTTCCAATTGTAAGCGATGAAGCTTTACCACTATTACCAGCCAAGCTGCCTCCAGAGGGGCAAAAGAAATAAGCAAGACATAGACCTGCCCGATGAGCCAGTCTTTTCCACAAGAGTCCACTGCATGCTGACACATGCAAAGGAGGCCCTCAGCAGAGTGGGGATATCGGACACTCCTTTCCCACCTTTGTGGGGCTCCTTATGTCTCACATTCTGCTTGACTCTGTTCATTTTGCCCCAGATGAAGCGAAACACAGTCCGGGTGATGGCCTTGCAAACGGTGGCATGGGGAGGCCAGGTAAAACTTCACTCCGCAAGACCAGTGTTTTGGCCTCCATCGAGAGCTTCCTGGAGCTCCACAGTCCGATCTTAGAGTTCATTTTTGCCAGTCAGTCTTGCCAAGACTTTAGGGCCGCTCCTTCCTTCCCAAACCAGACTCCCAGGATTTAGATGGTCTGGTATAACAGTAAAGGGGAAGGAGAAGCCAGATGCCATTCCCCGTAGAGCATATCCTCCGACTTCCCGCAGTTGACCTTTGCCCCCGAAGCTTTGCCGAAGTCCTCGCAGGTCTGGACGAGTCCAGTCACCGGATGCCGGTCAGCGCAGAAGACTATCACGTCGTCCATGTAGAGCGAGCTCTTGACCTTGTAGCGATCTGGTCCTGGTCTCCCCTCACCACTAATCTCCTCTCTCATGCCATTGCATGATATGAGAAACAATAGCCATGTGACTGTCACGATGCCGGCTGGCAGGTAGTGGATCCTCTGTGCCAGAGAGGGATTGGCGTGGAACGTGCTAGTGGACCGGTTCTAAGCCACTACTGGTTTTCACCAGAGCCCGCCGCAAAGCGGGATGGTCTTGCTGCGGCGGTAGTGACCAGGTCGTATCCACTAGCAACGGCTCACCTCTCTGGCTGCTGAAGATAGGCGCGGTACAAGGGAGTAGGCAGAAGCAAGGTCGGACGTAGCAGAAGGTCGGGGCAGGCAGCAAGGATCGTAGTCAGGGGCAACGGCAGAAGGTCTGGAACACAGGCTAAGAACACACAAGGAACGCTTTCACTGGCACAATGGCAACAAGATCCGGCAAGGGAGTGCAGGGGAAGTGCACAGGTGAACACACTAATTGGAACCACTGCGCCAATCAGCGGCGCAGTGGCCCTTTAAATCGCAGAGACCCGGCGCGCGCGCGCCCTAGGGAGCGGGGCCGCGCGCGCCGGGACAGGACAGACGGGGAGCGAGTCAGGTACGGGAGCCGGGGTGCGCATCGCGAGCGGGCGCTACCCGCATCGCGAATCGCATCCCGGCTGACAGCGGAATCGCAGCGCCCCGGGTCAGAGGATGTGACCGGAGCGCTGCAGCGGGGAGAGTGAAGCGAGCGCTCCGGGGAGGAGCGGGGACCCGGAGCGCTCGGCGTAACAGTACCCCCCCCCTTGGGTCTCCCCCTCTTCTTAGAGCCTGAGAACCTGAGGAGCAGACTTTTGTCTAAGATGTTGTCCTCAGGTTCCCAGGATCTCTCTTCAGGACCACAACCCTCCCAGTCCACTAAAAAAAAAGTTTTCCCTCTGACCTTTTTGGAAGCTAAGATTTCTTTGACAGAGAAGATGTCCGAGGAGCCGGAAACAGGAGTGGGAGGAACAGATTTGGGAGAAAAACGGTTGAGGATGAGTGGTTTGAGAAGAGAGACGTGAAAGGCATTAGGGATACGAAGAGAAGGAGGAAGAAGAAGTTTATAAGAGACAGGATTGATTTGACACAAAATTTTGAAAGGGCCAAGATAGCGTGGTCCCAACTTGTAGCTAGGGACACGGAAGCGGACATATTTAGCGGAGAGCCATACCTTGTCTCCAGGGGAAAAAACGGGAGGAGCTCTTCTTTTCTTATCCGCGAACCTCTTCATGCGTGAAGAGGCCTGTAAGAGAGAATTTTGGGTCTCTCTCCATATAATGGAAAGGTCACGAGAAATTTCATCCACAGCGGGCAGACCAGAGGGCAAGGGGGTAGGGAGGGGGGGAAGAGGGTGACGGCCGTACACCACGAAAAATGGGGATTTGGAGGAAGATTCAGAGACCCTGAAGTTATACGAGAATTCGGCCCATGGAAGGAGATCTGCCCAGTCATCCTGGCGGGAGGAAACAAAATGTCGCAAATAATCACCCAAGATCTGGTTAATTCTTTCTACTTGTCCATTGGACTGGGGATGATATGCAGAAGAAAAATTTAATTTAATCTTGAGTTGTTTACAGAGAGCCCTCCAGAATTTAGACACGAATTGGACACCTCTATCCGAGACAATCTGCGTAGGCAACCCGTGAAGACGAAAAATGTGTACAAAAAATTGTTTAGCCAACTGAGGCGCAGAAGGAAGACCAGGAAGAGGGATGAAATGTGCCATTTTGGAGAATCGATCAACGACCACCCAAATAACAGTGTTGCCACGGGAAGGGGGTAAATCAGTAATAAAATCCATACCAATCAGAGACCAAGGCTGTTCGGGGACAGGCAGAGGATGAAGAAAACCAGCGGGCTTCTGGCGAGGAGTCTTATCCCGGGCACAGATAGTGCAGGCTCGCACAAAGTCCACAACATCCGTCTCCAGAGTCGGCCACCAATAGAAGCGGGAGATGAGTTGCACAGATTTCTTGATGCCCGCATGACCTGCGAGATGGGAGGAGTGACCCCATTTGAGGATTCCGAGGCGTTGGCGTGGAGAAACAAAGGTCTTTCCTGGAGGAGTCTGCCTGATGGAGGCAGGAGAAGTGGAGATCAGGCAGTCAGGAGGAATGATGTGTTGCGGAGAGAGTTCAAGTTCTGAGGCATCCGAGGAACGAGAGAGAGCATCGGCCCTAATGTTCTTATCGGCAGGACGAAAGTGAATCTCAAAATTAAATCGGGCAAAGAACAGAGACCACCGGGCCTGGCGAGGATTCAGCCGTTGGGCAGACTGGAGGTAGGAGAGGTTCTTGTGGTCGGTGTAGATAATAACAGGAAAACTTGATCCCTCCAGCAGATGCCTCCATTCCTCAAGTGCTAATTTAATGGCTAGAAGCTCTCGATCCCCGATGGAGTAGTTCCTCTCCGCTGGAGAGAAGGTCCTAGAGAAAAAACCACAAGTGACAGCATGCCCGGAAGAATTTTTTTGTAGAAGAACAGCTCCAGCTCCCACTGAGGAGGCATCAACCTCCAATAGGAAGGGTTTGGAAGGGTCAGGTCTGGAGAGCACGGGAGCCGAAGAAAAGGCAGACTTGAGTCGTTTAAAGGCGTCTTCTGCTTGAGGAGGCCAGGACTTGGGATCAGCATTTTTTTTGGTTAAAGCCACGATAGGAGCCACAATGGTAGAAAAATGTGGAATAAATTGCCTGTAATAATTGGCGAACCCCAAAAAGCGTTGGATAGCACGGAGTCCGGAGGGGCGTGGCCAATCTAAGACGGCAGAGAGTTTGTCTGGATCCATCTGTAGTCCCTGGCCAGAGACCAAATATCCTAGAAAAGGAAGAGATTGGCATTCAAACAGACATTTCTCAATTTTGGCATAGAGTTGATTGTCACGAAGTCTCTGAAGAACCATACGGACATGCTGGCGGTGTTCTCCTAGATTGGCAGAAAAAATTAGGATATCGTCCAGATATACAACAACACAGGAGTATAACAGATCACGAAAAATTTCATTGACAAAGTCTTGGAAGACGGCAGGGGCGTTGCACAGGCCAAAGGGCATGACCAGATACTCAAAGTGTCCATCTCTGGTGTTAAATGCCGTTTTCCACTCATCCCCCTCTCTGATGCGGATGAGGTTATAGGCGCCTCTTAAGTCCAATTTAGTAAAGATGTGGGCACCTTGGAGGCGATCAAAGAGTTCAGAGATGAGGGGTAAGGGGTAGCGGTTCTTAACCGTGATTTTATTAAGACCGCGGTAGTCAATGCAAGGACGTAGGGAGCCATCTTTTTTGGACACAAAGAAAAATCCGGCTCCGGCAGGAGAGGAGGATTTACGGATAAAGCCCTTTTTTAGATTCTCCTGGACGTATTCAGACATGGCAAGAGTCTCTGGGGCAGAGAGAGGATAAATTCTGCCCCGGGGTGGAGTAGTGCCCGGGAGGAGGTCGATAGGACAATCATAAGGCCTGTGAGGAGGTAGAGTCTCAGCTTGTTTTTTGCAGAAAACATCCGCGAAGTCCATATAGGCCTTAGGGAGACCGGTTACTGGAGGAACCACAGAGTTACGGCAAGGGTTACTGGGAACCGGTTTTAGACAGTTCTTGGAACAAGAGGACCCCCAACTCTTGATCTCCCCAGTGGACCAATCCAGGGTTGGGGAATGAAGTTGAAGCCAGGGAAGTCCAAGGAGAATTTCCGAGGTGCAATTGGGGAGGACCAAAAGTTCAATCCTCTCGTGATGAGATCCGATGCTCATAAGAAGGGGCTCCGTGCGGAAACGTATGGTACAGTCCAATCTTTCATTATTTACACAATTGATGTAGAGGGGTCTGGCGAGACTGGTCACTGGGATGTTGAACCTGTTGACGAGAGAGGCCAAAATAAAATTTCCTGCAGATCCAGAGTCCAAGAAGGCCACAGCAGGGAAGGAGAAGGCAGAGGCAGACATCCGCACAGGCACTGTAAGACGTGGAGAAGCAGAGTAGACATCAAGGACTGTCTCACCTTTGTGCGGAGTCAGCGTACGTCTTTCCAGGCGGGGAGGACGGATAGGACAATCCCTCAGGAAGTGTTCGGTACTAGCACAGTACAGGCAGAGGTTCTCCATACGGCGTCGTGTCCTCTCTTGAGGTGTCAGGCGAGACCGGTCGACCTGCATAGCCTCCACGGCGGAAGGCACAGGAACAGATTGCAGGGGACCAGAGGAGAGAGGAGCCGAGGAGAAGAAACGCCTCGTGCGAACAGAGTCCATATCTTGGCGGAGTTCCTGACGCCTTTCGGAAAAACGCATGTCAATGCGAGTGGCTAGGTGAATAAGTTCATGTAGATTAGCAGGAATTTCTCGTGCGGCCAGAACATCTTTAATGTTGCTGGATAGGCCTTTTTTGAAGGTCGCGCAGAGGGCCTCATTATTCCAGGACAATTCTGAAGCAAGAGTACGGAATTGTACGGCATACTCGCCAACGGAAGAATTACCCTGGACCAGGTTCAACAGGGCAGTCTCAGCAGAAGAGGCTCGGGCAGGTTCCTCAAAGACACTTCGGATTTCCGAGAAGAAGGAGTGTACAGAGGCAGTGACGGGGTCATTGCGGTCCCAGAGCGGTGTGGCCCATGACAGGGCTTTTCCGGACAGAAGGCTGACTACGAAAGCCACCTTAGACCTTTCAGTGGGAAACAGGTCCGACATCATCTCCAGATGCAGGGAACATTGGGAAAGAAAGCCACGGCAAAACTTAGAGTCCCCATCAAATTTATCCGGCAAGGATAGGCGTAGCCCAGGAGCGGCCACTCGCTGCGGAGGAGGTGCAGGAGCTGGCGGAGGAGATGACTGCTGAAGCTGTGGTAGTAACTGTTGTAGCATAACGGTCAGTTGAGACAGCTGTTGGCCTTGTTGCGCTATCTGTTGTGACTGCTGGGCGACCACCGTGGTGAGGTCAGCGACAACTGGCAGAGGAACTTCAGCGGGATCCATGGCCGGATCTACTGTCACGATGCCGGCTGGCAGGTAGTGGATCCTCTGTGCCAGAGAGGGATTGGCGTGGACCGTGCTAGTGGACCGGTTCTAAGCCACTACTGGTTTTCACCAGAGCCCGCCGCAAAGCGGGATGGTCTTGCTGCGGCGGTAGTGACCAGGTCGTATCCACTAGCAACGGCTCACCTCTCTGGCTGCTGAAGATAGGCGCGGTACAAGGGAGTAGGCAGAAGCAAGGTCGGACGTAGCAGAAGGTCGGGGCAGGCAGCAAGGATCGTAGTCAGGGGCAACGGCAGAAGGTCTGGAACACAGGCTAAGAACACACAAGGAACGCTTTCACTGGCACAATGGCAACAAGATCCGGCAAGGGAGTGCAGGGGAAGTGCACAGGTGAACACACTAATTGGAACCACTGCGCCAATCAGCGGCGCAGTGGCCCTTTAAATCGCAGAGACCCGGCGCGCGCGCGCCCTAGGGAGCGGGGCCGCGCGCGCCGGGACAGGACAGACGGGGAGCGAGTCAGGTACGGGAGCCGGGGTGCGCATCGCGAGCGGGCGCTACCCGCATCGCGAATCGCATCCCGGCTGACAGCGGAATCGCAGCGCCCCGGGTCAGAGGATGTGACCGGAGCGCTGCAGCGGGGAGAGTGAAGCGAGCGCTCCGGGGAGGAGCGGGGACCCGGAGCGCTCGGCGTAACAGTGACCTGGCCTCTTTGGTGCTCCTCTTTTAGGCTGCTTTCAATCTATAGAATTCTCCGTATTAAAGATCCGTTATAATGACCTGTGAACAAAACCATAAAAAATGGCCTTTATAGTCTATGGGATATTTACATTACCCATTTTAACTCATCATAGCCCGTTATTAATAACGGACGTTATTAAGTGACGGGAGAGCTAACGGGAGATATAGTACATGCTCTATTTCTACCGTCACAAAATAACGTCTGTTATTAATAACGGGCTATGACAAGTTAAAATGGGTAATGTAAAAATCCCATAGACTATGATGCCTGTTTTTAATGGTTTTGTTAACGGATCTTTAAAACAGAGAATTCTATAATGTGAAAGCAGCCTTACATCATGGAGACATGAGAGAGACAGAGTGCAAAAGAGGCCTTGTCACATTTACATGACATGAAAGAGGAGGAGCGTTGAAGAGAACAGGTCACATGGCCATGGTCTCTCAAGTCCCAATTATATCAGAGAGGAGAGAAAAGCGCTGCAGTCAGCCTCAAAACATGCTCCCAGTTTAACTTTTATTAGCATAGAAAGTTTGGGCTATATCTCTGCAGCCCTTGACCTGTTTTTGGTAAGAAATGTATCTTTTTACTTGGGATGAACTACACCAACCACCTGTGTATTCAGGATAGAGTACTTGATCCATGTGTCAGTTTTCGTTTAAGCCCCAGCTTTGTGCATAAAATATGCATTTGTGCACTGCGCTTGCTGAGTAGGCAGGGCTTGAGATGAGACATTTCCATTACAATTTTTGGCTAGAAAATTCGGCACATGGGGATAGACATCCCCTCTTTGCACCAAACCCCGCTGGCGGGGTTCGGTGCAAAGAGGGGATGGTCTATCCCCATGTGCCGAATTTTCTAGCCAAAAATTGTAATGGAAATCTCTGCTAGCTTATAGATGGTGAAGATTTTCTCCAATGTTTCTGGAACTCCTGCGCTGGTGGGGGAGAATTGATCCCCCTGAATGTATTTCGTAGAACAATTTAAGCTAAGCGTGCAGCCAAGTCTACTCTCTCCTTGCGGCAATCGCTCATCTGAAACAGCTAAAGATGCAAAATACCTTTTGGATTTCCATTTAGCAGATGTCTTGGCGCCTTTTACAATGTTTTCTGCGCTGATGTCTGAATTATTCATGGTAACTTCATTGTATGTTCCTGCAAGTCCTAAAATGGGAAATATGTTGATTTCTGTATTAAACCTTGAGAAAGATATGAGCGGGAACCCAAACATTTGACATAGAATTGACATGCCACAGAACATGCGAAGGCACACCGGCCTGCAGAATTGAATTCCTCAATTACACCCAAATTCCCTTCTGCAACGCTTGCAGCGGAATTCTGGCAGAACTTCTATGTTCTCAAAACACAGAATTCTGCTGAAATTCAAAGCCCCATCGACTTCAGCAGAATTTTGCAAAATTAAAGTTAGGTCTTGATATTTTGCGGTAAACTGAATTTTGCTGTGTGAATGAGACAGGAGAATAATTTTGCCAGAATTCTTCCGCGGAATTCTGATGGAAATTCCACCTTGTGAACATAGCCTTAAAGGGGGAGATTCAGCAAAACCTGTGCAGAGGACCCTACTATTCCTAACACCCCTCCTGTCCTTAAAAAACAATTTCCGAGCTTTGTATCATACCTTTACCCTTGCTCACATTGTGAGAGCTCCTGGCAGAGAAAGTGGGAGTTCCCCAGCAGGCGCAACGTTACTGAAGCCTGCGAGAGTTGTGCTTGGCCATGCCCTACATGCACTTCCTGAGTTTGGTCTCCTGCCAGGCCGGGAGGAGACCAAACTGTTTGACTTGCACAGGGAACAGAACAGAGCCACCTAGTGGCCATTTTTCAATTACATTAAAAACATAAAGGTTGAGAATTTTAACAGCAAGTAAATAGCAAAGTGTCTTATACTTACATAGGGAACAAGGTATTAAAAGTTTAATTTGGTGACCGGTACTCTTTAAGGTGCTTTGGACTTATG